>NW_003315884.1:1784622-1822005 GCF_000151265.4 Micromonas pusilla CCMP1545
TCGGCGAGGGCGCGACGTGTGCGTCGCGCGAAGAATCGGTCCGCGCGCGCGGCGGCGACGCGGCCGAGCTTCGCGTCGTAGACGACGGCGATCCATTCCGCGAACGCCCGCGAGGCGCGCGCGCGTCGCGTCCGTCTCGTGAACGTCTCGACGACGCGACGACGCGTCCGCTCCTCCGAAACGCGCTCGCGCCAGGTGTTAAACCCGGCGGCCAACGCGCGGCGCGCGCATCGCGCGATGGCGACGCGCGCGCGCCTCGCGCGACCCGCCGCCTCCGTCCACCGTCGAAACGCGCGCGACGCCGCGCGCGCGGACCAGCGCGCGATGAACTTCCGCGCGACGCCCCCGAGGCGTTTCACCTCGACCGCGCGCGCGCGCCACTCGAGAAACGCGAGGGACGACAGGCGCCGCGCGACGTGCGCGTTTCGGCGCTCCGCGCGTTTGAGCGCGACGGCGCGCGCGCTGCGGTCGCCGACGACGTCCGCCCACCGAGCGAACGCGCCGCGGAGGCGCCGCGTCGCCGCCTTAATTTCAAACGCGCGCGTCTTCGCGCGCGCGCGCTTCTCCCCCGCGACGACCGCGCGCCACGCCGCGCACGCGGCGGACGCGACGCGGTGCTGGAGGTGCGCGTTTCGGCGCTCCGCGCGTTCGAGCGCGACAGCGGACGCCTTCGCCTCGCGAATCGCCTCGGTCCATCTCGAAAACGCGCCTCCGACGACGCGCCTCGTCGCCCTTCCGCGGAGGCGCGCGCACGAGACGCGGACGCGGCGCTCGCGCGCGCACGTCTCGGCCCACGCGTCGTACGCGCCCGCGAGCGCGCGAGCGCGGCGGCGCGCGTCGAACCTGGCGAAGGCGCGAGCGCGCCGGCGGCGCGAGACGACGACGTCGCGCCACGCCGCGAACGTGAGACGCGCGAATGAACGCGTCGCGCGATGAAAGCGCGCCGCCGCGCGAGCCTCCGCGCGCGCCTCCTCGGCGACGCGGCGACGCGCGGTCTCTTCCTCTTCCTCGCGAATTCGCGCGGCGTCGACGGCGCGAACGCGCGAAATCTCTTCCTCGCGCGCGACGGCCGCGCGCGCCGCGAGCGCTTCTCGAGTCTCCGCCCGCCAGCGATGAAACGCGCGCGTCGCCGCGGACGCGTCTCGAAACTTCGACGACCACGCGCACAGGGACTCCCTCAGCGCGCGTTCCTTGACGTCGCCCACGACCGCGGCCCACGCGCGGACGACGCGTCCGAGAGCGCGAGCGCTTAAGCGGCGCGTCAGCGTCTCCGCGCGCGCGTCTCGCGCCTTTGACCTCTCCGCGCGCGTTCGCCACGAGGCGAAGAGCTGAGACTTCCATCGTCGTCGGACTCTGCGCGAGAGCCGCTCCGCCCACACGTTCGCGATGGCGAACGCGCGCTCCCGCGCGATGCGCGCGTCCTCGACGCGCTTGATCGTCTCTGCGAGCTCGCGCTCATGCCGTTTCGCATCCTCGAGCGCTCGCGTCCACGCCTGGAACGCGAACCGGCGCGCGCGCGCGAGGTGCTTCTCTCGCGTGCCCTCGGCGCGGCGCTCCGCGACGGCGAGCCTCGCCGCGAGCGCGTGCGGCCGGTTCAACCTCCGCTGGCACTCGAGCATCCACGCCATGAACGCCCTGCCGCGCATTCGCCGCTTCCCGAGCGCGTCCACGCGCGCTTCGACCGCGCGGCCTTTCGCGCGGAGGGTCACGAACGTCGACCACGCGCGCATCGCTCTCGACGCCAGGCGGACGAAGCCGCTCATCGCGTCGAGCGCCGCGACCCAACGCGCGTACTCTCTCCAGCCCGCGAAACAGCGACGTTTCGTGTCGTACCCGCGGCGAACGATGGAGAGTAACACGAACCGTCGCGACGACGACGCGTGGCGGTGGTGGTCGAGCCACGCGACGAACGCGCGTCGCGCGAGCGCCGTCAGCGATCGGCGCATCAGGCGCTCGGCGCGTCGAAGCGTCGCGCGCGCCGCGCGCTTTCCGTCGGCGACGTCTCTCCACGCGCGCACGCACCGCGATTCGCATAACCCGCGCGCGCGTCGAAGGACGCAGTCCTCGCGCCGCGTCGCCGCGACGACGTCGCGCCATCGCCTCCAGGACGTCCGCGCCGCACGCGCCGCGCGCCACCTCGCCGCGATGGACGTCTTCTCCTCCTCAGCGGCGCTCATTTCGGCGCCTCTCCTCCACGCTCGAAACGCCGCCGCCTTCTTCCGGAACGCCGTCCGCGCCTCGTGCCTCTCCGCGCGCTCGCTCGCCGCGCGCGCTCGCTCGCGCGCGTCCGCGACGACGGACGCGCATTCGCGCCACGTGCGCAACGACTCGCGCAGCGACGCGCGCGAGCGTCGCGCCCACATCCGCCGTAACGCGTTGGCGCGGTAAATGACGCTGCTGCTCTCCGCGTCGCGCGCGCGCAGCGACGCCGTCGCGGTGATGTGCCAGAACCGCACGACGTCGCGGAGTCGCTTGTGCGTGATGCGCCGCCGCAGGAAGATATCCGCGCGGCGCTCGAGCACCTCCGACGCGATGGACGCGCGCGCGTCTCGGCGCCACTTTTTAAAACACGAACGCGTTCGCCACGTTCGCGAGCGATCCCTCGCGAGCGCCTCCGCTCGCGCGAGCCTCTCTCTCGCGACCGCGCCGAGGACCGCCTCTCGCGACCACTCGCGCAGGATCCACCGCGTCGTGCGCGTCGCGCGAGTAACCGCCATTCGATCGGCGTTACGACGCGCGTCGGCGGCGGACGCCGTCGCGGCGCGCCACGCAGCGAGCGCGCTCTTAGGGTCGTTCCATACAAAAAATGTTCACCGGTCAGTTGAAAGGGGATGCGATCAAATATTGAAACCGGGCGATGGGTGAAACACGTTTGTATACGGCGGTCGTACTGTAGAACGCACCTTCGACGCGAAGTGTTTCCGCTTCCGCTCCGGCTTCAGAGCAAACGTCCGCAAGAGACGCTCGCTCAAGGTCATGATCTCGTCGCCCTCGTCGCGCTCGGGGGCCCATCCCGCGGTCGCGAACGCGTCGCCGCGCGAGGATATCGACGCGATGCGCTCGGGGGCGCCGTAAGAACGTGCCTCGTCGTCGTCGCCGCCGCCGACGCCGTCGCCGCCGCCGTCGTCGCCGCCGTCTGGGCCCGCTCGCGAGAGCCGACTTCTCGACCGCAGCTTCCCCGGCGTCGTGCTCACGACAGCCTCGCCGGACGGCAACGTGAGCCGTACGACGAGAAGGCACCGCCGCGGGGTTTGCCGCGACCGCACGACGATGAAGTCGCGCCCGCCGAGCCTGTCGAGGTTGCGCGCGGCGTCCTCGCCGAACGCCGACGCGAACGCGTCTCGCGTCGCGCGCGCGGAATCGCCGCCGCCGCCCCGACCGAATCGCATCACGCCCCACCCGCGCCACTCGCCGCGTTTCAACCGCACGCCGCCGAGGAGATTCCAGCGCTCGTGCACGCCGCGCGAGTCGCTGAAAAACTGCACGCGGTGCGGGGGTTTCCGTCGCGCTTGGAGGTACTTCCCGGTGAAGATCGACGCGAGGCCGAGCGCGCCGTACGCGGGCGCCGACGCCGCGTCGGCGCCACGCGTCGCGCGCTCATTGGACGGCGTGGCCGCGACGCCGCCACCGCCGACGACCGGCGTCAGCGACGGGATCGCGCCCCCGACGCCGCTCTGGACGCTGCCGCTCGTCGACGGCGTCGCGACGACGGCGGACGTGAACGTGAACGACGACGCGCTCTCTCCGCCGCCGCCAGCCGCGCGTCGTCCGCCGGAGGCCTCGCGTCTCGCGCGCCACTCGTCCACGACGACGTTCCCGCGCCAGTCCGCCTCCAGCCTCGCCTCGAACGCGGTCGTCGTGCTGTCGCGTATGGACGGCGGGAAGTCCCTCGCGGGGCCGCCGACGTCGCCGCCGCCTTCGCCGAGGCTCCACCACGACGCTCTGCGCGCGTCGTCGTCGTCGTCGCCGTCGTCGTCGTCGTCCTCTTCCGCGAGGTGCAGCGTCTCCGCGCGCCCGGGCGCGCGGCGCGACGCGTCCTCCGCGGGCGGGGAGTCGTACGGCGCGCACGCGAGAGGGTCCGCGACCGCGAAGACCTCGCCGTCTCTCGGGAGCCACGCCCACCGCGGCAGCGCTTCGCGGCGGTCGGCATCGTCGTCGTCGTCGTCGCGCGGCGTCGCGACGCCGCGCGGCGTGGTCGTCCGCGTCTCGTGTTCGCCGCCCGTCGTCGTCGCCGTCTCCGCGGGGCTGCCGCCGTCGGGCGTGCGGCTCGGGCCCGCGGGCTCGTGCGCGCGCTCGGGCGGGCTGTCGTCCGCGCTCGGCCCCGCGGACGCGAGGCCTCGCGACGGGTCCATCGCGGTTCGTTCTCTCTTCCGTGCTTAACAACAACAACGACCTCGCGCGGACGCCGCCGTCGCCGCGCGCTCGCGGCGTATCGCGCGCGCCGCCGCGCGCGTCCGGAGTCTCCTAAGGTCTAGGACTCCTCGCGCGGCGCTTCTCTCGCGACGCCTTCGCTAAAGGCGCGCGCGAGAGAGTGCGGCGCCGGCGAGGGCGTCGGTGTATTTGAATGGTGTGCGCGGCGCCGGCTGACGAGACCAAGATCAGCATGCTCGCTTCTGTCGTCGACGCCGCTCCTCAGACCTCGACGCACCGCGCGCGCGTTCCCGAGTCTTCGTCGCGATGCTGACGCTCCTCCGACGGTGCGCGCCTCCCCATCAGAGCCCCCACCGCCCGCCGCCGCGCCGCCGCGCGCGCGGGCGCCGCGACGCCGCCGCGCGCGCGTCGTCCGTCGACGGCGTCGACGGGGGCGTCGGCAACCCTAGCGATCGAATCGATCGAGCGATCGAGCGTTCGCGCCCTCGTCTCCGCTCCATCGCGCGTCGCCGTCGCCCGCCGCGCGCGCTCGCGAGGCTGACGATCTCCATCCTCCCCCTCCTTCTCCTCTCCCTCCTCGCGTCGCGTCGCCCGCAGGTGCGCGTCCGTCGCGCGGCGCGAGCGCGCGATCCTCCTCGCGCCGTCCCTCGCGCCGAGCGCCTCCGTCGCGCCGTGGCGATGGCGACGGCACGCGAGCAACGAGACGGGCACGAAGTACGACGTCGCGAACGGCCCGGGCGCGAACTTGCTTCGAATCCTGCGCGACGCGGAGAAGCCGCTGTCCGTCGCGCAAATCTACGCGAGCGTGGAGGAGCGCGATAGAGAGGCGCAGGGGGTGCACTCGAAGCGGCACATGAAGGGATTGCTGCGGTGGATGAAGTCCATACAACGCGTGTACACGTTGCCCGCGAAGAAGGCGTTCGAGGAGGACATCGTCAGCTTGCGCGCGTCGGGGAAGGGCCACGTGTTCAAGCTCACGGAGAAGGGAGAGAAGCACATAGCGAAGATCGACGCGAACGCGGGGATCGAGCGTCCGGCGGCGGCGGACGGCGGCGCGGCGGGCGCGGCGAGCGCGAGCCCGCCGCCGCCGTCGTGAGGCGACCGACCGACCGACCGACCGCGCGCGCGCGGATAGAAGCAGGACACCGCCGATAGTTCTAGAACGTCCTAATTCATTCGTATTGATGAGTGTGCCACGCTCGCGCGCGTCGTCGTCGTCGTCGTCGTCGTCGTCGTCGTCTCGCGTTCTCTCTCTCGCGCCCGACGTCGGCGAGCGAAGAAAAAATCCTCTCCCCGATCACGCCGGCACCCCGCCCTCGCCGCCGTTCGCCGTCGGCGTCTTCAACCCCCCCGCCCCCGCCCCCGCCCTCTTCTGCCGCTCGAGCGCCTCCATCCGCTGCTTCTGCCGCTCCGCGGACTCGACGAGCGCGTTCGCGAGCCGCTCCGCCTCCCACGCCTCTTTCTCGTACGTCTCAGGGTCGTTCCATACGAGCGAACGTCGGGGTGGAGTTCAAAGGCGTCAGGTGGAGTTGAAAGGCGTCGCGGGCGGGCGTTGAAAGCGAGGGGTGGGCGGAGAGAGACGACGGGAAAAGTCCTTAAGGATCGGCGTTCACCACGCGAACGCGGTCGTATGGGGACCAGTGTATAGAACGCACCTCGGCTTCCCGCGCCGCTTCCTCCGCGAGCGCGGCGGCTTTTTCCGCGTCTCTGACCGCCCTCGCGGCGTCCTTGTTCACCTCCTCCGCGGTCCTGTACTGCCCGTTGACGAGGAACAGGTACGGCGCCTCCGCGGGGGTCATCGTCGCGGTTGAGGCGGGGGCGGCGCCGCCCGACGCGCGGCCCCCGGCGCCGCCTGCGTTTTTCTGCTTTTTCTTCGCGTTTCCGCCGTTTCCGTCGTTCCCGCCGCGGTCGCGCTTGGACTTATCGCCTCCCGCGCTGCCCCCCCCCCCGGCGCCCTTCTCGCTCTTCACCTCGCTCTTATCCTTGCGGTGGTGGCTCCGCGCTCCGCCTGAATTCTTCTCCGACGCGGAGGACGTCTTCTTCGACCCGCCGCCGCCGCCGCCGCCGCCGCCCCTCGACCCGCCGCCGCCGGAGGAGCGGCCTTTCCCGCCGCGCCTCCCGCCGCTCTCGCTCTTCGTCGCGCCTCGAGACCCGTCGGAGGTCTTATCGTCGTCGTCCTGCGCGCGTCCGGGCGGGGACGAGGAGGAGGGGGTTGGACGGAGCGGTGAGCGCGGCGGCGCGACCCGAAAGGAATCGAAAGGAATCGAGTCGACCGCTCCGAGAATAATGAGACGCGTCGCCGTCGTCGCGCGCGACGTCGCCGCGGCGTCCGCTCGCCGATCGCGAAGCGGGAGCGATGCGCCGCCCGACGCGCGCGGTCGCGCGAGCCCGGGCGGAGATCGAGCGGCGGGCGGACGCGCGGCGGACGCGAGCGCGGCGGCGGCGGCGGCGGCGGCGTCGACGCGCCGTCGATCTCGGGACGAACGAAGCGACGACGGGAGAGGGGCGGTCGCGGCTCGCACCGTGTACTCCGACGAGCCGTTGTTCGGGTACATGTTCCTCCATTTATCCTGCGAGAGGCGAGGCGCGCGCGGGTCAGCGGGCGCGATCGCGTCGGCCGAGGCGGAGGAGGAGAGACGAGCGAGCGGCGACGCGAGGAGGAGACGGGGCGTCGCCGCGTAGATCGATCGTGACGCACCTTCAGGTCGACGTTGGAGCGCAGATTGAGCGTCTTGCCGAGGACGTCGTCCTTCTGGATGAGCCGCCACTTCCCCGGCCCGTACTTCTTCACGCCTCGCTTCAGCGCGTCCTCCTCCTCGACGGACCATTTCGTCTTCGGCGCGCCCATGCCTCCGGACGCGCGCGCGCTCGCGTGTGCGTCGTCCGCGTCGTCGTCGTCGTCGTCGGTCGTCGAGAATTCCCGTCGTCGCGTCGTCGGCGCGTCCGATGAGATCGATCGATCGCGATTTTTCGGGGAGCCGTTGGTCGGGCGCTGTTCGAGTCGTTGTTGACTCCGCGCCCCGCCGCGCCTCGCGCGCCACACGCGGACGCGCGCGGGCGCGCCACGCCACCCGCCGCTCCCGCACCGCACCACCACACAATGCCCCCCAGCGCGCTTAAACCCCCCGCGGGCGATGGCATCATCAACGGCGCGCGGCCGTACCGCCTCCTGAACGAGACGTCCATGAAGGACGGCTGGCGTCGCGTCCGCGTCGTGGGATGCCTCGCGCTGATATTCTTCGTCCTCGGCTGTCTGTACCTGATATACGAGCTCGCGTGGTACAACGTCCGCGACCGCGACGCGCGCGACATGGCGTGGGACTACAGGGTCACGTCCGCGGCGTCGCTGACGTTCCACAAGTACTTCCGGATGGTCTCGTGGGCGACGTATTACTACATCAACGCCGCGGCGGACGTGTTCCGAGAGGTGGTCGTCGCCGGGTACGATCGACCGGTCGTCCTGTTCCTGCAAGGAGGCACGTGCACGAGGACGGTGACGGTCCCGTGCCTCCTCGCGAAGCCGTCCTGGAGAGATACCGCGACGAACGGTCAGCTCAACGTCGCCACGGAGGCTGGCACGTGGGCGGTGGGGAACGGGAAGTGCATGAAGTCCGCGGCGACGACGTTTGCGAAATCGCTCGTCGACGCCACCGACGCGAACTGCGGCCTCGGCGTCGACGACACCCCGATGTACGCCTCCGGCGCGGATATGGCGCAGTATTACGTCACGCGATACGATGAGCTCAACGCGATGCGCGCGGCGATCACGGTGGCGTGCAACGACGGGGTTGTCGGGTCCACGCCGACCGCGTGTAAGATTCCAACCGCGGGTTCGCAGAATCAAGCCCTGGCCGCGGCGCCCCCGATTTTGGAGACGTGCGGGTCGACGGCGTACGACATCTCGTCCACGACGGCGACGTGGACGTACTGCCAGTGGCTGTCGTGGGCGGATAATAACTACGGGCTCACGGGGTCGGGGAGCCTCGCGACCGGCACGTGCACGATTTCCATAGACGTCGACGTGTGCGTGCAGACGACGGCGGCGTTGCAAGTCGCCGGGCAAGTCTCCGGGAACGCCGGCGCCGTCGCCATTCGCGACGTCGCCGGCGCGTTCTCGAGCTCCAACGTCCACACGCAGGCGATCGTGTCCTCGTTGACGTCCACGCCGGGACTGGCGGTCGTAACGTCCAACCAAGCGACGTTATCGTTATCCTCTGCGGTGACGCCGTACTACCCGGCCACGGACACCGCGGATGTGACGTATCAAATCTCCACCGCCTACGTCCCGCAGATTACGATCACGAACTTCGTCACCGCCGCCGCCGCGGTCGCCGGCGGCGGCGCCATCTCCGGATACGCCCTGCCCCCGAGCGACTCCGCGACGTCGTTCACGCAGTACTACGGCTTCTACCAGGGCGTCACGATCAACGGCGTGCGCGCGACGCTCAATTACACCTACGAGACGTCCGACGACTGGAAGACGCGCGCGGGGTACTTTGACGCGGCGTTTTGGCCGTGGAAGACGCCGTGCGGCGACACCGCGCACAACGTCACGACCTTCTCGCTGTTGAACTCGCCGCTGACCGTGACGTCCTGGCCCGCGTACAACGGCCAGGGTGCCGTCCCGGTGATCCCCGTGGTCGTCTTCGGGACGACGACGCGCGTCCCCGCGTACCAGAGCGACTGCGACTTCGACGCCGTCGCCGCGGCCGCGGGGACGGGCGTCTTGACGTGCGCCGCCGCGAGGTTGAGCCACGTGGAGATTCGGGTGGCGTTCACGCCCGTCGCGAGCGCGACGTTCGGCGCGTGGCGCGTCGTGGACGTGGTGCCGACGTACGGCGCGGCGACGAGCGGCACGGAGGCGACGTTGATCGCGAAGTGGGGCACCACGCAGACGATGACGGTGACGCTTCGAGACGCGGGCGCGCCCGAGGCGCTGACGACGCCGGCGCTCAACACGCAGTGGAACGTCGTGTGGGCGATCACGCTGTTCAGCGCGTTCGCGGTGAGCGCGCCGGTGTACGTGTTGTTGATGATGACGGTGGAGGAGAACGTGTGCATCAACCAAGGGAAGCCGCCGCCGGGTTGGAAGTGGGACGTGCGCTTCCGCGGGTGGTAGAGAAGAGTCTCGTCGGCGCGGCTGTCGTAACTTTTTGGATTTTATTAGCAGAGCGTCGGTCGGTCTGTCATCGTTTCCCTCTCCCGCCGCGGCCTTTCCCGCCGCCGCCTCTTCCTCCTCCACCCTTCCCGCCTCTCCCGCCGCCGCCGCCGCCGCTCTCTTCCTCGAACATGTCGTACGCCAAGTCGTCGAACAACCCGTCCGGGTCGTCGTCCTCCTCGAGCTCGTTCATCACCTCCTCTACGTTCCTCTCCAGCTCTTCGTCGTCCTCGTCGTCGAACACGACGAGATGCGTCCGGCGCTCCGCGTCGTCGGCGGCGTCGTCCCCAGAAGTCTCCTTCGTCACCAGAAGCACCGGGTTCATGGGCGCGTACACGAGGTACCGCGACCCCTTGGACGAGAACGTCAGGATCTCGATCCCTTCCGTCTCGTCGCCGGCGCCGTCCCCCGCGTCCATGAGCAACGCGTCCGTCTCGTTGAACCGCACCGCGCCGCGCACCGTCATGCAGAACGCGCTCCTCTGCAGCAGCATGCCCTTGCTCGCGAGCGCGGAGGCCATGTCCGGGAGAATCTCCTTCAGCTCGTCGTCGCCGATGTCGCTGAGGTCTTCGTTCGGGTCGACGCCCTCGCCGCGCAGGACGTCGATGGGGTGGTCGAGCGGCAGGCACAGGCATCGCTCCTCGCCGTTCGCGAGCTTGAAGCGGCGGCGGAGCATGCAGAGGAGGGTTCGGTTCGTCTCCGGCTCGACGACGGTCGCGAGCGGCATCGCGAGGGGGATCTCGTCGGCGGACGACGCGGCGACGCGGAGCGACGCGGAACGTCGCGGACGACGACGACGAGAATAATGCGATGAACGATGAGAATCGACGCGATTCTTCAATCCTCCGACGCCGGGGCGGGCGTCGCGGCGCGACGACGCGAGCGCCGCGGCGCGCGGAGTGGCGACGCGCGCGCATCGCGCGTGCGGCGACGCCGCGGCGTGCATCGTGGTCGTGATCGCGCGCGTCGTGGACGCGGTCGGCGGGTGCGCTTCTGCTTGTGACGACGAGCCGCCGTCATCGATCAGGCTGGGGGCTTTTGGCGCTTTTCGCGGCGCGCGCGGCGCGCGCGTTTCCGGCCCGGCGATCGCGACGGTTTGCCTCCCCCGTCGCGTCCGTCGCCGCGTCCCTCCCCTCCCGCGTCGCGTCACACCGCCGCCGCGCGCACCCTACGCCCGCGCACGCTCGAATCGCCTCACCTAAAGAACCCGCCGAAAGAACATGTCCGCGCACTTCCAAGAGGAGCAGGCGTTCCCGGACGAGTGCGCCAACTGCGGCGGAAGGGAGGACCTCGCGCTGTGCTCGCGATGCCACAGCGCGCACTTTTGCTCGCGGAAGTGCCAGAAGGCGTACTGGCCGTTCCACAAGGAGTGGTGCAAGCGGAACGACTTCGCGGATCACGTGGAGAAGACGCAGCCGAAGTTCGCGCGATTCCTGCGGAAGCACGGGAAGCAGGCGGTCCTGAAAGACGGTGCGAGGCGCGCGCGATCCCAAACGATCCATCCCGCGCGACGATTCGATCTCGAATCTTAGCGTCCTCGAACGCACGTCGCCTCGTTTCATTTCATTTCATCATGATCATTCCGCGAACGCGTCTCAAACGCGGAATCCATCCCGCCCGTCCCCAACGTCGCGTTCTCATCATCGTCCTCCTCCTTCGCGTCGCAGACGAGGTCGATCGCGTCGAGCGCAAGGTGGTCAGCGTAGCTGACATGTACGGCGACGCCAACCCCAAGCCGAAGCCGCCGAACTTCGACGCGGAGGACATGCGAAAGATGAAACTCGCCGACGAGCGTCGCTTGATGGCGCTTCGCGACGCGGACCGTCACACCGTCGCCGCGCGCGTCGCCGGCGGCGCCGTCGCCGGCGCCGCCGCGATCGCGTGGGGAGAGATCGAAGTCGCGGAGGGCCTCGGCGTGGACGACGACGCCGGCCTGGGGATGAAGTGGCGGCAGAATCAGGTGCGTTCTATACAAACGAATTTCACCCATCGCTCGGTTTCAACACTTGATCGCTCCCCCTTTCAACTGACCGATGAACTCTTTTTGTATGGAACGACCATCAGACGTTCGTGGAGGTTTTCGTGTTGCTTCCGACGGGGTGCCCGGGCTCGCGCGTGGACGTGAAGCTCGAGACGGACCGCATCAGGGTCACCGTCAAAGGTGCGCGCGCGCGTCGCCCACCAATCACATTCGCGCTTTCCTTCCCGTCCACCAATCACGTGGCACGACGCCCGCCGCGTCGGTCGTTGACGCCTTCTTACTCGCCGACCGCGACAGGCGAAGACGTCATCCGCGGCGAGCTGTACGCGCCGATCAAAGCCGAGGCGTCGACGTGGTTGATCGCCGACGGCGTCCTCGAGCTCTCCCTGCTGAAGCGCAACCGCAGAGGGAACTACGAGAACGGCTCGAACAACGCGGAGACGTTCTGGTTCTCCGTCGTGCGAGAAGACGGCGGACGGAGGGACGACGCCGCCGGCGACGCGCCGAGCGGTTATGGGCGCCCCGCGATCGGCCCGCCGCGCGTCGCGTCGAGCTACCCGCCGAACGAGTACTACGAGGTGCGTCTCGTCTCGTTTTTCGCCTTTCGCGCGCCCCCGCCGCTCGGTTTCAACGCGCGTCGATCGATCGCGTCGGTCCCCCTTTCGACTGACCCTTTCCGCCGACCGCCAGAGCGCCCACGTCGCCGCGCCGGAGGGCGACGGGCCCGGGTACAAGGGGCGGGCGAGCTCGAACCGGCCGATGATCAAGAACAAGCCGAACTAGGAGAGCGCGACGCGACGCGGCGGGATGGGGACGGGCGGAAGAGATCGATGAGTGGATGAAGAGCGCGAACGCGAGGGCTTTCGCGAAAGGATTTGATGTTTGGCTACGATGCGGTTCTTTTCACCTCCACCGCTTATAAACCGCCTTATTACTACACCGCGACGTAGGATCGCAACGCCGCGGCGAGGTCGCCGCCGTGCTCGCGTAACCTCAACTCCGCTGCCTTCTTCTCCACCTCCATCTCGCTCACGATCACCGCGACGTCCGCGGCGTCGATCTTCACCTTGGCGAGCTCGCGCAGTCGCGCCGCCTCCGCCTCTTTCTCCGCCTTGCCCTCCTCCAGGAGCGCGCGCAGCGCCTCCGCGCGCGCGCCGGGCGTGACGACGTCCGCGGCCGCGGCGTCGTCGCCGTCGTCGTCGCGCCCGCCGAGACGATCGAGTCCTTTCGACGCCTCCGCGGCGGCGCCGGTCTGCGCGGGCGCGACGTCTTCGATCTCGTCGTCGTCGTGCTCGCCCATGGTGGTGTGGCGGCAGCAACGCGCGCTGTCGACATCTGATGCGCGTCGTTCGACGATGCGTTTCAAACCAAGCCCCGATCGAGCCAGCCGGTCAAACTGACCCGCACTTCTCCCAACCGACCGATAACCGACCGCGAAAAGCGCTGATTTCACCGCACGACCCGCGCGACTTTCCTCGGTCGTCCGCTCACAACGACCGAACGCCGCGCGGGGCGTCCCGGCGCCGTCTTCGCCGCCGCGGCGCGACGGCGCGCGCGGTGGACGGCACGGCGCGCGTCGTCGTCGTCGTCGTCGTCACTCGATGTCTTCTCCGTCGGGCCGGGCGCGGCGCGAGGACGGAACCGCGAGATCGCGATCGACGCGGTCGTCTCGGTGCTCCAAGCCGTCGTCGTCGTCGTCGCTCCTCCTTTCGCTCCTCCTCCTCCTCGCGTTGACGCTCGTCGCGGCGACGGCGCGCGTCGTCGTCGCGTCGTCGTCGTCGCCATCGTCGCCGCCGCCGTCCGACGGCGCGGACGACGCCGCGGGCGGGATCCCCGTCCTCGAGCCGGGAGGCGTCGGCGACGACGACAACGGCGGCGGCGGCGGCCCGCGGCGGCGCGTTCGGTTCGGCGAGAGAGTCGCCCTCGAGGATCTCGGCCCGATCATCGTGAACGACGACTGCACGATGCGGCGGATATCGAACTGGGACGCGCTCAGCGCGAGGGAACGACGCGGGGTGAGCGCGCGCGTCGTCGAGAGGAACGCGGCGCGGTTGGCGCGGTGTCGCGAGGCGGACGCCGCCGGCGGGGACGGGGATGGGGACGGCGGGGACGGGGACGGGGGCGGGGGCGGGGACGGTGGGGTGGGGGACGACGCGGCGGCTTCGATCGGCGGCGACGTCGAGCGCGTCCGCGGGGACGAGCGCGGAGACGACGGAGACGTCGCGAGAGAGAGGGGCGGCAGAGAGGAGTTGTAGAAGCGTACAGTAGATATCGAAACGAAACAGAAGAATAACGGAAGAGAAGGAAAAATCTAAAAGTAGTCCGGCCCTGTTCATCGGTCAATTGAAAGAGCACGCGATCAAATGTTGAAACCGAGTGGTGGGTGAAAAAGGTTCGCGCGCTTGCTAAACGAAGCGAAGAAATCTTACACGTGGACGTGTTTCCTGTGAGCACGATAGGGCAAAGATCTCGCGCTCCATTCGAAGGGGCGCGCGCCCGTCTCGCCGCCGCGTCGCGTCATGCCGGAGGGCGATAAACCCCCTCCCCCTGCGGAGGGCACGCCGGTCTCCGTGACCGTCGGCCAGCCCGCGCCGCCCGGCTCGACCGCGAGTCTCGCGCGCGCGCACCCCGTCGATCTCGCCGGCTCGGGGCCGTCGCAAACGGGCCCGCCCACGACGAACGGCGCGATTCCCGTCGCGCCCGCGGCCTCGAGCGAGACCCCGCACCGCGCGGACATCAGCGTCACGCAGTGGAGCGGCCAGGTCGCCCCGCGCGGCGTCGCGATGCACCCCGCGCTCGGCCCGATGTACGCGCACGACGCGAACTACCTCCTCTCCACGACCGCGGACCTCGACCCGGACGTCTACCCGCGCGGGATGGGGATGCGCGTGCTCCCGAGCGCGCACGATCTGGGGCACTTCGACGGCCGCGTCCTCGACGCGTCGTCGTCGTACTACAGCACGAACCTGTTCGACTGCCACAAAGATCTGGACGCGTGCGTATGGGGCGCGCTGTGCACGCCGTGCCAGCTCGGCGAGTCCGCGCGCGACGGACGCGCGGGCGACTGCTGCGGCGTCGCGACCGCGATCGTCGTCTCGCTGGGTCTCCTCAACCAGCTGCTGCCGTGCCTGGGCAACTTCGTCGCGGGCGGCTTCGCGGCGACGGTGACGAACCGCGTCGCGCTCAATTACGGCATCACGGAGCCGACGGACCTCATCACAGCGTGCGCGTGCATGCCGTGCGTGTCGTGCCGCCTCGCGCGCGAGATCAAGCGCCGGACCGCGATGGGACAGGAGCCGATCGACTTCCATCAGTTGTGGCTGGCGTCGGGCGGGAGAATAAACCCGTGGCAGTTCGCGGAGCTGGCGCGCCCGCGCGCGCAGGAGATGTCGCGCGACGACGCCGACGGGGAACCGACCAGCCGGGATACGATGGTGACGTACGTCGCCGTGGTGGGAGGGGACGACGCCGACGGCGTGCAGGTGCAAGGGGTCGCCGTCGCGGAGGAGTGCGGGGGGGACGGGAAAGGCGCGGCTAATGCGGCGGCGGCGAAGGAGGCGGCGCCGGACGCGGACGGGGACGAGAAGCTTCTCCCGCAGGTGTGATCCGATCCGATCGTGTTTGTTTGCAGTAGTGTACCCTCGCTTGTAACACCAGACGATTCGCCGACCCGAGCCGGGTCGCGCGCGACAACAGAAACTAGAGCATGAGTTGTCTACTACCTTCGTACGAAGGTATGATAGATCTACGCGTCTGCTCGTAAACAGAAGAAAGACGCTAAAAGGCGTCTTCACCACCACCCGCTCTTTTTCTTCGCCTTCGCCTTGACGTGCTTGAGTCTCTTCGCGAGCGCCGCGTTCGCCTTCGTCCGCGAGACGGCCAGCTTCTCCAACGCGGCGCCGAGCGCCTCGCGTTCGAACATCAGAGGCACGAGTCCGGCTTGGCGAATCTCCACTACCAGGCACCTCCCGTCGTCGCCCTCGTTCCCCTCCTCCTCCTTCTCCGCGCCCGGGAGCTTCGCTATCATGTTCGGCATCGCCCGCACCGTCGCGCACCGCGCGCCGTCGTCCGAGTGCGCGGCCATCTCGCCGAAGACCTCGCCGACGCGCAGCGTGCCGAGCGCGACGCGCTCGCCGTCGGGCGTCGTCGTCGACGCCTCCAACTCGCCCGACGCGACGACGAAGATCGACCCGCCGCGTTCGCCCTGGGATATCACCGCGACGCCGGGGTCCACGGCGTAGCACTCCGCGTGCCCGGCGTCGAACAGCGACGCGACGTCCGCGGTGGACAGCGCGCGGAACACCTCGACGTGGTCGCGCGTCCACTCGCCCCACCGCCTCGGCGGCCACGCTTCCATGCCTTTTTTGGTAATTTTCGTCTCGTCCCCTCCCGGCGTCGACGCGCCGCCCGGGGTATCCCTCCCGTCGCCGCCGTCCATCGTCGCGAGCGATCGCGACGAGCTCGATCGCTGGCTCAGGCTCGCGCTTAGGCGTCGCTTCATCGACAGCGACGCGCCGAGCGCGCGCTTCCAATTCGAATTCGCGTCGGCGTCGCCCCCCCCTCGACCTTGAGCATCGATGAGCTCGCGGACGGTCTCCTCCACGCCGCCCAGCGCGTCGAGGACCTCGCGGTGCATCTCCTCTCTCGCCGCCGTTTGCTCCTCGTGTCGCCGCTCGACCGCGTCGATGATCTCCGGGAGCGCGATCTGCGCGGTCTCGTGCACCACCGCGACGGCGCTGCGGTGTTGAAACTCGCGCGTCATCTTCTCGCCGTGCTCCGCGAGCGCGCCGGTCAGCGGGTGCAGGACTTGGTCGCGCAGGTTGAACACGCGCTCGTTCGTCTCCGCGATCGATCTCGCGAGCGTCTCGACGACGGCGCGAAGCTCCGAGAGCTCCGCGCTGTTGCGGTAGTTGGACGCGAGGATGTCGTTCTGCTTCGCCGCGATCGAAGCGATGGCCGCGTCGAGATGCGCGATTCCCGGGTCCGCGCGCATGACCGGGCCGCCGTAGCCGTACTTTGGCTTCAGCGAGCGCATCTTGTCGAGGTAGATGGCTTCGACGTCCGCGGCGTGCGGGTCCGCGGGAGGCATCGCGGCGGCGGAGTGACGCGCGGCGCGGCGCGGCGCGTTCTGTCGGATTCTGTCGGAATTGCCGAGAGTCGCGTGCGGTGCCGAGAAATTTTGATTTCGCTCCAGTCGTCTGTGCGCCTACGCTACGTCGACGCCTCTATCGCTCGCGCGGCCGCGTCGTCCTCGACCGCATATGCCTCCTCTTCCTCCCCCGCGCCCCCTACCCCCTCCCCACCCCCACCCCCGCCCTCGCCTCGCGTCGGACGCGCGCGCAGCCAGATGTTCAGCGCGAATTTCTCCCCCGCCTCCACGGGCTCGCCCGCGTGCGTCGTCCTCGGATCCTCCTTTCCGTCGTCGTCGACGTTCCACCACAGCACCGCGTCTCCCACCCTGGGGTCGAACCCCAGATGAAGCTTCGGGAACGTCGTCCGACCGCCGCGCGTCGGCTCGCGGAGGTACGCGAGGAGCGTCACCACGCGCTGGCCGCCGCGCCGGGTCTTTTCCTCGAACGTCGCGCCCGCGGGGTCGAACCAATCGCAGTGTGGATCGTATTTCTGAGAAGGGAGGTACCTTACGACTTGCGCGGGCTCCGCGTGCGCGGGAGTGAGGTTGGAGAGGTAGCACGCGCGCTGCACCGCGGCGCGAACCGCGGGGTGTGTGGACGCCACGCGCGCGTTCCAGCTCGTGCGGCCTTCGGACGTCTCGCCCGTCGTCGCCGCCGCGTCGGCGTCGGCGGCGGCGGCGTGTCTCACCACGAGCGAAGGATGCAACGCCGGAGCGGCGACCCGTATGATCTCCTCCGCCTCGTCGCGCGTGAGGAACCCCGAGATGGCGAACATCCGCGGATGACTCGAGACGCGCTTCGCGCGCACGACGCGCCCGTGGCACGACGTCAGCGTCACCGTCTCGCGAAGCGGGTCGCGCCACGTGACGTACCTCCACCGCTTTGGAAGCGACGGGAACGCGCGCAGGTCCGATACCGTACCGCCCCTGTGCGTCATCTCGTACCGCACGAGCTGCGCGAGGAACGACGGGTTCGGGCACGCCTTCGGCCTTCGCGAGCGTATCCGCTCCAGGGCCTCGCCGAGGGAGTGGCCCTCGTGCTTCGTCAGGTACGCCGCGACCGCAGCCGCGGACCGCGACTGTCCGAACGCGCAGTGCACGAGGACGCGCGCGCGGGACGGCGCGCTCGCCTTCGCGGCGGCGATGAACGCGCCGACGTCGTCGAGGTGCGAGCTCAGGAGGTCCGCCGCGCGCGTGTCCTCGACCTTGACGATCAGGCGCGCGATTTTCGTTTTCGTTTCCGCTTTCGACGACGACGACGACGTCGCGTCCGCGTCGACGTCGGCGTCGTCGAGATCGAGGCAGCTCGGGGGCGGGCGCTTCATCATCGTGACGACGTGCGTCACGCCGGCGTCGCGGAGGATCTCGCCGCGGTTGCGCCCCACAGACTCCTGCGAGCCGACGTATAAGAATCCGTCGAGGACGTCCGTCGCGTCCGGGATGTCCGCGGGCATGTTCGACCGCGAGGCCCCCGGCCGCGCGGCCGGGAGTGATGACGGATGTCAACTTTTCGTTATCGTCGTCCGTCCCGAGAACTTGCCGTTTGCGAGACGAGTTCATCAACATGAGACGCACAACCCCCCGCGCGGGTCGCCCGTCGCGATGTCCGCCGCCCCGACCCCCGGCCGCGACCCCGCGGCGGACCGCGAAGCGCTCAGGCAGGCGACGCTCGAGGCGGCGCGAATGCGCGAGCGCGCGGAGACGCTCGAGACCGCGCTGCGCGAGGCGTCGACGAGCCGCGCGAGCGAGCGCGAGGGATGGCGCGCGAGGTTGGAGCGCGCGGACGAGCGCGTTCGGCTGGAGCGCGTCCGCGTCGAGGCGCTCGAGGTGCGTCCGGTCCCGGTCGTCGTCGCGACGCGATATGCGACGCGCCGCGGCGCGGCCCGTCGCGCGCGAACTCTCGGCGGCGGCGGCCCGCCGGCCGTCGCGTCGCGGGCGTCGTTCAGATTCGCGTCGCGTCGCTCGCGCGGCGCGCGCTTTTTCCCCTCCCGCTCGCGTCCCTCCGGGGGGACCCGCGGCCTCTCTCGCCGACGCCGACGCCCGTCCCACCCCACCGTCTGTCGTCCTCAGGTCGCGCTGGGCGAGCGCGAGCGAACGCCGCCGCCGCCGCCGTCGACGTCGAGCCGCGAGGAAGACGCGGAAGACGAGGTCGAGACGGACGAACCCTCATCATCGACGTCGCTCGCGGCGACGCGGCGCGGGGCTGGACGCGTCGCCGCCAGAACGTCCTCCTCCTCGGCTTCGCGCGTCGTCCGCGACCTCACGTCCTGGAAAGACCCCTCCGCGTCCGGAAAAGTCTTCGGCGGCGGCCTCTACGCGCTCGTGTGCGCGCACTCGCTGCGCACGGCGGCTATCCCCGCGAGCGCGGTCCTCTGCGCGTGCGTCATGGCGACGCTGTCGTCGACGCTCGCGTGGAAGCTCTTCTCGCGGCTGCGCGCGGGGGTCGGCCTCCGCGGCGTCGAGGCGTGGCGCGAGAGCGAAGACGCGTCCGCGGCGAAGCGGCGCGACCGCGAGGCGTCCGCGCGGCGAGTCGCCGCGAAGTTGGGGGGATGGGTCGCCGCGACCGCGTCGAGATGCGCGCCCGCCGCCGCGGAGTCGTGGCTCTTCGTCGAGAAGATCGTGACGTGGGCGCATCCGCCGAGCACGCTCCGCGCGTGCTTCGTCGCGTGGGTCAGCTCGCTCGTCGCGCGCGTGTGGTGGCTGTCCGCGATGACGACGGCGACGACGTTTTGGATCCTGGCGTTCGCGGCGCCGCCGTTCCTCGCGGCGTTCGGACCCGCGGCGGCGGCGGCGTCGCGCGCGTTCGCCGCCGACGCCGCCGCTCGATTCGCGCACGTCCTCAACGACCGGAGGTTCCAGCTCGGGTTCGTCGGGTTCGTGTGGACGCACGCGGGCGTCGCGGGGAAGACGCTGCTGGTCCTCGCCGCGGTGACGCTCGTGCTGACCGTGTCCCCGGGGGAGCCCGCGCGGGACCAGGGCGAGACGGCCGGCGGCCGGCGGCGTTCGAGCGCGGCGGCGGCGAGGGGACCCGGCATAATAGCGGGGAGGGACGACGCGACGACGACGGTCAGCGGGAGCGTCGTGATCACGGAGCTGCCGGCGTCGCCGACGCGGAAGGCGGCGACGACGGCGACGACGAGGGTGGCGGAGACGAGGAGGAGGGCCGCGGCGACGGCGACGACGACGGCGCCGCCGAGGCGGATGTCTTTTTTCGGCGGGTACGGCCGAAGAGCCGCCGCCGCCGTCGCCGCGTCTGCTTCTTCGCCAAAGTCGGAGCGGGACGCCCCGGGCAGAGGCGGCGACGAGAACGTCCCGCCGTGGGGCGGGGACTCGCCGACGACGCCGACGACGAAGCAGCGGCGGGCGGGCGCGGAGGACGCCTTCGGCGGCAGCGTGGAGAAGCGGCTGTCGCTCTCGCGTCGGCGGATGATCGCAGAGCGCGCGCGACGGCTCATGGCGGACTCGGACGACGACTGACCTGACCTGACTGGCGCCCGGCGCGAGTCGCGGGCATCTGATCGCGATAGAATACATCGAAAGAGAAAAAAATACGCATGACGTGCTACCGTTTCGCCGCCGCCGCCGCGCGCCGCCGCGCGACGAGCGCTTTTTTCTCCGCGAACGCGCGCAATCCATCTTCCCACGCTCGTTCGGTCATCCCGCCGACGCACAGCACGCACGTCACGCCGAGCGTCGCCACGTCCCTCGTGTTTTGCTCCTCGTTGTCGAAGAAGAGCATGTCCGCGTACGGTATCCCAGTCCGCGCCTTGAGCTTCTCGAAGTGTCGCTTCTTCGTCCCCGAATACATCTCCACGAGGTCTCCCACGCACTCGCGCATCGTCGTCGTCGTCCCGCTCCCGCTCCCGTCGTCGACGACGAACATCCCCATGACCTCGTCCGCCCACGCGCCGCGATTCGTCCGCGACGCGACCGCGATCTTCGTGCCTCTCTTCGCGAACGCCGCGTGCGAGCGCAGCATCGCCATCGCGGCCGTCGCGGCGGGGTAGCACCGGAGCTCCTCGCCGCTCGCGTCCATCACCCTCTCGCGCCCAGTGGTGTCGCACCTCTCCTTCGTCCACGGCGCGCCGCGCATCATGTACAGCTCCGGGAACCATATCGTGTCGTCCAGGTCGAAGCACACGAGCGCGGGGAGGTCCTGGCCGTCGAGCGGTGGGGCCCACAGCGTCGCGGGCGCGTCCATCGTCTCGTCGTTCGCGGCGCGGTGCGGTCGCCGCCGAGGATGGCGCGTCCTCGTCTTTTGACGCTCGGCGCCTCCGCTGCTCATCACGCCGCCGCGGCCTCGGCCGCCGCCTCTGCGGCCGCCCGAGCCGCGGTCGCCGCGGCCGCCTCCGCCTCGCCGCGCGACCGGCGCGAGCGTCGCGAGCGTCGCGATCGTCGCGCTCGCCATGGAGTGACGAGGGAGGCTCCGGCGACGCGACCGTCGACGCTCGGCGCGCGTTCCGGGACCGTTCCGGAGGCGGGGGCGGGGGCCGACTCGCGCAGGACTCGCGCGTCATCGTCAGTCCGGAATTTTCGCGACGAGAATGGTGGCGGCGTCGCTCAGTGCCATCGTCGCAGACGCACGTTCACCATGGGCAAGGACGGCAAGACCCCGAAGAAGGATAAGAAGGATAAGAAGGAGGGCAGCGACGACGGCGACGGCGCGCTCAGGCCGGTCTGCGCGATCGCGAAGCCGCTCGCGGACGTCGGCTTCCACAAGAAGATCCTCAAGGTCGTGAAAAAGGTGCGCGTCGCCATTCCTTCCGATCCGCCGAAAACCCGCCCGCCGATCCGCGTCCCCCCCTCGCTCGCGTCGTCGCGCGACTGACCCATCCCCGCCGGCGTCCGTCGCGTCCATCGCAGGCCTCGAAACATAAGCAGGTGAAGCGCGGCGTGAAGGAGGTGGTGAAGGCGCTGCGCAAGGAGACCAAGGGGTGCGTCGATCGCTCGCGGCGATCCCGCGGGCGATTCATCGTCGTCCGTCGTTCCGAGCGAATTCCTTCCCCACAACAGCATTTTTTCCCTTTCCGATCCTCGACCCCCCGCCCGCAAACCTCGCCGCTGACCGCCCCCCCCCCTCTCTCCCCACCTGAACGAACGACAAAACAGGCTGTGCGTGATCGCGGGCGACATCTCCCCCATCGACGTCATCTCGCACATCCCGATCCTCTGCGAAGAAGCCGGGGTGCCGTACGTGTACGTCCACAGCAAAGACGAGCTCGGCGCGGCGGGGCAGACGAAGCGCCCGACGAGTTGCATGCTCGTGCTGCCGGAGGCGCAGAAGGGCGGGGAGAAGATGAGTGGCGACGACGCGAAGGAGTTCAAGGACATGTACGGGAAGGTCGTCGCGAAGATCGGGTCGCTACACTAGACGGAACGGAAGAAGTCGGTCGTCGACGCGAGTGTACGCGCGTGTATAAATAAATTCCCACCAGTCTAACGCCGCCGAGAAGCGTAAGCGCGCGTCGTCTAAGGACTAATAGGAGCGACTATGTACCGTTCCTCGGTCACATGATGAACTTCGGCTTGCCGCGTCCCTTCGCGCCGAGCACCGGCCGCGCGAGTCCGGCGTCGTCGTCGTCGTCGTCCGAGCTCGCGCTCGCCACCTTCTTCCTCGCCCCCGGACGCGCTTTTCGGCCGTTCCCGCCGCCGCCGCCGCCCTCCGTCGACGCCTTCGCCGCCGCCTCCTCCGCCGCCTTCGCCCTCTTCTTCGCGGCTCTCTCCGCCTCCGCCGCCCGCTCCTTCTCTTTCGCGTCCTCCTCCTCGTCGTCGTCGTCCGAGCTCGTGTCGCCGACCGACGCGTCGTCGTCGTCGTCGTCGTCCTCCCTGTGCCGCTTCCTAAAGGCCGCCGCCTTGGCCTTCATCGCCGCGATGCGCTCGCGGTGCGCCTCCTGCTGCCGCTGAATCTCCTCGTGATACCCCTCCGCGTCCCTTCTCTCCTGCGCCTTCTTCGCGCGCAACATCAACCCCGGGTCGAGGCGGCACTTCTCGTTGAACGCCTTCGTCGCGAATTTCCGGAGCGCCTCGCCTCGGCGCGCGGGGTCGCGCAGCGCGCGGTTCGCGTCCGAGAGCTTGTCGAACGCGATCTTCGCCTCCTCGCTCGGGTTCTTGTCCGGATGCACGCGCAGCGACGCCTTGCGGAACGCCTTGCTCACGACGCCGTCCGGGACGTCCCACACCGGCTTCCCCGCGTCGTCGCAGTCCGGGAGCGGGAGCCCGAGCGCGGTGAAGAAGTCGCCGTCCGCGTGCGCGCGGACGATGCGCTCCGCGGCCGTGGGGTCCGGTTTGTCGTCGTCGCTGTCGCTCTCGCCGGGGAGCGGGCGGCGCGCGGACGCCGGCGCGGCGCGAGCCGCGGCCTCGTTGAACATCCGCTCGAGCCGCTCCATCTCGCGGAGAGGACGCGCGGACGGACGGACGCGCGGACGACGACGACGAACCGCGCGGGCGCGAAGTGATGAACGTGAAGATGTGCACTCTGCGTCGTCGTCCACGAGTCGAGTCCTGTAGCAGGTCATCGTCGCGTCGCTGTCGTTTTTCATTTTTGGCGCGGACTACGCGAGCGTCGCGTGTGTACATTCAACGTCTATTACAGTACGATACCCTGGGGGACGGCAGGCTCTCAGTTTACCTTCGCTTCGCTTCTCTTCTCTTCGCCTGCACTTCACCTCCCCCGCGAGCGCGTCAGCGAGAGCGGGACGCTCCGCGGCGCCTGCCGCATCGTCTTCTTCGCCGCGAAAAACGCGACGCTCTCCGGATCCTCGCTCGCGATCTTTTGCAGCTCCATGCTCACGAACTGCTCGCCGTAATCGAGCTCCTCCTCGCTCGCGCCGACGCCGCCGATCTGCCCGTGCCCGCCGTCGTCGTACCACCGCTGAAACTCGCGCAGAAGCTCGGCGCGGCACTCCTGCACCGCGGTCACGTGCGGCGCGACTGCCGTCTTGAGATCCTTCACCTCGTCGTACGCGCGGCGGTACTCCCCCTTGGTCGCCTTGAGCCGCGCCATGGCGGCGTACGTCTCCTCGTCGATCACCTCGTCCGCGAGCATCGAGGTCGCGGAAGGGTCCGCGCCCGCGCCCGCGCCCGCGACGGATCCGCCGGGGCTCCCTTCCCGCGAAGGCGTCGCCGCGGCCGCGCCGGATCCGGACGCGGACGCCTCCGCCTCCGCGTCGAGACGAAGCGTCGACGCCTTCGCCGAGAGCTTCTCGTCCGCCGCCGCCGCCGAGCGCATCTCTTCCACGACGACGGACAGCTCGTCGATGCTCGCCTTGGCGGCGTTGACGACCTCGACCGCGGCGTTGAGCTCGACGCGCTTGACGCGCAGGGTCTCCACCTTGTCGCGGAGCTCCGCGGCTCTCTCCGGGGCGATCATCTTTTTGTAGATTGCAAACGCGGAGTTCTTCTTCGAGTGGACGCTCATCTCCGGCGCGAGAATCGGCGGCCGCACGCCCGTCCCGCCGAGCGCGCCCGCGAGCTGCGCGTTCGCGGACCGCGGGCGGTCGGAATCCGGGTCCGCCGGCGGCGCCGCGTCGTCGGGCGCGACGCCGAGGTGGAACCCGCCGTCGCCGTCGTCGACGTCCCCGACCTCGTCGCCGTCGCCGTCGCCCTCCGCGGCGGCGGCGCCGTCTTCTTCTCCCTCCGCCGCGGAAGGCGCCTCCTCCGCGTTTTGCGCCTCCGCGGTGGTCTCTTCCGAAGAGACCGCCGCGTCATCCTCCGCGGGCGGCGACGGCCGCGCGGCCATCTCCGCGGCGTGTTCCTCGCGCATCTGCAGATGGAACGCCTTGAACAGCTTGAACGTCTCTCTCACGCGCTTCAGGGAATCGCACGGCAGCTCCTCCAGCGTCGTCATCCCGTGCACGTAATCCCTCACCTTTTCGCTCAGCTCCGTGCGCTCGATCTCGGATAAGTCGCCGTAGTTGACCGTCTCGCGGTTCGCGAACGTGTCCCGCATCGCGAGCTCTTGCTTCAGCTCCTGGACCTGCCGCTCGTACTTGCGAAGCAGCACCCGCGGGTCTTTGCTCTCGTTGATCACCGGGTTCGTGCGCAGCGTCCGCACGCGGCCGCTAAACCGACACGTGGACACCGTCTCCTCCACGTGTCCAAACTCCGGCCACACGCACGCGATCATGACCGTCTTGCAGTTCCCAATCAACGAATCGCGAAGCACGCTCGTGAGCTTCGATTGGCGGTACGGAATCGCCTTGTCCTTCCTCGACATCGCCATCACCGTCTGCTCCAGCAAGCTCAGCGATCGGTTGATGAACGTCGCCTCTTTGAACAGCGCGCCGGTGACGTGCGACTTCTTCACGCGCTCGCTCCCGGCGAGATCGACCAGGTGAAGCTTCGACACGATCGTCTTATCCGGCCCGTCCCCTGTCGCGCGTTGCTCCAGGTGAATCGTGAAGACGCAGTGCGAGCGCGAGGAGGATTTGTTGAGCGCGTGCGCGGCGACGGCTCTGTTGGCGTCCCCCGCGAAAAACGCCGCCAGCGCCTCCGCCTCGCTCGCGACGTACTTCTTCGTCAGACCCTTCACTCGCACCTCGTCCCCGCGCTCGACGATCGTGAGGGACTCTCGGCGCGACGGGATCCCGCCGTCCTCGGAGGAGTCCGCGAGGAGGTCGTACATCTGCTCGTTGTAAATTTCGAGGTAGGAGACGCGAACGACTTTTTCCTTCTCCACTCGCAGGTCCATCTCGTGGAAGATGTGGTGGACCGCTCTCGGGACGACGCCGCGCTGCTTGTAATCGCCCGGCTCGCCCGTCATCGTGAACGTCTTCCCCGCGCCCGTCTGCCCGTACGCGAACACCGTGCCGTTGTACCCGTTCATGACGTTATCCACCACCTCGCTCGCGCAGTGATCGTAGACGCCCTCCTGGTTGATATCCTTGAGGACGTTGTCGAACGTGAACGCGAAGCCGTCCGCGGCGTTGTTGACGTCCAGGCCTCGTCGCGCGGCGGTCTTGTCGGGTTTGAGGTCCACGTTGACGGTCTTGTTATCCGCTTGCACGCTGCGGGTGGAGGACGCGGGGGGGGGAGAGGTCAAGGTCAGCGGTCGGGTCGGGACGGAGTCGCGACGATGGACTGCGTCGCGTGCGCTTCAGCGGGGGGACGACCGACGGCGATGACCGGGGATCTATCGAGCGCGTCGGACGGGGCACGCACACGAACGAGCCCTCATCGTCGATGCACGGCCGCGCGCGGAGGAACACCTTCACCGCGCTCGTCGTCGCGTCGCGCGGAGCGGGCTTCATCGCGCCTCTCGCGTCGAGACGACGCGCGCCGCCCGTTGTCCCCGCGCGTCGGTCAATCCGACCCCTAAATAGGCTTCGCTTCGTCGGAAGGGGTAAACTGTGCGACCGACCGCGATGGAAGTCTGGTGGAAAGGGGGACGAGCGACGCGCGGCGCGCGGCACACGCGTCGACGCGCGCGATGCCGTCGTTCGACAAGCAAGTATCGCGCCCGGCCGCGAAGGCGGGCGCGCCGGCGCCCGCCAGGGCGCGAAGCGGCGGGCCAGGTGCGTCGTCGCATCCCGCGCGCGCGCGTCATCTTCCGCTTCCGCGTCGCCTCGATCTCGAGCGTTTCGCCGTTTCGTACTCCGTCGCGCGAACGATGGTTCCGAGAAGACGTCCACGACGACCCCCGCCGACGACGCGTCCCGCCGCGTCCCTCCCCGATCGTCCGCGCAGACCCGTTCGTGATCGCGCACGTGCACAAGCAGTCCGACGCGGAGGCGTTCTTCGAAGCGCGGTTCGGCCTCGAGCCGTCTTCGAACGACGTCCGCTCCCCGCTGCGCGACGGCTCCAACCGAGCGAAGCCGTCCACCTCGGAGCGCGGCGGCCCGACGTCCGCGGCTGGCAAAAAGATCGCCGACCTCCAGACGAAGCTCGCGCACGCGATGGCGGCGGTCCAAGAGGGCGACGCCGCGACGGAGCAGGCGCGGATCGAGCGCGAGCGCGCCGCGGTGGCGTGGGCGGACGCCATGGCTGCCGCCGACGCCGCGCGCGAATCCGCCGTCGCCGACGCCGCCGTCACCCGAGACGGCGTCCAAAGAGCGCTCGAGCGCGAGGTCAGCGAGCTGCGCGCCGCGCTCGCAGCGGCGGAGACGATGAACGCGCGCGCCAAGGCGGCGGAGGCGGCGACGCACGCCGCGGGCGCGAAAGCCGCCAAGGCGAAGAACGACAAGCTCGCGGCGCGCGTCGCGTTGTTGACCGAGGCGCGTATTGGTTCCTCACACCGGTTCCCATACGATCCCGTTCGCGCGGTGCACGCCGTTCCTTGAGGACTTTCGCCGTCGCATCTCTCCGCCCACACCTCGCTTTCAATCCCCGACCACGACGCCTTTCAACTCCGCTTCTGACGCCTTTCAACTCCACCCCGACGTGGCTTCGCACGGAACGCGCCTCAGGAGGCGGAGGACGCCGAACGGAGGGCGTCGGACGCGTCCGCGGCGTCAGACGCGACGCGCGCGGAGCTCGCGGAGACGAAGCGCGCGATGGAGAAGATCGCGAGCGAGATGGAGACGCTGAAGAAGGCTGGCGCGGTCGCGAACGAGATGCTCGCGGACGCGAAGGGAGAGCTCGAACGCGCGCGGGAGACGTCGCGCGACGGCGAGAAGCTCGCGGCGGAGGCGGCGGCGGAGGCGGCGGCGGCGGCGAGCGCGAGCGCGACGACGATAGCCGAGCTCCGCGCCGCGCTGGAGACGACCGGGGGGTCGCGTCAGCGCGCGATGGAGGAGCTCTCGAGGCTGCGCGACGACGCGACGACGGCGAAGGAGGAGTCGGAGCGCGCGAAGAAGACGGCGGAGGAGGCGGATTTTTTGCGCGCGGCGACGGAGACCGAGCTCGCGAAGACGCGGCGAGACCTCGACGACGCGAACGCGCGCGCGTCCGCGACGGAAAGCGAGCTCGCGAAGACGCGGCGAGACCTCGACGACGCGAACGCGCGCGCGTCCGCGACGGAGAGTGAGCTCGCGAAGACGCGGCGAGACCTCGACGACGCCAACGCGTCCGCGTCCGCGTCCGCGACGACGACGCGCGACGAGGCGACGCGAGAGGCGCGAGAGAGCGCCGCGCGCGAGATGGAGGAAACGCGCGCGACGCTGACGGCGCGACACGACGCCGCGCTCGCCGCGCTCGCCGCGACGCACGCGGCGACGACGAAGGAGTTGGAGGCGCGGTTGGACGCGGCGAGGGCGGACGCGTCCGAGGCGGCGGCGAGGGCGGAAGCGTTCGAAGCCGAAGCCGCGGCGACGACGAAGGAGTTGGAGGCGCGGTTGGACGCGGCGAAGGCTGACGCTTCCGAGGCCGCGGCGAGGGCGGAAGCGTTCGAAGCCGAAGCCGCGGCGAACGCCGCCGCCGCGGTCGTCGTCGCTCCCCCCGCCGCCGCGCCGCCGCCTCCCTCCGAGGAACTCGACGCCCTCAAAGCCGCGCACGCCGCGGAGATGGCGAAGATCAACGAGGCGAACGACGAGATCGTCGCGTGGGCGCGACAAGCGGCGAAGGAAGAAGCCGAAGAAGCGCTCGGCGCCAACGCGAGAGACGCGCTCGCGAAAGCCGCGCGCGCGGAGAAGGCTCTGGAGGACGCGTCCCTGGAGCACGCGTCCCGCGTCGCGTCGTTGAAGCAGGTAACAACAGAACGTTTTTCACCCGTCCCTCGGTTTCAACATAAAGTTGATCGCGTGGGTTCCTTTCAACTGACCGATGAACGAACGGCCCGCAGACGTTCAAGGAGGCGATGGAGCGAAAGAACGAGGAACTCAAGGTGGCGCTCTCCGCCGCGCGTTCGAGCGGCGCCGACGACGTCGCGCGCGCGGAGGCCAAGGTGGCGTCCGCGACGACGGAGGCGCGCGCGAAGATCGCCGCCGCGGAGCGCGCGGCGCGAGAGGCGAAGGCGGCGACGGACGCCGCGGAGGCGAAAGCGGCGGCGACGGAGAAGGCGCGCGACGACGCCGTCGAGTGTTTGAACGTCGCGCGCGCCGAGTGCGAGGCCGAGGTGAAAGCGGCCGAGCTGAGAGCCGCGAACGTGGAGTACGACCTCGAGACGCTTCGCAACCGGTTGCGGCAGTCCGAGAACGCGGGGAAGCGCGCGCTGTTGGAGCTCTCCGACGAGCTCGCGAGCGCGGAGCGCCGCGCGATGGAGAAGGTGATGAAGGTGCGTTCTCGCGAACGTTTCGTTTTGTTTTTCACCCGTCCCTCGGTTTCAACGTTTGATCGCGTGGGTGGGTGGGTCCCTTTCAACTGACCGATGAACACGTTTTGTACCCCTCTGCCTGAAGTCGGAGGAGGCGGCGAAGAAAGCGGACGCGACCAACGCGCAGCTCGCGCGCGAGCTCTGGGCGTGCCGGCAGAAGATGGAGACGAACGAGGCGGAGCTTCGACGCGACCTCGAGCTGTCGCGGAAGCGCGCGAGCGACTTGCTCAGGGAGGTGAACGCCGCGCGCCGACGCGAAGCGATGCGAGGCGGCGGCGGCGGCGGAGACGACGCGTCCGGGGCTGGGAGGAGCGCCGCCGACGCGGACGCCGTCGTCGCGGAGATGCAACGCGAGCTCGAGGCGGAGATCGCCGCGTCCGAAGCCGCGGCGGCGGCGTCCGCGAAGCGCGAGGGCGCGTCGCGCCGCAAGCTCGCGGACGTGAACACGAAGTTAACGGAAGCGGAGCACGCGTTACACGAGACGAAGATTGCGCTCATGAAGAGCGAGCGGCGCGCGAACGACTTCGAGAGGGACCTCGAGAAGGAGACGAGCAAGAGCGCGCGGCTCGAGTTGGCGTGCGCGAAGGGCGGCGTCAAGCTGCCGAAGTAGTCGCGCGTGATAGCTATCATATCGTATTCATTCGATTCGACGACGACGACGACGTGCCGCGCGCTCACTCGTCGTCGTCGTCGTCGTCGTCGTCGTCCTCGGGCTCTGGCTTCCCCCGGCCTCTTCCTCCCCTCCCTCCTCTCCCCGGGCCCCTCCCCCCCCGCCCGCCCTTCCTCGCGCGGACTGCGCCGCGACTTTCACCACGACTCGACGCGGACTGCGCCGCGACTTTCGCCTCCTTCCTCGCGCGATTCGCCGCGGACTGCGCCGCGACTTTCGGCGCGTAGTTCGTCCCCCAGTACAACATCTCCGCCTTGACGTCCGCGTACGGCGCGCGCAACGCGTCCTCGCCGCAGAACACGAGCATGTCGCACGTGCTCGGCCACGCCTCTTTATTCTTCCGGAAGATGTCGCGCACGCGGCGTTTCACCGAGTTTCGATCCACCGCGCGCCTGAGAAGCTTCTTCGGGGCTTTGATCCCCAGACGCGTGTTGTCCACGTCCGGGACGTCCGTCGTGTCGCACCACTTGATGCGCACGAGCTTTCCGTTGAAGGAGCGTCCCGTGTTTTGCACGCGGGTGAAATCCGCTTGCGTCTTGAGTCGCTCGCGCGGGCGGAACACCTCGCCGGCGATGCTCTCCACCTGCGCGGTGCGCCGCGAGGACGGAGTGCGCCGCGTCAGATGCAATGCGCGCGGGCGTCGGGCCACACGCCGAGCGAGCGAGCGATCGAACGATCGAGCGAGAGAGAGAGCAGAGAAGAGAAAGGAAGAAAATCGAGTCGTCGTCGTCGTCGTCGTCGTCGTCGTCGTCGTCTTTTCCGTCACGCAGACCTCGGCGCCAACCGAGGGAAACTGTTTCTTTCGACACGAGGGCGTCCCCCATGGAACCAAATAGTTTCAGGCTGGTGCCAGTATTGGTTCATCACTCGGAAAAGCGACGCGACGCGACGGACGGACGGACGGACGACCGACCGCGGGCGAGGGAGGACGGCGGCGGCGGGCGGCAAATCGAATCGAATCGCTCGAATCGCACTCGGCGCACCTTTTCCCTCGCGCGCTTCTCCCGCGCCCTCCTCTGTCCCTCCTTCACGCTCGCCTTGTGCGCTTCCTTGCGCCGCGCGTCGCTCCACGCGATGTCGCCGAGGTACGCGAGCGGGTCCGCCGCGTCGTCGTCGTCGTCCCACGACGTCGGCGCGGACGCGGACGTCGCCTTCGGGCAGTCCCTCGCGAGGTGCCCGGGCGCGTGACATCGGAAGCACGCGCGCGTCTCCGTCGTCGTCGGCGACGACGACGACGACGACCAGCGGGGCGCGCTCGACCGCGCGACCGCGCGCGTCGTCGTCGTCGACGACGACGTCGCGAGCGCGTCGCGCCGAGCGGCGCGCGGCGCCGCGCGCGCGGTCGCGCGGCGGTGCGACGTCGTCAGCGTCGAGAACGCGGCCGCGCGCGCGTTCGCCGCCGCCGACGACGCGATGATTAGTGGGGGACGTCGAATCATCGTCGTCAACGCGAACGACGACGACGAGGACTCGAGAGCGCGAGCCGCCGCGGCGAGCGCCGCGGAGGCGAGCGCGCGTCTCGTCTGGATGTTGCCCCGCGCGCGACTGGGGTGCCGCGACGAGCTTCCGGTCGCTGCGGCGGTGCGCGGGCTCCGTGTGATGACCTAGAGTTGCGAATTTTCCTCGGTTCGTCCAGTCGTCCGCGTCCGCCGACCGCGCGACCGCGCCGGTGCCGAGTACAGGTAGTGATGTTTGTCGAGAGCTCGGGAAAAGGGCGCGCGATCGGCGCCGCCGTCGCACACGCGCGAGCGGTGGCTCGACGCGAGCGCGCGGGCTCGCATCGGACACCCGCGGGACGCGTTCGGCGATCGGAGGGGGATCCCTCGGGGGAGGATACCCCCGGGGGAGGCACCCGCTGGGGCGGGGCGAGACGTCACAAATTCAAATCTGAGCGAGCCGAGAAGTCGTCGTCGCTTTCCGCGCGCGTCGTCCATCGTCTGGGCCGAGCGGAGCTGGCTCGGGAGCACGGCACCATGACGCGTCCCGGCGCGCGCGGCGGCGACGGCGACCCTCCGACGCCGTCCACGCGCTACGCCGGCGTCGTCGACCCCGCGTACGCGTCGTCCGACGACGACGACGACGCGTTCACGCCGCCCCTCCGCCCGCCGTTCGTCGCGTCCGACGGATCGCCGTCGACGTCCGCCTCGCCGACGCGGCCGCCGCGCGAGGTCGTCGCGCGGCGCTCCGTCGCGTGGGACGCGGACCTGGAGCGGTACGAGCCCGTGGAGTCGTCCTCCGCGCCGCCGCCGCCGCCGATCCTGAAGCCGTCGCGCGGCGGATGCGGCGGCGTCCTCGACGCGCTGTCGCCGCGGAAGCGACGCGAGCGACGCGAGGCGCGCGAGCGCGACGAGACGCGACGCCGCGACGCGTCCGCCGCGTCGGACGCGGCGACGCGCGCGGCCGTCGACGCCGCCGCGCGGTTCGACGAGAACGTCCCGCTGCCGGGCGAGGCGTTGCGGGGCGACGAGGAGGAGTTCTACGGCGGCGGAGCGGGGGGCGACGAGGAGGAGGAGGACGACAGCTGGCGTCGCGGCGTCGTCGGCGTCGGCGGGCGCGTCCGCGCGACGGCGACGACGACGTCCGCGCCGACGGCTTCGATCGACGCGTCGCGCCGAGTCGCGGAGGAGGACGCGCTCGCGGCGCTGCGCGCGGCGTACGCCGCGGAGGAGGACGACCGACCGTCCACGAGCGCGGCGGCGCGATTCTTCGCCGCGGACGTCGGCGACGGCGACGCGACGCGTTTCGAATCCTACCCGGGGATGGCGAAGTCCACCGTGGACGCGATATTATACGGCAACGCGCTCGCGGGCGGCGAAGAGGAAGACGCCGAGGAGGAAGGCGCCGGAAGAAGAGTAGACGCGACGCGCGCGCGCGACGCGCGACGCGAAGAGCGGCGCCGGCGCCGCGAGCGCGAGCGCGAGGAAAACGCTGAGGAAGACGCCGGCGGCGGCCGAAAACCGCCGAACGACGACGCCGTCGTCGCGCCGTTCACCGTCGCCGTCGCGGACGCGGAGCTCAGCGCCGGCGCGCGCCCGGGGATCGCGCTCGAGATCGGCGACGACGTCGCGAGGATGAAGCACGCGCTGGAGAACGTCGGCGCGGCGCGAGAGGCGCACCTCGCGGAGATGCGATCGTTTTTATCGCGCGACGGCGGCGACCGCGGCGGCGGCGGCGGCGGCGGACGCGTGACCCTCGCGCCCGGCGCGACCTCGATCCTCCCCCCGGGGAGCCCGTCCGCGTCCGTCGCGGAAGAGGCCGCGGAGGCGACCGCGCGCATCGCGATGAACGCCGCGCGCGTCGAGGAGACGGCGACGTACGCGAACCGGTTGGTCGCGGCGGCGATCGAGCCGTCGCCGCCGCCGGCGGATTGGCGCGCGACGATGCAGCCGCAGTGGGCGTCCGAGGACGAGTGGACGTCCCCGCCGCCGACGCCGACGCCGATCCCGATCCCGATCCCGTCGCCGAAGATCGCCGTGGCGTCGTCGCCGCGGTCGTCCGCGGCGTTGGAGGCTGCCGCGAGCGCGGCGAGCGGCGCGACGCGACGCGCGACGGCGGACGCCGCGGCGGACGGCGACGAAGAGATGCTCGAGGTGTTGCGCGTTCTCGAGGGCGTGACGACGACCGCGAGCGAGATCGCGCGCGGCGGCGGCGGCGGCGCCAGACCCCGCGCGCGGGCCGCGCTGACGTTCGATTGGAATTGGAACGCGGACGCCGCGGACGCCGCGGACGCCGCGGACGACGGGATCGATCGCGCGCCGAGAGGGGACCTCGCCGTCGCGATGGGTTTGCCGCGATTCGATCCGACGCGGAGAAGAGAGGTCACATTCGGCCCGTCGTCGCGTCCGTCCGCGGCCGCCGCGCGCCGCGCGTGGGAGCCGCCGCGCGTGGGGTTCGGCAGCGCGACGACGCGCGAGGGCGAGCCCAGACGTGCGGGGAGGGGCGGGGACGCCGCGCGAGCGGTAGGCGGCGCCGTGCGTTGGCGCGGCGGCCCGCCGGAGCCAACGTCGGCGCCAGAGGCGTCGCGCGCGTCGGCGTCGGCGTCGGCGTCGACGTCGCCGCGCGCGAAAGAGAAAAGGAAGGAAGACTACTCGCACGTCGGGAGTAAGCTCAAGGAGCAGTGGGAGGCGTGGCGCGCGGGCACGGACGAGGGCGTCGCGGAGGAGAAGCGACGCGCGGAGAAGATAAAACTCCGCGCGGGGCTTCGAGGGGTGCTCGTCGATATTCACGCCGCGACGACGGCGATGGAGGCGGCGACGGCGGCGGAGTCGCCCACGGTGACGCATTCGTCCGAGGAGAGCGTCTCCGAGGGGGACGACGCCCCGAAGCGGCGGCGAGCCGCGTTGGCCGTCATCGAGAAGAACGCGCCGCCGCCCGCGTCGGTCGAGACGGCGACGGACGAGGAGGCGAGACGACGGGAAGAGAAGAAGAAACTGCGCGCGGGGCTCGTGGACATGCTCGCCGACTTGCAGCGCGCGCGCGTGGACACCGCGGCGGGGACGTCCGATGACGTGTCTCCCGCGACGAAACGCCGCGAAGAGAAGCGGAAACTGCGAGAGAGCCTGGAAGACATGCTGTCGGACGTGCGCCGCGCGAAGGAACCGCCGTCGCCGCCGCTCCCGTCGCCGCCGGCGGCGCTCCCGGCGTCGCTTCCGGTCGCCCCCGCGGCGACGCTTCCCGCCGCGACGCCGACGCCGCTCGTCGTCGCGCGCGGCACGCGCGCGCGAAGCGCCGTCGCCGTCTCCGACGCCGCCGTCGGCACCGTATCGTCGTCGCACGCGGCCGCGCAAACGTCCACGGCGGCGGCGGTGGAACTCGACGACGACGACGACGACGACGACGACGACGACGACGGCTCCGTCGCGTCCGACCGCGACGATCTCCTCATGACGACCGCGGGGGCGTACCAAGTCTTAGGGTACACCGAACGCGGAGATCTCACGGAAGAGACCGGGACGCAGACGCTGTCGGCGCCGCCGCCGCCCGCGGACGAAGCGAAAGAGGAGGAGGCGAGGTTCGAACGCGAAGCCGCGGCGATCGCGCGCGAGCTCGTGTCCGGCGCCGCGCGCGCCGCCGACGCCGACGACGCGTCGCCGTCGCCATCGTGGCTTCGCCTGCAGCTCCGAGCCGTGCGCGTGCTCGCGCGCGCGCGCGAGGAGACGCACCGCGAGCGCGTCGCGGCGATGTGCGAGCGTTTCCGCGACGCGGACGCGCGGCTGCGGGAGCAGGCGCGTTCTATACACTGGTCCCCATACGACCGCGTCGGCGATGTGAACGCCGATCCTTAAGGACTTTGCCGTCGTCTCTCTCCGCCCACCCCTCGCTTTCAATGCCCGCCCTCGACGCCTTTCAACTCCCTCTGACGCCTTTCAACTCCACCCCGACGTTCGCTCAGGAGTACCTCTTGTCTTTCTCCGCCGCGTCGCGGGATATCCGCCGCGCGAGAGCGACGGAGGCGAAGCGCGATAAGGCGGCGGCGCGCGGGAAGAAGTGGGCGCCGCCCGGGGGAGGCAAGGCTGCGTTCGCCGGCGGCGGCCGCGGCGGGAAGAGCCACAGCGTGCACGTCTCGAGAGGCGCGGGGCCCGATGCGGCGACCTGGGAGGCGGCGACGAAACCGGCGGCGGCGGGGAGAGGAAAAAGTAAAATCGCCCCCGGGAGCGCCGGCGCTCGCGGTCGCGACGGTCCGAACCTCGCGGACGACCCGTGGGAAGGCTCGGAGTTTAAGCGTCAGATGCTGATCACGCTGTCGAGTAAGCTTCTGATGAAGACCGCGCTCACGGCGTTCGCGGCCGCCGCGCAGGGCGCGCGGGATGTGCGGACGAACGTCCGAAGGGTGTGGGTGAAGAACCGCGCGAAGCTTTTGGTCGCGTGCCTCGACGCGTTGAAAGAAAACGCGCGCATCGCTGCCGTTTTCGAATCCAAAGCCTCCACCGTCGCGGCAGAACGCCTGAGAAAACACGCGAGAGCTGGGCTCAAGCGCTGGCGATTCATCGCGGGCAGGGACGCGGAAGAGAAGAAGCGAAACGCGCTCGCGGACGCGGCGTACGGTCGCAGAGCCGCGGGCGCGGCGTTTTCGCAGTGGCGCGCCGCGCGCGTCGCGACCGACATCGACGCGCACGTAACGTCCCTCGCGCGTACGTTTCGCGACAAACGCCTCGCCGTCGCGGCTCTCCACGCGTGGGCGATGCAGACGAAATCGGAAGACGTCTATTACGCGCGCGCGAGCGAGAACTACGCGTTCGCGAGGGCGCGCGCGTTCAAAGACTCCTTCCTCGCCGGTCGCCGCGCGCGCGCGTGGCAAATCAACGAGATGCCCGATCGAGCCGCGCGCGACGCCGCGATGGACGCATTCGTCGACGCTTACCGCGCGTGGTCGCGGTCGCGAGGGGCGCTTCAGGCGTGGATCATCGCGTGGCGCGCGACGAAGGACGCGCGCGGCGCGACGACGCGCGGCGCGGACGCCATCGCGCGCGTCGTCGCCGAGTGCGACGGCAGCCGACGAAGAGCCGCCGCGCGCGACGCGTCGGCGACGCTCCGAGCGCTTCTGTCGCGGCGGCGGTACGTCGCCTCGGACGCGGACGTTCGGTGGGTCTCGCTCGCGATCGCGCACATGCGGCGCGCGCGCGAGGAGGAGACGAACGAGACGGCGTGGGAACGCGCGCGCGAGACGGAGACGGAGACGACGCGCGCGAACGACGATCGCGACGACGCCGCCGCCGCGGACGCCGCCGCGTGGTCGAAGAAGTGGTGGTCGAGCACGCGCCCGCCCCGGGACCCGGACGCCGCGCCGGCGACGAAGACGCAGCGCGACGCCGCGGCGGCGAAGGTGTTCGACGACCCGGGGGTGCCGGACGACGACGACGGCGACGGCGACGACGCGACGGAGAGGGGAACGAAGAGCGCGAACGAAGAAGAAGACGCGGCGCGAATCGACGTCGACGCGTCCGTCGTCGCGACGGACGCCGTCGTCGTCGCCGCCGACGCGCTCGCGCACACCGCGTCGTCCGCGTCCGTCGCGCACGCGGCGGCCGTCTCCGAGCGTCGCGTCGCCGCGGACGCCGCGCGACGCCGCGCCGCGGACGTCGCCGCGGAGACCGCGCAGACCAAGCTCGTCATCGCGCGCGAACGCGCGGAGATGGAGGCGTGGACCGTCGCCGGCGGCGACGCCGCGGTGTTTTCCGCGCTCGACGCCGAGTCGAGATGGGTCGCGTCGGACGCGGCGGGCGCGTCGTCGTCGTCCGCCGCGGCCGCCGCCGCGAGAGAAGCCGAGGCGAACGCGAAAGACGCGGACGCGGACGCGTCGACGGCCGCGAACCTCGCGTCCGTCGCGACGGACATCGCGTCGTTCGCGAGGGACGCGGCGAAGGCGACGGCGACGGCGGCGGCGGCGGCGGCGGCGGCGGCGCGGACGGCGGCGGCGGCGGACGCGGCGGCGCGTCTTTCGCGCGCGAGCGTGAACGCGTCGCGCGAGGTCGTCGCGGAGGCGGCGGCGGAGGCGGCGGCGAACGACGACGACGACGACGACGCGTCGGCGTCGGCGTCGATCGCGAAGCTTCGAGAGCGATGCGAGCGCGCGGAACGCGACGCGACGGACGATGCCGCGGCGCTCGCGGCGGCCGCGGAGGCGTCCGCCGCTTTCAACGCCGCCTCGGACCGCGCGTCCGCTCGCCACGACGTCGTCCGCGTCGCGATCGACGCGCTCGAGACCGCGCGCGCCGCGGTCAAGGCGTCCGCCGCGTGGCGCGACGACGCGACGCGACGCGTCGCGAACGCCGACGCGGAGGCGGCGGCGGCCGTCGCGGAGGCGGCGGGCGCGGAGGCGCGAGAGGCGTTTTGGTCCGAAAAGTACCGCGACGCCGTCGTCGACGCGGAGGACGCTAAAAACGAT
>NW_003315884.1:1822105-1835775 GCF_000151265.4 Micromonas pusilla CCMP1545
CGCGCACTCAGCCTCGGCCTCCGTCGCGACCGCGAGCCGCCACGCCGGGTCGGAGGAGAGTTCGCCGCCGCGCATCGCGGCTTCGTGCGCGATTTCCACGTGCGCTCGCGCCGCCTCAGACGCGGCTTCTGCCCTCGAAACGCACCCGTCGCGTCGAGTTTTCGCCGCCGCCGCGGAAGACGCGGAGATGGCTGCGAACGACCAGCACGCGCTCGATTACGTCGCGATCGCGCGCGATACCGCGCGCGCGGCCGAGGCTGAAGCGGCGGCGGCGAAAACTCGACGCGACGGGTGCGTTTCGAGGGCAGAAGCCGCGTCCGAGGCGGCGCGAGCGCACGTGGAAATCGCGCACGAAGCCGCGATGCGCGGCGGCGAACTCTCCTCCGACCCGGCGTGGCGGCTCGCGGTCGCGACGGAGGCCGAGGCTGAGTGCGCGCGCGCGGAGTTTGATCTCATCGAAGCGAACGCCGCCGCCGCGGTCGCGTCCGATGAACTCCATCGAAGAGAGAGCTCGGTCAACGCCGCGAACGCGAGCGCGTTCGCCGCCGCGGAGGAGGAGACGACGCGCGGGAACAGCCTCCGCGACGCGGCAATCGCGGCGAAACGCGAATTCGAAGACGCGGAGAAAGCCGCGACGCGCGCGGAGAACGACGCGGTGCTCATGTCCGGCGGCGACGTCGCCGCGCTGCGCGCGGAGCGCGCGGAGTCGACCGCGCGCCACGTCGCGGAGTCGCGGCAGGCGTTGCTGGACGCGAAGCGGCACGCGGAGCGACGACGCACGCGCGCGGAGGAGGCGACGCGCGCGGCGCGAAAAACGCGCGCGGAACACGCGGACGTCTCGAAAGCGGCCAACACCGCGCGCGATCGCCTCGCCGCAGCCGCGGACGCCGCGAGGAAACTCGTCCGCGCGTCTGTTACCGCCGCGAGCCGCGCGGACGCGGCGTCGCTCGCCGCGGCGCGCGCGCGCGACGCGACGCGCGCGGGCGCGCGGTGGAAAAAGGCGGCGGAGGTTTTGAAACGACGCGCGTCGAAAGCGCGCGAGCTCGCCGCCGTCGCGAGAGACCGCGCGACGTACGCCGCGTCCGACGCGCGGCTCGCCGCGGGCGCGGGTGGCAACCGCGACGAGGCCCGCAGAGCGTCGTGCGCCGCCGCGGACGCCGCGGAAGACGCGACGAAGGCCGCCGCGAGGGCGCGCGCGATCGAGGACGCGACGCGCGACGCGCGGCTCGTCGCCGCCGCCGCCGACGCGCTCGCGTCGACGACGCGCGAGGACGCGGCGACGCATCTCGAAGCGAGCGACGTCGCGACCGCGTCCGAGGACGCCGCGATCAAGGAGCTGGAAGCGCTCGTCGCGGGGGTGACGCGCGCGGCGGCGGCGGCGGAGACGTTCGTCGCGCGCGCCGCGGAGACGGAAGCGGCGGCGCTCGCCGCGGAGGCGGAGGCGGCGGCGGCGTTGAAAGCGACGGCGCTGACCGCCGCGGAGGCTGAAGCCTCCGCGCTGGAGGGCGAGAAGAAGATCCTCGAAGCGAAAGCCGAGATCGCGGCGAAAGCGCGCGAGGCGTCCGCCGCGGAAGCGCGGCGAAGGGTCGAGCGCGCGCGCGCGGCGGCGGCGGACGAGGCGAAAGCCGCGGCGGATTTCGAATCTCGCATGCGGTGCGTTCTACACACTGGTCCCCATACGACCGCGTTCGCGTGGTGAACGCCGATCCTTAAGGACTTTGCCCGGCGCATCTCTCCGCCCACCCATCGCTTTCAACCCCCGAACTCGACGCCTTTCAACGCCACCTGACGCCTTTCAACTCCACCCCGACGTTCGCTCGTATGGAACGACCCTGAGACGCGAACGCGCCGAGCTCGAACGCCTCCGCGCGGTCGAGGACGCCGCGGCGACCAAGGCGGCGACGGAGCGCGAGAACGCGCGCCGCGCGCTCGAGCGCGAGCTCGAGCGCCGGCGAGAGGTGGACGCCGCGCGAGCGCTCGTGGAAGCGCACGAGGCGGAGACGACCCGGCGCGCGGAACTCGCCGCGCTCGCCGACGCGCGCGAGAAGGACTTGCACGCCGTCGAGGACGCCGCCGCCGCCGCGCTCGCTGCCGTGCAGCTCGCGGAGGCCAAGTCGATCGCGGAAGCGCGCGTGAGAGCCGCGGAGGACGCGTCCGCGGCGGCGTCGAGAGCGCGCGAGGAGACCGCGGCGGCGGCGGCCGAGGCGGCGGCGAGCGCGGCGGCGGCGGCGGCGGCGGCGCGCGCCGCGGAAGCCGAGCGCGAGGCTCGCGAGGCGGACGTCGCGGAGGAGGAGCGAGAGCAGCTCGCGGCCGTGGAGATTATTCGACTGAAGCGCGTCGCGGAAGAGCGCGTGGCGAGGGCGACCGCGGACGCGCGCGAGGCGATCCGGGTCGAGCGCGAGACGCGAGAGGCGGTGGAGCGCGCGACCGCGGACGCGGCGAATGCGGCGGCGCGCGAGCGAAGGCTTCGCGACGCGTCCGAAGCCGCGGCGGCGGCGGCGAACGAGCTCGACGTCGAGCGCCCGCGAGCGCGGATGAACGAGGCGAACGCGCAGGCGGAGATGGCGCGAGCGGAGGCGGACGCCGCCGCCGCGGCGGCGGCGACGGCGGCGGCGGCGCTTTGCCCGAGTCCGCCGCCGCAACCCCCCGCGCCCGCCGCTTCGGCGTCGGCGTCGCCGGCGCCGGCGCCGGCGATCGCGTCGCCGCCGATGCGAACGTCGTCGTCCGCTTCCATCGGCGGCGTCGGGACCTCGCCGCCGCGCACGCCGACGCCGGAGACGATCTTCGCGAAGGCTGCGGCGGACGACGCGGCGAACGCGGCCGCGGACCGCGCGGAGGTGGCGACGCGGGAGGCGACGCGCGCGACGCGCGAGTACGAGCGCACGTCCGAGGACCCGCGTTTCGCGGAGGAATTCGAGCGCGCGAAGAAACGGCACGACGACGCGGTCGCGGCGATCGCGAAAGAAACCGCCGATCTGAAGGCGTTATACGAATCCAAAGCGGCCGCGGACGTCGCCGCCGCCGAAGCGGAAGCGCGCGCCGCGGACGCGCGCGCGAGGCAATCCGCCGCGGAGACGGAAGCGGAACGACTCGCGCGCGTCGAGGAGGAGACGAACGACGCGCGGCGGCGGCGGACGATTGCGAAAGTCAAAGCGATGCACGCCGCGGACGTCTCCGAGGCGGAATCCGAAGCGTCGCGCGCGGCGGAGACGGAACGACGCGAGCGCGCGGCGTACGCGGAGGCTGCGCGCGCCGCGGACGCGGCGAACGCGTGGGTGAACGCCTCGAAAGCCGCGGCGAGGGACGCGAAGGAACAGGAGAAGCTCGCCGCCGCCGCCGCCGCCGCCGCCGCCGCCGCCGTCGAGACGAAGGCTGAGTGCGAACGCAAAGCCGCGGACGCGCAAAAAGAAGCGGACGCGCGCGCCGCGGCCGCGGTCGCGAACGCGACGCGCGAGGCGGAGAACGCGGTGCGCCTCGCGCGCGCGGCCGCCGCCGCGGCGATCGACGCCGCCGTCGCCGACGCGAACGAAGCCGTGCGCGTCGCGAGAGCGACGTTGGAGACGCGCGAGAAGGAATCCGCGGCCGCGCTCGCGCGCGCGAAGGACGACGACGCCCTCCTCGACGCGAAGCGCAGGGCGGAGATCACGCGCGAGCGCGACGACGCGCGCGAGGCGTTGCGCGCGGCGGAGAGCGACGCGAGGGCGACCGTCGCCGAGGCGCGACGCGACGCGGAAAAGAAGTCGTCGGACGCGAAGCGTCGCGCCGAGACGGATAAGCGCGCCACGATCGCCGCCGCGAAGGCGGCCGCGAGAGCGCAGATCGACGCCTCTCGCGAGGCTTTAAACGACGCGCGAAGGGAGTCGACGACGGCGGCGCGCGCGAAGACGCGCGCGATGCGCCGCGCGGCGGACGCGGAGAGGGAGACGGAGGAGGTGCGGAAAAACGCGCGCGACGCCGAGGCGCGCGCGGATGCGGCGGAGCGCGCGGCGGCGGCGGCGAAGGACGCCGCGCTCGCCGCGGAGCGCGACGCGGAGCGCGCCGCGCTCGAGGCGTCCGAGGCGCAGGCGGCGGCGAGTCGCGAGGTCGCGAAGCACCAGCGCGCGCTGACGCCCGAACGCGGCGGCGGCGGCGGCGGCGGGATCGCCCCCGACCGACGACGGGACGAGCGCGCGAGCGCGGAGGTGGACGAGTGGCGCGAACGCGCGAGGCTCGCGCGCGCGGCGGCGTCGAGGGAGCGCGAGCGCGCGAAGGACGCCGCGTCGCGGGAGACCGCCGCGCGCGCGGAGGCGGCGGACCTCGGCGCGAAGGACCGCGCGAAGGTGTTGGCGATGGAAGAGAAGGTGAAGCGTCTGAAGCGCGACGCGGCGGCGAAGGAGAAGGAGGTGCAAAAGAGAATCGACGCCGGCGCGGCGGCGGCGGCGGCTTTCGCGGCGGACGAGGCTGCCTGTACCGCCGCGGCCGAGGCGGAAGCGCGCGCGCGCGAGGCCCACGCGTTAGAAGCGAGCGAAGCGGAGAAGGACGCCGCGGAGAGAGCCGCGGAGGAAGCGGCGTCGCGCGCGGCGGTCGCCGCGGCGGCGGCGGCGTCCTCAGCGGCGACGGAGGAGGCGCGATCCGCCGCGAAAGCCGCCGCGGAAGACGCCGCGTCGTGGCGCCGCGAGGCGGACTTCCTCGCGAAGGAGTGGTTCGACGCGAAGACCGCCGCGAAAGCCTCGGACGCGCGCCACGAGCGCCGCGCGAACGAACTCGCGCTCGCGGCGGCGCACGCGGAGCGAGAGCGCGCGCGACTCGAGAGGGAAAACGCCGCGAACCGCGCGGAGATTGAACGCGTCGTCGCGGACGCCGCCGCCGCGTGGGAGATGGCCGCGGACGCCGCGCGCGCCGCGGAGGACGCGGAGAATGCGCGCGAGATGGCGATCGCCGAGGAGGCGACGCGCGCCGCGGAGGCGAATTCGCGCGCGGAGGAGGCGCTACGCGCGGCGGAGGCGCACGACCGGGAGGCGACGCGGCTCGACGCCGTCCGCGAGGAGGAACGCGCGATGATCGAGACGGCGGCGGCCAAGGCTCGCGAGGCGATCGACGCGATCGACGGCGCGGTCGCGGTCGCGGTGGCGAACGCGCGGAGGCTTCGAGACGCCGCGGAGGCGGCGGAGGCGGCGCGGACGCGCGCGGCGAGGGACGCGGCGACCGCGGACGTGGAGCGACGGCGCGTCGCGAACGGCGCGGAGATTAAAATTCGCGAGCTCGAGCGCCGCGCGCGCGAGAGCGACGAGGAGGCGTCGACGCACGCCGTAAAGCTGAGGGACGCGGAAGCTCGCGCGTCCGCCGCGGAGGCGGCGTTGATCAAGGCGGAGATCGCCGCCGCGGAGGCGGCGAAGAAGGCTGAGCGGGACGTCGCGAACGCGGCGCTCGCGTCCGCGTCCGCGTCCGCGGCGGCGGCGGCGCCGGCGGCGCCGGCGGCGTTGACGGCGGACATCGGCGTGGTGACGATGACGACGGGGACGCGCGGGCCGTCGCTGCCGTCTCGCGCGCCGCGCGACGCCGCGCGCAGATGTCTCGCGGCGAAGCGCGCGGCGCGCGCGGCGGCGGCGACGGTCGCGCTGGCGCCGGTCGAGGAGGCCGCGGCGCCGCCGCCGCCGTCTCGGTCGCGGGCGGCGGACGACGTCGCGCGAGAGGAGGCGCGCGCCGCGGCGACGAGGCGACGGATCGAGACGCGCGAGACGTACGCCGCGCGCGAGCGGACGCGAGCGACGACGAGGCCGAAACCGCCGGTGCCGCCGCCGCCGTCGTCGTCGTCGGGCGCGATGAACGCTATCGTGACGGTCGCGAGAGCGCCGTTTAATCCGTTCGCGAGCGCGGAGCTCGACCCCCGGCGATCCGCGGAGATCGAACGAAGAGTCGAGGCGCGCCGCGCCGTCGGCGGGAAGCGAAAAGCCTCCGCCGCCGGCGACGGTTCGTCTTCCACCGTGACGTCATCGCTCGCGCGCGAGTCGGCGTTCGCCGCCGCGGAAGATGCCGCGCGTCTCGCGGAAGCGGAAGCCGCGGAGGCGGCGCACCGACGCGCGGCGAGACGCGCGGGCGCGCGCGTTCGCGCGTCGCGAGCGCGCGATCTCTCGACGCGTCCCGAGTCCGAGCCCCCGAATTCGCCTTCGCCTTCGACGTCCTCGCCGTCGAAGCTCCAGGAGTTGAAAGTCGCCGCCGCGATCGCCGCCGCGGCCGAGCGCGTCGCGACGCGGCGGTCGTTCGCGGCGGAACATTCGGACGCGGAGAAGACGAGAGCGTCGGTGCCGACGTTCTTACGCGTCGCCGCGCGCGACGACGCGGCGCGGAAATCACGCGACGAAATCGCGTCGATAAAGTCCTCGGGCGGCGACGCGAACGCGAACGCGAACGCGACGCGACGGTCGTTCCCTCCGGCGCCAGCCTGGCGGCCGTCCTCGAGCGCGACAGTCGCGTCCGCGAGGGCGTCCCTGGACGCCGCGGATGGCGCGCCGGCGAGGAGGAAGCCGGAGATGTGGTCGTCGCTCGACCTCTCGAGACCGAAACGGCGGAAGGTCGGTCGGAGCGTGACGTTCGCGCGCGGGGCGTTCACGACGAGGATCTCCGCGGACTTCCCGCGCGGGTTCGACGACGACAGCGACGAGGACGACGCGGTCGCGGACGCGATCGACGACGCGGAGGCGGCGGAGTGGAACGAAGAACGACGCGCCGAGGGCGTTCTTCTCGCGCTTCGCGCCAACGTCGCGCGACGAAAAATGAAAACCGCGCTGCACGCCGCGGCGGCGCGACACGCGCGCCGCCGCGCGCTGACGCGCGATCTCCGGTTCTGGCACGCCACGGCGAAGAGAAACGCACTCTTACGGCGCGTTTTCACCATCTGCGAGAAAGCCTGGCGCGCGCACGTGCGCGTCCACGGCGTGCACCTGAGCCCCGAGGACGTCCGAACGATTTCCGTCGCGCGAGAAGGCCTCGCCGTCTGGCGCGCCGCCGCGGCGAGACGACGCCGCGCGCACGCCAAAAAAGTCGCGCTCGTCCGCGCGGAGACGTACCGACGCCTGAGCGTCTCGCGCCGGCATCTGCTCGCGTGGCGCGCGGCGCTTCGCGCGGCGAGAGCGCGAGAGCGCGCGTACGCGACGTTCGCCGACGCGTTCGCTTCGTGGCGCGTCGAGGCGAAAACCGCCGCCGCCGTGCGAGAGGAGGCGGCTCGCGCGCGTTTCTCGCGGCTGTGGCTCGACTGGCGCGCGCGCGCGGCGACGACCGCCGCGGTCGCTCGCATGCGCCGCCGCGCGTTGACGCGCGCGGCCGCGCCCGCGCTGCACGGCTGGCGGATCGTCGTCCTCGCGCGCGCGCGTCGACGGCTGACGCGCGAGATGAACGTTCTGATCGCCGGCCGCCGCCGCATGTGGGCCGCTTGGCGGGCCTGGTGTCTGGGTCCCGGGTGCGCGGCGCTGACGCGCGGCGCGCCGACGCCGCTGCCGCCGGAGCACGCGGACGCGCGGCGGAAGCGGTTCAAGACGACGCGCGACGCGCTGCGGGATATCGTCTTGCGGCCGACGCGCGAGCGAAATTTCTCGCGACGCGTCGCGGCGGCGTGGAGACGCGCGGCGCGAGACGCGGCGCGGTGCGTTCTATACACTGGTCCCCATACGACCGCGTTCGCGTGGTGAACGCCGATCCTTAAGGACTTTGCCCGGCGCATCTCTCCGCCCACCCCTCGCTTTCAATCCACGCCCTCGGCGCCTTTCAACTCCACCTGACGCCTATGAACTCCACCCCGACGTTCGCTCGTATAGGACGCGCGCGGCTTTCGCGGAAGCCGCGGAGACGATGACGCCAGAGGACATCACGTCGCTGCGCGGGCGGCCGCTGTCCGCGTGGCGCGCGCGCGCGGCGGAGATCGCCGACGCGCGAGACGCCGCGCGCGCGGACGAGCGATGGGTCGGCGGTCTGCGAGGAGATTTGCATCGTTCGCGAGACGACGACGACGACGTCTTCGCGGACGACGCCGTCTGGGCGCCGCCGCCGTCGCCGCCGCGCCGCGCGCGACGCGCGAACCCGCCGCTGCCGCACGTCGTCCGCGTGCCGCGGTCTTCCCCCCCTCGCGATCGCCGCGCGACGGCGACGGCGACGGCGACGACGGGCGGCGGCGCGGGCGCGGGCGCGGGCGCGGGCGCGACGGTCGACGTCCGGGGACGGTTCGAATTCCGAGACGTCCGCGTCGCGGCGGGCGCGTGCGCGGCGACGCACGACGGGAACATCGCGGCGGGGATCACGGCGTTTGAATCCGCGCGCGGCGTGCGGTTCTTTCCGCCCACGGCCGCGGCGAGCGAGGGGGTTACTCCGCGCGAAGAGAGAGGGAGAGAGGAGGAGGAGGAGGAAGAAGAAGTGGATGAAGAGGGAGAGGAAGAACGCGAGGAAGGAGGCGAGATGGACGAGGAGACCGGGTTGGATCCCAGAGACGTCGCGACGTTGTTCGCGATGCGCGAGTCCTGGGGCGGGTAGTCGGGCGGGACGGGAGGGATATTTAACTGACTAGTAGTGAGCGCTAGCCGTAGCGTCGATAGCTCTGCTGACGCGTAAAGAGCGATTCGATGATGAGGACCGTGCGACGTCGCGCGCGCCCCGATCCGCCGGGAAAGCGTCGACGACGTTTGGCGCGAAGTCAAATTTAGCGAGCGGCTCGCGCTCCGACCGACGCGTTCGACAATTTCGCGTTGACGCCAGGCTGGTTCGGATACCCCCGCCAATCGCGGGGCGCGCGGGCGCCGGACCGATCCCACCCCCCCGCCGCCGCGATGGTGCTCGGGATCAAGTGGATGCAGGGCAAGCATCACGGGCACGCGCTCCTGGACGAGGACGGCGACCTGGACACGGAATACATCGACGACGAGGACGCCAAGACGGAGAAGCAGCTCGCGCGCGAGCGCGAGCGCGCGGACCGTCAAAATAACGGGGCTGACGAATTCGCGTCCGGGCCGCCGTCGTTCGCGTCCGACGCGTCGCACGACGCGATGGGTTCCCCCGGGCCCAAGTCCCCGAGCGATCACGCCGCGCGGAAGTGGCTCCGGAAGACGCAGTCGCGCCGCGGCGCGTCCAAATCCTTCTCCCAGCCCGCGATCTCGTACGCGGAACAGATGCGACTCGAAGCGCTCCAAGAGTACCAATCGCGACTCGCGGAGCCGATGAAGCTGGACAACGAGACGCTCATATCCTTCGCGTCCAGAGTCGTCATCGAGCTCGAGATGCGGCCGTACAAGACGATCAAGACGCTGCACAGCAAGACGTTCACGGGCGCCGATTTCATCGAGTGGAGCATGACGCAGCCGGAGGTTCGAGATCAGTGCGACGCGCTCTTCATCGGCAACGAGCTCATGTCCAGAGGCATCTTCTTGCCCGTGTCCTACGGCGCCACGGAGGCGCTGTTCTACTCCCCGACGTTCAAGTCGAGCAGCGGCGTGATGCGCCTCGTGTGCAAGAAGAAGGCGCAGATCGTCGCCGCCGTGCTCGGCGCCGACCTGGACACGATCGGCGATCTCAGCTCGAAGAGGGATTCCAACGCGTCGTCCCCGGGCGCGGGGAACTCCGCGTCGTCGTCGCCGCGGCACGGCGAGCTCAGCCGCGACGGCTCGGGGAAGATCGACGTCGGCGACGTCAGGCGGACCGCGAGCGACCCGACCAGCGGGTCTTCGTCTTCGTCGCCGGCGGCGGCGGGCGGCGCCGGCGGCGAATCGAAATTTAAACTGAGACGATGCCCCACCGTGGACGAGCGACGCGGGAACGTCTCGAGCCTCAAGGCGGTGCCCGAGGGACGGATACTGAGGAAGTTCACGAACGCCGTCGGCGGCGGGATCAACCGCCGCGTGTTATCCACGAGGGCCAAGTTCGCCGCGATCGCGCGACCGATTCACGGGTACCTTCACACGCGTCTCGGACCGCACGTGCTGTTCGCGGCGCTGCTTCCGTTTCTTCTCCTCTGCGTCTTCCACGCGACGACGCTCGCCGCGGTCGCGGTGTTCTGGGGCGCGTCGCACGTCGCGGACGTGGACTGGAAGCAACGGAGGGACTTGGAGCGCCGCGTCCGCGCGGAGGAGCTCAAGAAGTTTCAAGGGAAGCGCGGCAACGTGAAGGTGTATCCGGACGGCAGCGAGAGCGCGGACTGGTGGAGTTGCGTCCTGCAGTCCTTCTGGGACGGCTGGCTCGAGATGTGGCTGAACCGGCTGCTCACGAACATCCTCACGGACGTCCTCGAGCGCGTGAAGCCGTCGTACTTGGAGAGTTTGAAGATCACGGAGTTTAAGCTCGGGTCGAACGCGCCCACGGTGAAGACGTCGCGGCTGTTCCCCGGGCCGGACGGGGAGACCATCTTGGAGTGGGACATCGTGTGGCAGACCGAGGAGATGAGGCGCGTTCTATCTCACACCGGTCCCCATACGACCGCGTCGGCGTGGTGAACGCCGTTTCTTAAGGACTTTCTCTCCCGGCGCATCTCTCCGCCCAGGGTCCCTCGCTCACAATCCCGACACACACGCCTCGCCGCCTTTCAACTCCGCTTCTGACGCCTTTGAACTCCACCCCGATGTCATCGCTCGCGCGCACGGAACGACCCTCATCAGCGTCATCCTGAGCGCCAAGGTGGGCGGCAGCCGGTTCTCCGTGCCCGTGCCTCTGAGGGTCTTCGTCAGCAACTTGAGAGTCGCGGGGAAACTGCGGTTGGGGCTGTTTTGGACGAAGCGCAAGGGCGGGCCGTACTTGAAAGCGCTGAGGGTGTCGTTCGTGGACATGCCCGAGCACTCGGTGTCGATCAAGCCGATGACGTCGTCGATGATCGACATCCGCGACCTCCCGGGCTTGGACCGCACGGTGGAAAACGCGCTGAACAAGATGTTCACGAACGTCCTCGTGGAACCGAACATCGTGCTGTGGAACGTGGAGCGCTGGTGGTGGAACCGCGACCTGCCGAAGATTTGCATCGTGTGCCGCGGCCCGTGCGTCGCGTGTAAGATGGGGATATCGACCGTCGCGCAGGAACTCGCGGTGCCGGGTTTGGAGCAAGACGTCATCGACGAAGCCGCGGCGATGCGACAGGGAAAGAGCAAGGAGGACAAGAGCCGGCTGATGTCCGGGACGAAGAACCCAACGCTCACGCTCGCCATCTCCATCCACCTCGCGGAGATCGAGACGCTGAAGGGCACGAAGCGGAAGGACTACTACGTGAAGCTGAAACGCGGCCCGAAGAAGTTCACGACGGACGGCGCCAAGGCGGCGCCGGTGGAGACGCTCGTGACGTTGAGGCGCGTATTGGTTCCTCGCACTGGTCCCCATACGACCGCGTTCGCGTGGTGCACGCCGATCCTTAAGGACTTTTCCTCCCGCGTTTCTCTCCGCCTAGGGTCCCTCGGTTTCGATCCCGACACACCTCGACGCCTTTCAACTCCACCTGACGCCTTTCAACTCCGCTTCTGACGCCTTTCAACTCCACCCCGACGTTCGCTCGTACGTGTGGTACGACCCTAAGACCCGGAGAGGAGGACCCTTCCTCGGCTCTCGAGGACGAACCCCCCGCGGCGCTGCAGAAGAGCCTCTCGAGACGCGGCGGGAAGTTTGGTCGGTCCGGGTCGTTCGGTCGGTCGCGACATTCGCGCAACCACAGCGACGGCGGGTCTTCGCAGGACGACAGAAGCGACGACGGCAGCGACGACGGCGGCGGCGGCGGCGGCGGCTTCCATCGCGGCGGGCGCGAGCCGCAACCCAAGGTGGTCACGAAGTGGGTCTGCCGCCCCGTGTGGGAGGAGTTCGTGCGCCTCGACGCGTACGACAAGACCGTGGACACGGTGGTGAACTTTAAAGTCTGGAGCGACGACGGCGGCGTCGTGGGCGGGAAGACGACGATCGGCGCGGCGGCGATTCGCGACATTCTCGATTACGCCGACGGCTTTCTGCACACGCTGCAGCTGCCCATCATACACGCGAAGAAAGGGACCGTCGTCGGGGTGTTACACATGCGCGTGCGCGCGACCGCGACGAGCGAGGTGGTCCCGAAGATGGTTCGAAAGAAAGGCGGCGACGACGCGGCGTCGCAGCCGGGGGTGGGGACGCAGTTCGCGTTGTCCGCGGGCGCGGGCGGCGTCGCCGCGGGCGCCGCGGGATCCAAGGGCGGCAAGGTCTCCTCCATGAGCAGCACGATGCGTCGGAACATGACGTCCGCGATGAGCGCGATGCCCATCCCCACGAAGTACGTCAAGAGCGCGGCCGCGGGCGTGCGAAGCGCCGCGTTCACCGCGATCAACAAGCCCGCGCAGAAGACCAAGTGGGCGGCGCGGAGCGTCAAGAAGGGGTGCAAGAAGCTGTGGTACGGCAAGGAGAAGTACAAGGCGAAGAAAGAGGCGAAGCTCGCGAGGGAGCTCGAGGCTGCCGAGCGCGCCGCCGGGTTCGTGGAGGCGTGGAAGAGCGTCAGGGAGCCGCACCTGTTGGGCGCGCGCGGGGTCGGGGGCATGGCGGCGATCAGCGAGGACGGGTCGACGGCGGCGGCGGCGACGCGTCGGGCCCGAGAGCCGCCGGCGCCGGCGCCGCCGCCGGTGGACCCGAGCACGCTCCGCGTGAACGGGCGGCTGAATCACAGCTCGGTGAGGGAGAAGTACGGCGCGGAGGCGACGACGCCGAAGACGCCGCCGCCGCCGGAGAAGAAGGGGAAGAAGGGGAAGAAGTGATCGATCGATCGTCGCGTCGGACGCCCGCCGTCGCGGCGGGTCTCCAACGATTCGATTCGATGTGTTTTGTAGCGCTAAATAATTATCGATCTGAGCATCGCAAGCGATCGATCGTCCCCCCGTCCTCCGCTAAGATCTCTCCAGTCCCGCTATGACGTCCCCTCCCCCGTTACCCGACGCGCCGCTCGCCGCTCACTGCGTCTTCCTCACGGCCGCGGGGATGTGCTCGAGCGCCTCCAGGGCGCTGATCGAGTTCCCTCTGACGACGACCATCCCGAGCGGCTCCTTGTCCGAGGTGCTGTCGTCCACGCACTCGTCCAGGACGAGGTTCAAGAACTGGTCGAACCCGCGGAGGACGCCGACGACGCCGCGGTTGCCGTTGAGCTTCAGCCGAAGCTTCTTGTCCATGTACCTGAGGGATCGAGGGAGGGATCAGCGGGCGCGTCGGTGGGCGGGCGGCGAGCGAGTTTTGAACCCTAAACGACATGAAATCGAACGACGCGACGACGCGACGAACGATCGCGGGCGAGATCGGAGGCGCGAACGCGCGCGCGCGCGGGGGGGGGGGGGCGCCCCCAGCGGGGACCCACTGCTTGAGTTCGGGGACGGCGACCCCCATGTTCGCGTTCGACTGTGCGACTGCGCTTCACGCGAGGGGCCCGACGAAGTGGGCCCCCTAGTAGGGGCGGATTTCGGATCTTGCAGGGGGCGCTATTGGCGCGGCGCGCGCGGCGTTTCCCGTCCGTCAGGGGCCGCCGTCTCTTCGTCTCCCATTGTCGCCTCAACGATGCGAACGACGACCCCCCGCGGAGAGACGGGGCACTCCAATCGACGCGCGCGCGCCATCATCACCCATGCCGACGTCCCTCATCGCGCACGACGCGACCACCCGGGGAGGAGGCAAGCGCCCGCGCGACGCGTACGACTGCCCCGCGGACCCGAGACTGGGGCGGATCCTCCGCGTGC
>NW_003315884.1:1836379-1856176 GCF_000151265.4 Micromonas pusilla CCMP1545
GCGGCTGAATCACAGCTCGGTGAGGGAGAAGTACGGCGCGGAGGCGACGACGCCGAAGACGCCGCCCCCCCCGGAGAAGAAGGGGAAGAAGGGGAAGAAGTGATCGATCGATCGTCGCGTCGGACGCCCGCCGTCGCGGCGGGTCTCCAACGATTCGATTCGATGTGTTTTGTAGCGCTAAATAATTATCGATCTGAGCATCGCAAGCGATCGATCGTCCCCCCGTCCTCCGTTAAGATCTCTCCAGTCCCGCTATGACGTCCCCTCCCCCGTTACCGGACGCGCCGCTCGCCGCTCATTGGGTTTTCCTCACGGCCGCGGGGATGTGCTCGAGCGCCTCCAGGGCGCTGATCGAGTTCCCTCTGACGACGACCATCCCGAGCGGCTCCTTGTCCGAGGTGCTGTCGTCCACGCACTCGTCCAGGACGAGGTTCAAGAACTGGTCGAACCCGCGGAGGACGCCGAGGACGCCGCGGTTGCCGTTGAGCTTCAGCCGAAGCTTCTTGTCCATGTCCCTGAGGGATCGAGGGAGGGATCAGCGGGCGCGTCGGTGGGCGGGCGGCGAGCGAGTTTTGAACCCTAAACGACATGAAATCGAACGACGCGACGACGCGACGAACGATCGCGGGCGAGATCGGAGGCGCGAACGCGCGCGCGCGCGGGGGGGGGGGGGCGCCGCGAGCGGGGACGCACTGCTTGAGTTCGGGGACGGCGACGCCCATGTTCGCGTTCGACTGTGCGACTGCGCTTCACGCGAGGCGCCAGACGAAGTGGGCCCCGTAGTAGGGGCGGATTTCGGATCTTGCAGGTGGCGCTATTGGCGCGGCGCGCGCGGCGTTTCGCGTCCGTCAGTGGCCGCCGTCTCTTCGTCTCCCATTGTCGCCTCAACGATGCGAACGACGACCCCGCGCGGAGAGACGGCGCACTCCAATCGACGCGCGCGCGCCATCATCACCCATGCCGACGTCCCTCATCGCGCACGACGCGACCACCCGGCGAGGAGGCAAGCGCCCGCGCGACGCGTACGACTGCGCCGCGGACGCGAGACTGGGGCGGATCCTCCGCGTGCGCGTGCCGTCGACGGCGCCGACGGTCCCGCCGCTGCCGCTGTGCGCGCAAAACGCGCGATGGCTCCGAGGCGTCACGACCGAGCACGCGACGGAGACGACAACGCGATTCGCCGGGAGGAGAAACGCGAACGGGAACGGGAACGGCGGCGTTTCGCGCGCGTCGTACGAGCGCGCGACGGGGCGGTATTACGTGTGCCTCGGCGAGGAGCAAGACTTCACGACGAAGGAGGAGGCGATGGCGCACTTCGACGCGACGGAGCGATGCGGCCTCGCGGTGCCGTACGTCGCGTCGCCGCTCGACTTGGCAGCCATGGAGCGCGACGGCGACGTGGAGTACCTCGACTTGGACCGATACGCGCACCCCGCGCGCGCGGACGCGGAGGCGCGCGAGCGCGGCGAGGACGACGCGCGCGAGGGCGTCGTCGAGAAGGACAGAAATAGAACCGCCGCGCGCGCGAAAACGCGAAAAAACCGCGCCGCCGCCGCCGCCGCCGCCGGTGGACAGCTGCGCGCGCTCGCGGCGGCGTGCTCCGACGAGCTCGGCGCGCTCGACGGCGTCGACAACAGCGCGATGTCCGGGGGCTCGAACGACGGCACCGCGGCGTACGTCGCGGTGGAGCGACGCGAGCGTCCGAGCGACGCCGACGACGCCGACGACGCAAAAAAAAGAGCGAAGACGTCTCCGCCGGCGCCGCCGCCGCCGCCGCCGCCGCCGAAGGTAACGGACGAGGTCGTGGCGTTACGCGACGACGTCGCGCGGCTCGCGAGCGTCGTGACGTACATGGCGCACGCGATGAGCGGCATGCGTTGGGAGATCGACTCGCTGCGACGACGCGACATCGATCGAAGCCGCGTCGAAGCGGAGGACGAGCGAGGGAAGGAGAAGGAGAGCGGCAGCCCAGAAAATAACGCCGCCGTCGCCGCCGCCGTAGAGGACGCGGCGAAGAGCCTGCGCGCGATCCTCGCGCTGTGAGTGGCGGATGCGTTCAATAGCGGAGTAACTCTGTAATAAGTGTAGTCGTTCGTTCGTTTCGAAGTCTATCATCTCGCGGGGGCGCGTCTCTTCTCCGGGGTGGCGCCGCCTTTGCTCTTCCTCGGCGCGGCGCCGCCCCCGCCGCTTTCCCCCCCTCTCGACACCGCCGAGTTCCCGCGCAGTTCCCCGTCCTGTGCTTCCTCCATACTCTTCCTACTCTTCCTGCTCTTCCCCACCGCCGCTTCAGCCGCCTCGCGGCTGTCCCCGTGCGACCCCACGTCGAGTCTCTCCTCCAAACGCAGCCCCACCCTCCCGCCGTCGCTGACGTCGTACGCCCATCGCCACGTCGGCCCTCCGCCGGCGGCGCTAAGATCCGTCCACTCCTCCCGCACCGCGCCGAGGCTCTCGCCGCCTCTCTCATCAGTGTCGGGGCGCAGAGATAGGCGCCAGCCCGCGGGGACGTCGTACATCACGTCCCCGGACAGCGTCACGTCCCTCGCGTCGAACTCCGCGTTCCCGCGCAGGCGCACGACGCACGACTCGGATCGCGTCAGCGTCGCGCTCCACGCCTCGTCGTCCGGAGCGGACCAGTCCACGCCCGCGTTGCGAACCGCGACGCCGCGCAGCCGGCATCGCCCGCACGCGTCGTCGTCGAACGACGTCGGTTTACCGCGCGCGGCTCCGGCGTCGTCGTCGACTTTCTCCTCGCCGAACGGCGCGTCCGCGGTGATCAGCAAGCTCCCGTCCACGTCGACGTCTTTCCACTCGATCTCCGCAATCTCCAGACGCACCTCCGCGCGTTCGCGAAGCGCGCCGCCGCGAATCTTCTGCGACGTCACGTCCCACAGCGGGCCGATCGCCGGGTTCGCGGAGAAGATGAAGCTCGGGCCGTCCTCCAAGTACGCCGCCACGTCCATCGCGTCCGGGTCCGGATGCGCGACGTCGCACCGCGCGAGAAGGTCCGACGCGTTTTTGAGGAGGTCGAGAAACGACCCCTCCGGCGTCTGCGCGAGGTTCGGATTAGCCGGGTCGCGCTTCTTCTTCGCGCTGCTCGTGATTCGCCGCCGCAGCGTGTACAGCACAAACGTCGGGAGGTTTTCCCACTGGTCCATAGGTAACGGTCCGTCGCCGGGCGTTGTCGTGTGCATCAGCGCGTCCGCGATGTTCTGCATGGACGTCTCCAGTCGCCCCCCCTTGCACCCGTTCGGATGCGCGGGCTTCGACAAGTTGACGAGGAGTCCCGGAAACGCGCCGCGCGGCGAGGAACGCAACGCGTCGCGAATCTTCTCCAACCCGATGTACAGCACGTTCGTGTTCGCCGGGTACGCGCTCTCGCTGCTGCCGGGCGCCACGGGCTCGTCCGATATCCCCCGCTGCTGCAACACCGTGTACTCCACGTTGGATATCCCGTAGCTGTAGCTGCGCGAGGCGTCGTCGTCGTCGTCGTCTTCGTTGACGCGCTCCACGAGCACGTTGACGCCTTCGCTCGCGCCCAAATGCCGCTCGCACGACGCGAAGCCCAACGCCTTGTCGCCTCTCCTTCCCACGCCGGACAGCGCGAGGAGCGTGGTGTCCGTGCCCGCCATCGGGTTCGTGATCTGCCGCACCACCGCGCCCTTCCTTCCCTTGGCGCCGAGCCACGTGAAGACGCCCTGGTCGTGCATCAGCTTCCAAATCGCGCCGTGGCCGCCGGGCTTGAGCGAGATCGCGAACGCCGCCTGGCCCTCGAGCGGAACCCACTCGCCGCCCTTCGTCGTCACCACGGGCACGAGCGGCTGTTCGAACAGCCTGAGGGCGATTCCATACAAAGCGATGTCGGGGTGGAGTTCATAGGCGTCAGAAGCGGAGTTGAAAGGCGTCGAGGTGTGTCGGGATTGAAACCGAGGGGTGGGCGGAGAGATGCGCCGGGAAATAAAGTCCTTAAGGATCGGCGTTCACCACGCGAACGCGGTCGTGTGGGAACCAGTGTATAGAACGCGCCTGAACCCGGTCTCGCCGCGCCCGAACCAGTCGTTGTCTCGGATGAGCTGCTCTATGCGTCGGTGGTTGCCCTTCGCCGCCGACGTCATCACCGCCACCGGCGTGACGTGTCGCTCGCCGCCGTGCACCTTGTAATACAGCCACTCCCTCGCGGTGAGGTCGCGCAGCAGCCCTTCCACGAGCGTCCTGCCGTTGTACCGAAGCAACGCCGCGGGGAGCGACTGAGGGTAATCGTCCATACGAGCGAACGTCGGGGTGGAGTTGAAAGGCGTCAGGTGGAGTTGAAAGGCGTCGAGGTGTGTCGGGATTGAAAGCGAGGGGCGGGCGGAGAGATGCGCCGGGCAGAGTCCTTAAGGATCGGCGTTCACCACGCCGACGCGGTCGTATGGGGACCAGTGTATGGGACGCGCCTCCCCGGTGACCGGGTCGCAGAGACCGAGGCGGTCGCCGGCGCCGCCGAGCGGGTACACCTCCGCCATCTTCGGCAGCTCCTCCAGTCCCCACGCCGCGGCTCTCGCGGCGAACTCGCCGCCGCCGTCGCGCAGATCCGGGCCGACCGGGACGTGAAGCGTCTCGTTCAGGCACGCCCTCGCGCGCGTCTCGAGCGCCGCAGATCCGGTCGACGTCGACGACGTCGGTCGGCGTTCTTCTTCTATAAGTAGTTTCTTCTCTCCGGCGCCTGATGCCTCCAGCACGCTCGGCGGCGGCCCCCCAAACTGCTCGTGGATCAGCTCCAGCGCCGCGAACTGGTACCCGATCACGCCGCCCAACACGTCATAGAAGGTCTCCAAATCGCGCAGCGTCTTCACCAGCGGCCGGAGCGCGTTCGCGATCTGCACGGGGTCGGACGACGGCGGCGCGAGGACGCGCTCCTGCCCCGCGGCGACGACGCACTTGACGAGGTAGGCGTCCTCTGAGGGTCGGGTCGGGATGGAGTTGAAAGGCGTCAGGTGGGGTTGAAAGGCGTCGAGGTGTGTCGGGATTGAAAGCGAGGGACCCTGGGCGGAGAGATGCGGCGGGCAAAGTCCTTAAGGAATGGCGTTCACCACGCCGACGCGGTCGTACGGGGACCAGTTTAATTAAGGAGGACGCGCCTGAGTCGATGTTCGAGAGGACGCGCGCGATCGCGTCGTTGGCGTCGTCCGCGATGAACGCGGCGACGCGCGCGTCCGCGTCGATGACCGCGCGCTTCTTCGCGAGGTCGTTCCCCGCGGCGAGGAGCGCGGCGCGCAGCGGCGCGAGACGCTCGAGCTCCGCGCGCTGCAGCGAGAAGTGGTCCTCCTCGTCCGCGTCGCTTCTCTTCGCCGCCGCGCCCCCGGCGTCTTCTTCGCTCGGCGGCGTCGCGGAGACTGGGGCGAGGCGACGCGCCGCGCGGTGCCGCCGCGCCGGGCGCGGGCGCCACCGCGACGTGCTCGAGGTGGACGCGAGGGGCGTCGCCGCGCGCGTCGTCGTCGCGCGTCGCGCGGCGTGCCCCTCTCGGGCGGCTCGTGAGCGTTCTCTCGAAGGGAATATCATCCTCTCGCGCGGCGCGTCGCTCGTGGACGCCGCCGTCGCGGCCGTCGGTCGCGTGCGTCGCGTCCTCGGCGCCGCCGCGGCGAAGGACATCGCCGCGGTCGCCATCTCCGCGTGCGCCATCCCGGCGTCCCGCGCGAGTGCGAGTGCCTCCGCGAGCGGCGCGGTCGTCGATCCCTCGCGCTATCGCGCGAGCCTCGTCCCAGATACCTTCTCTCTCTCAGCGCGCGCTCGCGGGAAAACCGGAGCAACTTCGGCCGCTGGATGACTCCCGCGGCCAATCACAGACGTCTTCCGTTCCTTCGTATGTACATTAAGTTAGGAGTACGAGTAGTTTCCGGCCGTACCACTTTTGTGCAGCCACTGACAGCCCGAAAAATCGACAGGTGCGATGCGCGTTTCAAACGCTCCCGGCGCGGATGCCGCCGACGTCGTCGCGGTTCTTCCGCGGCGCGACTCGCGCGTCGTCGTCGTCGCTCGAGGACGACGTCCGTGCGCTCCTGCGGGAGGTCCGCGCGCGGCGACGCCGCGACAGGGCGCGCGAGGACGCGGCGACTGAGGAGGAAGACGACGACGATCACGACGACGAGGTGATCACGTGCGCAATCTGCCTCGACGCCGCGCGCTCGCCGTGCACGCTCGGCGGCTGCGCCCCCAACGCGCGCGCGAGCCACGTCTTCTGCGAGGACTGCATCACGCGCTGGAGCGCGGTCGCGAACCGCTGCCCGCTGTGCAAGGCGTCGTTCGACGTCGTCCATCGACGCGACGGACGGTCGTCGTTCGCGGTCGAGGCGAGATCGCCGAGCGGCGCGCGAGGCGACGGCGACGACGACGACGACGACGCGACGATCGCCGCGCTGATGGCGGCGTTAGACGAGACGTTCTGCGAGGTGTGCGCCGGCGGCGACGACGAGGACACCATGCTGCTGTGCGACGGATGCGACCGCGGGTTTCACATCGCGTGTCTGTCCCCGCCGCTGACGGCGTTGCCGGCGGAGGAGGAGGAGTGGCGCTGTCCGCGGTGCGTCGACGGGACGGCGGAGGAGGAGGCCGCGGACGAGGCGATGGACGTCGCGGACGGAGAAGACGCCGCCGCCGCCGCCGGCGACGACGACGACGACGAAGAAGAAGAAGAGGTCGTGGTACTCGACGAGAACGCGCCGCCGTCGCCGAGAGCGAAGACGGCGACGGCGTTGGAATCGTTTCGGTACCGCGGCGGCGGCCGCGTCGCGCCGTAGGTAGATAGGCATTCATTCTAGTATAAGATAGCTAGCTAGTCTCGTAGGTAAGGCATGCCCCCGCAGTACTGTATGATAGTGGCGCGGTTCAGTGCGCGCGTTCGTCTCGTTCATCGCGGGATCGTGTTCTGCGACGTGTCCGTGTTCGGCATCTCCCTCCCCTCCGGCGGCTTCAAAAACGTCCGCTCGTTGAGGTACGTCCGCGTCCTCGACGCCACGGGCCGGACGTCCGGGTCGTCCCCGCTCTTCGCCTCCAACTCCGGCAGGAAACTCTGGTCGACGACGTCCAAGATCTTGCCAAACTGCGAGCCGTACGTCGCGTACATGCGATACCCGGCGTGCTTCAGGAAACTCTCCAACGCCGTCGCTGAGGGTCGTTCCATACAAGCGAATGTCGGGGTCGAGTTGAAAGGCGTTAGTTGGAGTTGAAAGGTGTCGCGGGCGGGGATTGAAAGCGAGGGATGGGCGGAGAGATGCGCCGGGAAAAGTCCTTAAGGATCGGCGTTCACCACGCGAACGCGGTCGTATGGGGACCAGTGTATAGAACGCGCCTGAGTGCCGGTTCGGCGGGATCCGGTTCAGCAGCCGCGAGATCCACGACCACGCGGCTTCCATCCCGTGCGGATGCGTCGCGTGCTCCACCTGCGTGTACGCCGCGTAGAACAGCATGAACCCGCGCAGTCTCTGTCCGAACGCGTCCGTCGTCTCCAGCTTCGGCGGGTCGCCCTCTCTCCGCTCGCCTTGGTCCTCCGCGTCGACGTAGCCCATGAGTCGAAAGTATTCGTCGTCCGACGCGTATCGCCCGACGACGAAGGGGTAATACTTCGGCACCGCGAGGACGCACGACTCGTGAAGCAGCGCGAGGAGGATCACGTTGAACCGCGGTTCGAAGACCGCGATGCGAACCGCCACCTCCGCGAGCGCGAACGCGAACCGGTTCAGCTTGGACACCTGAGAGTCGTTCCATACAAAGCGAACGTCGCGGGGTGGAGTTCATAGGCGTCAGGTGGAGTTGAAAGGCGCCGAGGGCGGGGATTGAAAGCGAGGGGTGGGAGGAGAGAAACGCCAGGCAAAGTCCGTATTAAGGATCGGCGTTCACCACGCCAACGCGGTCGTATGGGAACCAGTGTATAGAACGCACCTGAGAGTCGCACTGCGTTAAGATTCGCTTCGCGAGCGACACGAGCGCGAACGTGCGCTGCGGCTCCTGTCGGACGTTCGACAGCATTGTCGCGACGTCGATCGCCTTCTTCTCGATCTGCGTCTTCGTCGCCGCGATCTGCTGCACGTGCACGGTGATCTGCGCGTTCAGCGCGCGTCGCTCGCGCTTCGTCGACGCGCTCGTGCTGTACTCCGCGACGGACGTCCTGGCTCGCGCGAGCTCCGCCGCGAATTCGCCCTCGCGCGCCGACGCCTCCGCGGAGGTTTGCACGCGCGGGACGACGCCGGGGCGCGGCGGCGCGCCGGGCGCCGTCGCCGCAGCCTCCGCCGCTTTCTTTTCTTCCTCCATCCGTCGCTTCTCTTCCGCGGCGGTCGCCGCGGCCGCCTTCTCCGCGTCCGACTTGGCCTTGGCCGCGGCTTCCGCTTTCTTTTTCTCCTCCTCCTCCGCGCGCCGCTTCGCCTCCTCCGCGGCTTTCCGCGCCTTCTCCTCCGCCTCCGCGGCCGCGCGCTGCCGCTCCGCCTCCGCGGCGTCCGCGGCGAGGACCACCCGCACCGCGGCGTCCCTCTGGCGCCACCGCGCGTCCATCTCGTCGATCTCTCTCTGGGTTTCGATCGCCGCCGCCGCCGCCGCCGCCGCGTCGCGCGCCGCGAGCGTTTCCTCGATGTCCTGACGGGGTCGGGGTGGTGGAGTTCAAAGGCGGGCGCGTCAGGTGGCACCAGTCGAAAGGCGTCGCGGTGTGTCGGTATCGAAAGCGAGGGGTAGTGGGCGGAGAGAAACGCCTTTCTTTCGGGAAGAATAGTCCTCAAGGAACGGCGTGCACCGCGCGGACGCGGTCGTACGGGAACCGGCGCGAGATGACAAAACGCGCCTCCACCGCCGCGAGCACGGCGGCGCGCTCTTCCTCTTCCGCCTGCATCGCGAGCTGAAGCTCGAGCTCGAGGGACTCTTTGCGTCGGCGCGCGGCGTGGCGCGCGGCTTCGCGGCGCGCGACCGCGCGCTGATGCGAGACGGCGCGCGCGCGGCTGACGGCGACGAGGCCGCCGGCGCCAAGCGCCGGCGGCGGCGGTACAGCTGGCGCCGCCGACGACAAGCCGAGGGATTCCATCGCGCGTCGCGCCGCCTTGCCGTCGGTCGCGGCCGCGGTCTTCTCACCGCGCCGCGCGCGGTCCTCGTCCTCGCCGTCGTCGTCGTCGTCGTCGTCGTCGTCGTCGTCGGCGTCGTCGTCGTCGCTGCTCGTGTCCCCGGTCGGGGCGCGGATGACCGCGGGGTTGCGTCCGAACGGCGACGTCTTCTTTCGCGCCGGCGCCGGCGACGGCGATCCCCCGGGTCCCCCGCCGCCGCGAATCGGCGGCGACCACGCGGTGGCGTACCCGCCGCCGGGGGATCCCCGCGCGGGATACAAGGCGCTCGATCCCGCGGGCGCGGAGGGGGAAGGGGAAGATCCGCCGCGCGCGGCGCGCCTCGACGACGACGGCGCGGGCGCGGACGCGGGCGAGGGGGCGTCCGTCCACGCCGCGGAACGCGGCGACGCGCCGCCGACGACGACCCCGAGGAGGACGTCGTCGTCCGCGTCCGTGTCGTCGGAGTCGTAGTCGCCGGCGTGCTCCTGGTAGATCGCCATCGCGACCCGCCGGCGTGCGCCGCGCGTTCTGATCGTTGCGCTTCGATGGATTTTCGAGATCTGTTTGATGTGTTGAGTGCCGAGTAGAAATCTTAACGCGGCACTCGCCGATGCCTAATAACTCTCTAGTCGCGCGCTCATCGCGAGTCGTCTTCCACCCCCGTCCACATCTTCGCGTCTCTCGCCGCGCTCTTGACGTACTTCGGAAGGTCGTCCGGGACGTCCACGATCCTGTCCGCGTAGTACATGTGATGCGTGGGCCTCAGCGATTCGGCGTTCGATTTCGCCGCCGCCGCCGCCTCGCCGCCGCCGCCGCCGCCGTCGCCGCCGCCGCCGCCGCCGTCGCCGCCGCCGCCGTCCAACATCGACAACGGCACCGCCGCCATCTTCCCCTTCGCTAAGCTCGCGTACACGGGCGAGCCGCACTCCTTGCACCGGTACCGGTCCACCGCGGCGGACGAGCTGAACGCGGTGAGGTACGCGTCCGCGTCGCCGCCGGGCGAGAAAACCATCTGATCCATCTCCGCGTCGCGCGCCGACCGCACCTCCACCGCCGTCGCCTTCGCGAGCGCCTGCGCGGTGAACGGCGCGCCGGAGAGCTTCCGGCAGTTCACGCAGTGGCATATCGACACCGCGGCGGGGGTCCCGGTCAGCGCGACGACGATCGCGCCGCAGAAGCAGCTCCCCGAGCGCGTTTCCGTTTCGGTCGGCGACGCGTCCGCCGAGGTCGCTCTCGACGACGCCGAAATCATCGCGACGACGCCCGCGCGCGACGAGGACGACGACGCGGAGGACGCGGCGACGACGCGGGGAGGACGCGCGTTGGGGAGGACGAGGAGCCGGCGCGCGAACGGCGGGACGAGCCGCGACGCCGCGAGCGCCGAGGACATGCGTCCGCCGCGCGCGGAAGTGAGGGAGCGATGCACGCGATGCGATGCTGACGGTGCCCATGCCCGTGCCCTAACAAATCGTCGTCGTCATCCCCATGTTTTCTCGGAGCGCGCCGCGCACAACGCCGCGGCGCGCGACCGCACGCGTCGACCCGTCCGCTCTCGCTCCGAACGGTCATGGCCTCGCTCGCCGCCGCGTCTTCCGTCGCCGTCGTCGCCGTCCGCGGCGCGACGCCGTCGTCGTCGTCCTCCTCCTCCTCCTCCTCCTCCTCCTCCTCCTCCTCCGAGCGCCGCGCCGTCGTCCTCCTCGGACGTCGTCGTCGTCTCGCCGTCGCGCGCGGCGCGGCGGACCCCGCGCACTCCGGGATCGTGGACGAGTCCTTCGTGCACGGGTCATCGCTCGTCTCCACGGGCCTCGCCCCCTCCTCCCCATCCTCCTCCTCCGCGCCGTTGTCCGAGCGCATAGGGATCATGGGCGTGCATCACGTCGCGGTCATCGTGGAGAACCTCGAGCGTTCCATGGCGTTCTACGAGAAAATGCTCGGGCTCGCCGTGAACCCGGACCGCCCGCACGATAAGCTGCCGTACGACGGCGCGTGGCTCATGATCGGCCCGGAGATGGTCCACCTCATGGAGCTCCCGAACCCGGACCCCACGGACGCGGAGTTTCGCCCCGTCCACGGAGGGAAGGACCGGCATTTTTGTATAGGCGTGAGGTGCGTTCTATACACTGGTCCCCATACGACCCCGTTGGCGTGGTCAACGCCGATCCTTAAGGACTTTTCCCGGCGTGTCTCTCCGCCCATCACCCCTCGCTTTCAATCCCCGCCCTCGATGCCTTTGAACTCCATCTGACGCCTTTGAACTCCACCCCGCGACGTTCGCTTTGTATCGAACGACCCTGAGACATCTCGCGCCGCTGATCGAGACGCTGGAACGCGAGGGGGTGCCGTACACCGCGTCCAGGAGCGGCCGGCCGGCGATATTCTTTCGCGACCCGGACTGTAACACCCTGGAGGTCGTCGAGGGGTTGCAGTGGAGGTGACGCGAGAGCGGAGAGAAGAGATAGAAGGGCGGGGCGCGGCGCGGGGTTGGAGGCTTGACTGATTCATTTGGGAGCGAGCGCGTCGTCGTTTCATAGGTTTGAAAGGAACATATTTCATCGGTTGAAACCGACATCGTCGATCGGCGTTTTGAGCGTTTCACCCGTCCGCGCGTCTTTCCTCGGCAAGCGCTCGCGCTCGCGTGGCGTCTGCGTCTTCCTCTGCTCGGCGCGCGGAAGTTTCGTCGCCGCGACCGACGTCGCGCGTCAGCGCGCGTTCGCTTCCTTCGTTTTAGGGTTACGCCTCTCGCGAGGCGTCGCGGCACACCGCGCGCGGCGGGACACGCGCGCGGACGTCGGCGACGCTCGATCGGACGACCGCGCGCGGCGGCGGCGGCGGCGCGGGCGCGCGCGCGATGGCGACCACCGCGCGGCATCCGATCCTCGGCCCTCTTCTCGGTGCGCCTCCTCCCGCCTCGATCGCCGTCGAGTCTCGCGCGTCCGTCGCTCGCCGCGGCGCGGCCCCCGCGTTTTTCGTACGCTCGCAGATCTGAGGCGCGATCTCGCGAGCCGCGATCGACGCGGGCGGGAGCATCACGCGCCGGCGGCGTCTCTCGCGCGTCCCCGTCCACGGCGACGCGCGCGCGCGCGCGGCGGCGGCGGCGATCGGCGCGCCGCGCCGCGCGTGCCGACTTTCCGCTCGGCGCGACGTTCGAACTGAAGCGATCGATCCATCCGATCGATCCGATCGATCCGGTCGATCGCTCGATCGCTCGCTCTCTTCTTCCTCTTCCCTTCCCCGACGCACCGCCTCGCCCGTCCGCTCACGCGCGTTCCTCCCACCCGACCTCCCTCGCGCGTCCGACGACAGAGCGCTACGCGAGAGAGCTCGACGCGAAACTCGTCGACCTCGCGCGTCTGCAGAAGGAGTGGGAGTGCGAGCCGCCGGTGATACTCCGCGCCGCCGCGCGCGCGGCGCCCAGACGGCTCTGGTCGCGACGCGGCGAGGACGGCGAGGACGGCGAGTACGACGACGAGTACGACGCGCCGAAACCGCCGCGGACGCCGTGGTCGAACCACGAGAAGGAACGCCTGCGACGCGGGCTGCTGTTCCACGGCCTCGGACGGTGGGAGAAAATCCGCGACGCGCTCAAGAAGACGTCGCGCGCGAAGCACCCGACGAACGACGTCGCGGCGACGTGCTGGGACCTGCTTCGCGCGCTTCGCGCAAACCTGAAACCCGGCGGTAAGGAGTCGACGTACGTGTCGACGCGGCTGAGGGGCGCGCCGGAGAAGCCGGGAGGAAGCCGGGAAGACGACGACGGCCCGGACGAGCTCGTGGGCCCGTGGAGCAAGGTTAAGACCCTCGCGCGGTCGTGGGCGCGACGGTTGGAGCTTCTCGACGGCGTCAACCGCGCCGCGGAGCGCGCGGTCGCGGAGGAGACGCAAGACGACGCGCTCGCGCTGTTGGACTCGAGAGACTTCCCGCGAGGCGATAAGCTTCCGGCGTTTTGGAACGCGACGTGCGATCTGTACCTCCTGCACGGGATCGCGACGCACGGGTTCGGGGCGTGGGAGGCGATTCGCGCCGACCCGGAGTGCTTCGCGGCGTTCGCGCACGCGGCGAGAGAGAGCGGCGGCGACGCCGCGCTCGAGGAGCTGACGAAGAGCTGCGAGCGCATCGACGCGCGCGCCGCGGCGATCGCGTCCAAGATGAAGGGCATGCACGGCGGCAAGGACCCGACGATCGCACACGCGGAGGACTGCGAGTGTTTCGTCTGCAAGAGGCGGCGGGCGAAGCGCGACGCGACGAAGACGACGACGGCGGCGGAGAAGGCGGACGACGACGACGACGACGACGACGACGACGAAGACGACGACGAAGACGAAGACCAGGAGGAAGAAGAGGAGGAGGAGGAGGTGCACGAAGAAGAGGACGAGGACGAGGACGAGGACGACGACGGGAACGAAGAGAACGAGGAGACTGATAACGACGAGTCCGCGGCGGTCAACACCCCGCGCGGCGACGGCACGAAATCGAAATCGAAAGAGGAAGCTAAAGCCGACCGCGAAGCCGCGCGCGAAGCCGCGCGCCTCCAGAGGATAGCCAACAAGAAGACGCACAAGGACATCAAGCGAGCGAACGTCACGCCGAACAGCTGGCCGCTCGCGGAGGTTCTGACGCACCGCGTGAAGCAGCTCGCGAAGGGCCTCGGCGCGCGCGACGTCCTCGCGCCGTCGGATCCGCCGTGGGTCGCCGCGTATCTCGGAAGGAAACGCAAGAGAGCGCCGAGGGACCGGAACCTTCCCTTGCACGCGTTCGGCGGCGGCGAGGACGACGACGCGCGCGAGAAGGCGAAGCGCCGCGCGGAGCGGCGCGAGCGGAAACGCGCGCGCGCGAAGCGGCGATCGGCGCGGAACGCGCAGGTCGCCGAGGCGATGGACCGAGGGGACTGGGCCGTCGTCGCGGACGATTCCGAGAGAACGACGACGCGGCCGTCGCCGTCGCCCGCCGCCGCCGGAGACGACGACGACGACGACGACGCGATGGACGTCGGCGGCGGCGCGAAGAGACCGCGTCCGCTGAAGAAGAAGGAGAAGCAGGAGCTCGTGAAGACGTTGATGTCGCACGGGCTGTGTCGCGTCCGCGGCGGAGGCGCGGACTGGGCGCGGATATTGGAGCTGTCCGGGCTTCGAGGACACACGGAAGCGGACGTCGCGGCGGCGTTCAACGAGATCGCGACGGAGATGGACGCGCTCGCGTCGGCGACGAAGGGGATTCTGAACCTCAAGAAGCGTCTGCCCGGGAAGATTCACAAGGAGAATTGCGGCTGCATCGTGTGTAAGATGCGACGCCGGAAAGAAGCCGAGGGCGGCGGCGGCGGCGGCGATGACGGCGCCGAGGGCGGCGGCGGCGGCGGAAGCCAAGACGCCGAGCCGACGACCCCGGGGAGCGTCGCGACGTCGCAAGGAGACGACGACGACGACGAATTCGGCGACGACGACGACGACAACGACGACGACACCGACGGCGGCACCGGCGGCGGCACCGGCGCGAGCACCCCCGCCCAGGGCGGCGGCGCGACGCACCACGACGACACTCTTCAAGCGAAAGAAGAGCTCGAGAAGATCCTCGACCTGCACAAGTCGAAGAAAGGGCGCGTCCTCACGGCGACGAACGCGTCGCGTCTCAACGACCGCCTCAATCTGATGCAGACGCTCAGAAACGCGTGTGACGCCGTCGGCGGGAACCTCGCGTCGCTTCGACTGCCGCCGGTTCGAACCGGGGACATCCCGGTGTGGTGGACGACCGGCGTGCACGACATCGGGTTGGTCGCCGCCGCGCTGAAGTACGGTCTGAGCGACTGGGACGCCGCGCGCGAGGACCCGGACCTGCCGTTCCGCGACCTGGGGAAGGACGACGGCGGCGATGGCGGCGGCGGCGGCGACGACGCGGTCGCGATGGACGCCGACGGCGACGCCGAGCGCGCCGAAAAGACGACGCCCACCGCCGCGCCGCGTCTGAACGCGCCGAAGAAGCGCCCGACGACGAAGGCGTTGCCCGCGCCGCGCGTGCTGGTCCGTGTGTTGAAAGTCTACGCCAACGCGTTGCGGCGGAAGCCGTGGAAACCCGGGTCGACGCCCGGGACGACGCGCGAGAGGGAGGGGCCGAGCCCGAAGAGGCGGCGCGGCGCGGCGGCGTGCCCGGACGGTTCGCCGACGCCGATGGAGGAGGGGGGGGAGTAGAGCGACGTAGCGCGAGCGCGCGAGCGCGTAGTACGCGTCGAGTCGACGACGAGTGAACGAAAAACGTTTCGAGTTCGCGCATGACAGCTTGCAGTTTCCCGCCGCGGCGCGCCTCGCGGATCACGGCTTCGTCCGGTCAAATGCCGCGCGAATCTCGCGTCCGTCGCTCAGTCCTCGGGGGCGCGGCGGCGCGATGGCGACGGCACCTCCGGCATCGCTGCTGGAGGAACTCCCCAGGGAGTGTCTCGACGCGGTCCTCGGCGGACTCGCCGCCGGGGATGTCAGGAGCGCGATGCAGTGCTCCACGACCATGCGAGACGCGGGAACTCGCTTTTGGAGGGACGCGCTCTTTCGCGACTTCGGTTTCGTCGCGCCGACGGAGGAGGCGGACGACGACGGGCGCCGGTGGCGTCGCCTCTACGACGCGATCTCCGATCGAATCCGTCCTTCGCGCACGCGTCTCAAAGACACCGGCTGCCTGCGCGTCAACGGCATCTACTGCGACGGCGGCGTCGACGAGTGCACGGAGGAGCAGTGGTTCCGAAACGTGTTCGACGTCGACGCGCACGACCGCTTCTACTGCAGCGCGGCGTCCTCGAACGTCTCCGTCATCGGCTGCGTCGTCGCGGGCGAACGCAACGAGGCGTACGGTTACGACGAGTACCGGCTCGAACGACGCGCGTACATGACGCGCCGGTGTAACCTCAACGCGCTGATGCTGACCGCGTTCGAGGAGGACCGCATCCGCGCGCATTCGGACGAAACATTCGTCCCTCGGTCGTTCCAGGAGGTGTTGAGGCACTGCAAGACCTCCAGGGAGGTCTTCGACTTTGGGCGGTGGCCGGACTCGCGGCTGCTGGAGTTCTTCGTCGCGCGTCTGCAGGCGGCGCAGGACGGGGACCCGGTCGCGGCGCTGCTGTTCGACGGCGTGGACGGCGTGGAAGACGACTTCGTGTTGTCACGCTCGACACAACGACATAACAACTTGAAGTCGCTCGCGCAACGCGTGAAGGAAGCGTCCGTCGAGGAAGCGATCCCGACGTCGTCGCAGAACGCCGCCGACGGCGTCGACGCCGAGAGGACGGGCGACGCCGGGCAGAGGGACCTCAGGCGGGAGATCGAGAGGGCGCGGCGATACGCCGCCGACGCGACGTCGCCGCCGCCGCCGCCGCGCCCGGAACATCTCGTCGAAGAGCGAACCCTCGAGGCCCGGCTCGAACGCGAGCGCGCGTCGTTCATCTCGAACCGCGCCGCGTCTCTGACCGAGTGCCCCGGCGGCCGAGCGCACGGCGGCGAGCCGTTGCGCTTGCTCGCGACCGAGGGCGCGATGGCCGCGTTCGGACGCGCGAGCGCGAGCGAAGAGACCCGCGCGCCGTGGGAACACCCGATCCAATTTTTCCCGGAGGAGCGGCGAGCCGCGACGCGCGCGTCGCGATGCGTCGACGCGATCGTCACGCGCGTGGACATCTCCAGAGAGGGGCAGTTCACGTGCCCGGTCGCGAGCGGCGTCGTCTTCTTCGGTCCCGGGCCGGGCGCGTGCGACGACGCCGAGGAGGTGGAGCGTTGGTGCGTCGCGTCGACGCGGGGACCGGACGCGACCGGAGGCCCCGCCGCGTTCGACGACGTCGACGCGAGAGAGAAAGTGTTCGACCTGGTCGACGGCGACGACGACGACGCCGGCCGCGGCTTGCCGAAGATCGTCGCCGTTCACGGCTTGGAAGGCGGCGTCGCGTACGAGTTTGCGCGCGTGAAGACGCCGCCGGGGAGTCGCGCGTTTACGCCGGCGCTTTGGTTCAAGTTTTACGCGAAACGAGCGGGCGTCGACGCCGCCGCCGCCGCCGCCGACGACGGACCCTCCCGCAACGACCTCTCGCCCACGAGGGACGTCATGTCCGTGCGGCTGAAACTCCCGCGATGGGCGCGGTGCGTCTGCGTGAAGTTGATCAGATGCGAGAACCTGATGCACGATTGGGAGGACCTGCACGACGACGAAAATCTGGACGTGCGCCGCGTCGCGCTGCACGGCGCGACGATCGACGTGGACGCGTCCGCGCGCGCGCCTTGAGGGGGGTGGGGGGGTGGGTGGGAGGGTTCGAACGAACGAATTATTATTCGCGGTACGATTACGATGATCGCGGGAGGGCGATGGTAGATAGCTACGCTAGATAGCTCACGACTCGACGAGCGGGGACGATGGGGGGTCACGACTGATGACGATGACGGATTTCTTCTTCTTAAACCTTCTTCGTCCTCACCCTCGCCCCCTCTGCTACGTGCTTATGATATCCTACAGTCCGCGTCGTCGTCGTCTCCGCCGCCGCGACCTCTCCTCACTTGGACTTTTCGTACTCCGCCGGAGTCTTCGTCGAGAGCTGCAGCGCGTGCAACCCCGCGTCGAACTCTTCCTTCAGGATCGCGTTGATCGTGCGATGCCGCGTCACCGGCGTCATCCCTTCGAACTGCTCGCTCACGACCGTCACGTTGAAGTGCGACTCCTTGCTCCGCACGCCGGCGTGGCCGTCGTGTTGCCCGCCCTTGTGCAGCGCGTGCTTCTCGCTGTCGTCGCGGACGAGGACGTACGTCGGCGCGAGCGCGGCGACGATCTTCTCCTCTATCGTGTCTCGCACGGACACCCACTCGCCCGTCTCGGGGTCGACCGCGCGGAGTGGGGGGGGGGCGAGACGCGGACGCGACGCGGCGCGCTTCGTCGAGGCGGCGCGGGCGCGGCGCGGCGACGGCGCGGGCGCGGGCGCGAGCGCGCGGGGGGCGAGGAGCGTGGCGGCCATGTGCGTGCGCGTGCGGTGCGTGGGGCTCTGACGGCGCGGCGTTGACGACAGGACGCGCTGACGAAAGGAGTGAAGCGAACTCGAATCGCGTCGTCGCGCGCGTCATCACAGCGCTCGGCACGGGGGTGGACGCGCGATGAGGGAGGACTCGCGCGGGCCGCCGCCGCCGCCGCGGAGGGACGATCGCCGCGACGGGAGAGGCCGCGGCGACGACCGCGGCGGCCGCGGCGGCGATCGCGGCCGCGACGAGTCGCGGCGGCGACGCGACGACGACGCGCGCGACGTCGATCGGAATCGCGCGAGGATGAGATCTCGATCTCCCCCGCGGCGACGCGGCCGCGACCGGAGCCGCGACCGCCGCGCCGCGACGATGTCGCCGCCGCCGCCGCAGCCGCCGCAGGAGGACGCGCTCGAGAAGGAGAAGCGGCTGCGCGCGAACGCGATGGCGTCGAGAGAGGCGAAGAAGGATGCCGACGCCGAGCGAACCGACGGCGGCGATCCGTCGTCGAAGACCGGCGACGCGAAGGAGAAGGAGAAGGAGAAGGAGAAGGAGAAGGAGAAGCGGCGGAGGAAGAGCCGGAGCCGAAGCAGGAGCGAGAGCAGGAGCAGGAGCCGGAGCCGGCGAGGACGGAGCAGACGGAAACACCATCACCGACGGCGAGGCGGCGGCCGGAAGAAGAAACGACGACGGTCGTACTCATCATCGTCGTCGTCGTCGTCGTCGTCGTCGTCGTCGTACTCCTCTTCGTCCTCCTCCTCCTCGTATTCGTCGTCCAGCTCCGGGCGCCGCCGCAAGCGCAAGCGCCGCTCTCGCGGCGAGAAGAAGAGAGGAGGAAAGAAGAAGAAGAAGAAGACCGCGTTCGACGTCGTCGCCGCGGCGACGGCGGCGGAGGAAGACGCGCGCAACGCCGCCGCCGCCGCGCACATGCGACAGCAGCTCGCGCTCGCGCAGCAGTGGGTGCAGTCACAGGCGAACGGTGGGCACTCTTTGAACGAGAAGATGCAGGAGAGGAAGACGAGGGAGGTGTACGTGGGGAACCTCGCGATGAACATCGTCAACACGGAGGCGCGTTCTATACACTGGTCCCCATACGACCGCGTCCGCGTGGTGAACGCCGATCCTTAAGGACTTTGCCCGGCGCATCTCTTCGCCCACCCCTCGGTTTCAACCCATCCCGACGCGCATCGACGCCTTTCAACTCCGACTGACGCGCCCCCTTTCAATCCACCCCGACGACCCTCGTCAGATGCTCTCGGAGGTGTTCAACAACGCGTTGGCGTCGCTCTCGCCGGAGGGCCCCGCGGTGCTCGGGGTGAACATGTCCCCGGATAACAAGTTCGCGTTCGTGGAGCTCCGCACGATCGCGCTGAGCGACGCGGCGCAGCACCTGGACGGCATCGAGCTGTGCGGGCGGAATATGAAGGTGGGACGGCCGAAAGGGTGGGTGGATCCGTCGGCGGAGGCCAAGGCGACGGCGGCGGCGGCGGAGGCGCCGACGGTCGCCTCCGGCGTGAAGGCGACGACGTCCGCCGCCGCCGCCGCCGCCGCCGCGCCGGCGGCGGATACCGTCGGACAAGGGCTTTTTCCGACACCGAACGACGACGCGGACGACCCCGCCATGCAAAACGCGCGCGCGACGATGCACATGCGCGCGACGAGCGAACGCGACGCCACGATGGCCATCGCGGAGGTGAACACGCGGTGCGTTCTATACACTGGTCCCCATACGACCGCGTTGGCGTGGTGAACGCCGATCCTTAAGGACTTTTGCCGGA
>NW_003315884.1:1856276-1955421 GCF_000151265.4 Micromonas pusilla CCMP1545
TCGTATGGGGACCAGTGTATAGAACGCACCGCGTGTTCACCTCCGCGATGGCCATCGTGGCGTCGCGTTCGCTCGTCGCGCGCATGTGCATCGTCGCGCGCGCGTTTTGCACGGCGGCGTCGTCCGCGTCGTCGTTCGGTGTCGGAAAAAGCCCTTCTCCGACGGTATCCGCCGCCGCCGCCGCCGCGCCGGCGGCGGATACCGTCGGACAAGGGCTTTTTCCGACACCGAACGACGACGCGGACGACCCCGCCATGCAAAACGCGCGCGCGACGATGCACATGCGCGCGACGAGCGAACGCGACGCCACGATGGCCATCGCGGAGGTGAACACGCGGTGCGTTCTATACACTGGTCCCCATACGACCGCGTTGGCGTGGTGAACGCCGATCCTTAAGGACTTTTGCCGGAGCATCTCTCCGCCCACCCCTCGCTTTCAATCCCCGCCCTCTACGCCTTTGAACTCCGCTTCTGACGCCTTTGAACTCCACAGGTTCCCCCCGACGCCGCTCGGCGTTCCCGCGCAGACGCTCACTCGGCGGTGCGTCCTCCTCGACGGCATGGTCTCCAGCGGCGAGCTCTCGAGCCCGCGATCGCGCGAGGAGTTTAAAGAGGATCTCCGAGAGGAGTGCGCAAAGTGCGGCATCATCGACGCGATGGTCGTGCCGCCGCCGCCGCGGGAAGCGATAGACGCGGGCGATCCCGGACGCGCGTACGTGTCGTTTCAGGCGGAGTGCAGCGCGCGCGCGGCGAAGGACATGCTCAACGGACGGGTCTTCGACGGCCGCGTCGTCGCCGCGTCGCTCGCGTCCGACGCGGAGTTCGAGCGCGCGAGGAACGGCGAGTGGCTCCCGCCGCGGCCGCCGCCGGGCGATCCGTCTCTGTGCGGCATCCTTCGCGTGCGCGGGATGCCGCCCGAGGCGACCAAGGCGGACGTCGTGAACTTCTTCTACGGGATGGGCGCGGAAGAGGACAAGGTGAAGATCATCATCGCGCCCGGGATGGCGAACCTCGCGGGCAGCCATCCCGGGGCGATGTCCACGGGCGAGGCGTTCGTGGAGTTTAGCGGCGACGACGCGAACATTCAGCAGGCGGCGCTGAAGGACCGCGCGGTGCTGGGGGGGAAGCCGGTGTCCGTGTTTCGGTCGTCGTTGGAGGAGGTGCAGAGAGTCGCGCTCATGGGTCGGACGATGATTTGATCTGATCTGATGTTGGCGTTTGATGGGTCGATGGCGTTATGCGGATCCATACTTCCATAGCACTACGTATGATATCAACGCACGACGCGGTACAGAACCAAGCGCTCTCGCCCTACGACCGCTACAGCTTGTATATCCTCGCGCGCCTCTTCCCGCCTTCGTTCCCGTCCGCGTCCACGGGAACCCACTCCAGCGAAACGTCCAACGCGCGGTGATCGTTCCGCGCGGCGTCGCACTTCGCCATCCCCAATCTCACCTTCACCCCGTGCGCGGGGCGCGCTTCGCCGCCGAGATCCGATTCCGATTCCGATTCCGAACCGCCGCCGCCGCCGCCGCCCGTCGTCGCGAGGCACCCGTCCGGATGCAAAAATATCGGCTCCGGGAAGTGCAGCATCGCCTGCGCCCAGTGCGTCTTCTCCTCGTACGGACTCGTGGACAGCGTCGTCGGCGCGTCGACGCAGAACCGCGCGCTGAACTCCGTGTCGAACCACATCACGACGCCGTGGCAACTCACCGGGCCGTTAGGGTTCGGGTCGGAATCGCCCGAGAAGCCGTCGGCGCCTCGGCCGCCGCCCGCGCGCGCCGACGCGTCTTCTTCGTCGCCGCGGACGCCGTCGCCGCGCGCCGTCAAGACGCACTCCGACGACGTGAACTCCGTGTCCTTCACGGTCATCGTCGCGAGGTCGAGCCTCTGGACTTCCGCGGAGGATGTCACGACGTGCTCGCCCTTCACCGGGCACACGACCGCGAAACCAGAGCGCGCCGCGTCTTGGATTAAACGCGACTGCACCTCCGGCATTCGAAACCCGTACACGTCGTCCCAGAACGGGAGGCTCGTCGCGTTGCGGCCGAACCCCGCGACGTGAATCGTCGCGACGTCCGGGAGCACCGCGCCGCCGGGCTTGAGCAGCGCGTCCCGCGCGGCGATGACGGTGTCGAGCATGGACTCGTACAGGAGCCCGTATCCCATCCACTCGGACACCAAGACGTCGAATTTCGACGTCGACCCGTCCGCCGCCGCCGCGCGTAATAACCTGCCGCCGGCGCCTTCTCCTTCTTCTTCTTCTTCTTCTCGAAGCAACTCCTCCAGCTTCCCGTGCACGATCGTCACCTTATCCGACAATCCGTTATCCCTCACGTTCGCGCGCGCGACGTCCGCGATCGCGGCCGCGCCGTCGACGCCGACGACGCTCGCGGCGCCGCCTCTCGCGGCGAACATGGACAAGATCCCCGTCCCGCAGCCGACGTCCAACACCGTCGCGCCAGCTGTCAGCGTCGGGTTCTTCTCCAACGCGACGCGGTACGCGCGCGTCCGAGGGACGTCGTCGAGCATCGTGCGGTGGATGTCGAACGCGGCGTACGAGCTGAAGTACCCGTCGTCGACCTCCTGGACCGCGGTCTTATTAGGGCCGGGTGGCGGCCGACGCGCAGCCGGCGGCCGACGCGCGGGCGGCGGCGGCGCGGCGGCGACGCGGGAGCCGCCGAGAAGCGCCAGACCGACGTTCGCCGGCGCGTCTTCGTTCACGTCCACCCCGAGAGGCGTTTCCCCGAGCTTCCCGGCGAGCTCGAGGACGCGCAGGCGCATGGCGTCGCGCTCGGCGCGCGCCGCCGCGAGCGCCGCGCGAAGCGTCGCGGCGTCCGCGTCGGCGTCCGCATCGTTCGCGTTAGCATTCGCATTCGCATTCGCCGCGGCTTTCGCCCTGCGCTCCAGCTCGTCGTCGTCGTCGTCGTCGTTCACATCGCCGCCGCCGCCCTTGACGTACTCTTCCCAGTCGAACAGCAGCGGGTCGTTCTCGAGCGCGGGGACGAGGTACTTCTCGTCTCGATGCTTCCCCGCGGCGATGCCTTCGATCGCATCCTTCGCCGCCGCCGTCGCGTCGCCGTCGCCGCCGCCGCCGCCGCCGCCGCGTTCGCGCTCCGCCGCGACGCTTCGCGCGTAGTTCAGACACTGAATCACGCCGTAGAAGTCGAGGTCGTTCGCTCTCACGATCGCGCGCAGGTCGAACCCGTGCGCGTTCGCCGCGTGCGTCAGCGCCGCGGCGGGCGTCGGATGTAGGACGCCGCCGCCGAAGACGCATCGCGTCGCGCGATCTTCATCGTCCTCCTCCTCCCACTCCGCGAAGTCGCCCTCGTCCCCGGCGGGGTAGTCTGGGTTCTCGTCGTCGACGTAGTCGTCGTGATGATGAGACATCGCGAGCGGCATCCTTCGCTCGCGACCGCGCGCGGGGGTCGAGGCGCTCGCGGTGTGATGGCCGATCCGCGCGCGCCGACATTTTATTACACAGCTGTGCGTTTCGTCGCGCTCGAGCGGAGCGCGCGACGACCCGACGACCAGCCTCGGTCCGTCGTCACTCGCGACGTCGCCCCGGCGCGCGGCACGAGCGCGCGGACGCGATGGCGCCGCCGCCGCGGAAGATTAAGCTCCGGAACAAGGACTTCTTCGAGGTGGGTCCTATCGCGCGCCGCGTCGTCGTCGATCCTCGCGCGTCCTCGCCTCGACGCGCGATCGTCGCGCGCGTCGTTGCGCGTTTAGGGTTGATCGTTCGATTCCATCTCGAAGCCGCCTCCCTCCGGTCTCCTCTCCTCCCTCCCTCCCTCTGACGCGCGGCGTCCTCCATACCTACCCTCGCCCCCACCACCGCGACGAATAGAGCGATGAGTACCTCCGCAAGCTCGAGGGCGTGACGTCCCGCCTCGCGGGCGCGTTCCCCGGTCAGGACCCGACGTCGCGCGAGGACGTCGCGAAGACGATCATGGAGATCCTCCAGGGGCACGAGGACACCCTCGGCGCGTCCTCCCCGACGCCGCGGCCGATGATGAAGCTCCCGGCGCGGTGCTTCCGCGACCTCGCCCCGGGCGGCGCCCTGTTCGTCATCCTGAAGCGGTGCTTAAGGCGGAAGCACGAGGGACGGTGGCGGCGGTTCGACTGGCAGAGCGAGCACAAGAGACGAGAGTTCGTCGGGATGATGGTCGAGTGCGAAGACGACCTGCGCGCCAAGGGGCTCCTCGGTCACGCGAAGATCCACGTGTCGTCGGACGTCCCGGCGGAGAAGCGCGCGGAGTTGACGCGCGCGATCGCGGCGTGCGGCGCGGTCGCCGCGGTGTCGCAGTACGAAGACGGTGTCACTCACGTCGTCCACGAGGAAGACATCGCCGCCGCCGCCGCCGCGGCGGCGGCGACGAGCGACGTGCTCGTCCTCGGCGTCCTCGGAAAGGAAGCGCACGTGCACTACAAGCGCCACCCGGGGAGTTACGACGCGTGGATATCGCTGTCGAGCGCGCAGGCGAACGCGGCGGTGGGGTCGAACTTGACGTCGCCGCCGCCGGATGAGTTCGAAGACGACCCGAACCTTCGGCTGGGGCTCTCGCGACGCGCGGAGCCCGCGAAGCATGTCATCGCCGCGTGGTTGTTAGACAGCGCGCGGTTCAACGAGTACTGCGAGGAGAGCGATTACGCGTGGGAGGACCCCGCGGTGCGCGCGATGCGCGCGATGCGCGAGGCGGCGGAGGCGGCGACGCGGAACGCGATGGACGCAGTCGCCGCCGCCGCGTCCGCGGGCGCCGCGGAAGCCGCGGGGCCCGGCGCCGGGGCTTCGCCGAGCGTCCTCGGGGAGAAGCGCCCCGCGGTCGACGACGCGGCGGGGACGAACGAGGAGACGACGGCCGCGAAGAAGAGGGCGTTCGCGCCGAAGAGCGAGGGCGGGGAGACGCTGGCCAGCGCGAGGCTCGCGGAGCGATTAGGCGCGAACGTCGTTCGGAGACAACTCACGACGCCGCACGCGTGCGTGGACGACGCCGCGGCCGCGAGCGCGGGGACGCCGCGCGATCCACCCGGGGAACCCGTGGTCGGGTACCACGGGTACGTCAGCGTGGGGGGCGTGATGATGAAGCCGCCGAGAGGGTCGACGATGGAGAACATCTCGAGGGGGCAGACGCCGGCGGCGAGAGACGCCGCCGCCGCGGTGGAAGCGTTCGCGAAGACGGCGACGACGTCCAAGCTCGCGGAGGCGGAGACGACGATAGAGACGGGGACGGGAACCGAGGTGCGGTATCCGATCCCCGAGCACTCGGGGTGGTTCGCGTGGGGGCGGGACGAAGTGAGCGATTTCGAGAAGGACGCGCTGCCGGAATTTTTCGGCGGCGACGGCGGCGGCGGCGGCGGCGGCGGCGCGAGGGAGACGTACTTGAAGATTCGATCGACCGCGATGGCGCGGTTCAACGCGCTGCTCTCGTCGGACGGCGCGAGCGCGCGGTTGTCGTTCGCCGCGGCGCGGAAAGGGTTAACGTGCGACGTCGACGCGTGCCAACGCGCGTACGAATTTTTTAACCGCTGGGGGCTGATCAACTGGTCCCCGGACGCGGCGGCGACGGCCGCGACGCCGGCGGAGGTCGAACCCGGCACCAACACCGCCGCGGCGGCGGTGCTGTACCGCTTCGACTACCGCGCGAAGCGCCGAGACGGCGGCGGCGGCGGCGGCGACGACGCGGCGGCGGGGGGGCGCGTCTGCGTCGGATGCGATCGCGCGCTCGGCGGCGTGGGGAGAGTCTACTACCGCTGCGCGGATCCGCCCAAGGGCGTGGTGGTTCCTGGCGGCGGCGGCGACGGCGGCGGCGACGGGCCGATCGACGCGTGCGTGAAGTGTTTCACCGGCGGCGTCCTCCCCGACGGCGTCTCCGGCGCGTCGTTCGTCAGGAGGACGTCCACGAAGGAGTCGGAGAAGGAGGACGAGAAGGAGGCTGAAGAACGCGCCGGCGGCGCGGGGGGCGACGCCGACAAGGAGAACGGCGACAAGGAGAACGACGCGGAGAAAGAGGCGTTCATGTGGAGCGACCAAGAGACGCTGCTGATGTTGGAAGGGTTGGAGACGCACGGCGAGAACTGGAGCGACGTCGCCGCGCACGTCGGGTCGAAGACGGTCGAGGAGTGCGTCCGAAGGTTCGTTCGCTTACCGATCGAGGACGCGTTCATCGACGACCTTCAGAAGACCAAGTCGGGTTGCGGAGGCGGCGGCGGCGACGACGACGCGGTCCATCGCCCGTTCGAGCGCGCGCCGAACCCGGTGATGGCGAGCGTGTCGTTTCTCGCCGCGTGCGCGGGGCCGCGCGTCGCCGCCGCCGCCGCTCAAGCCGCGCTGGCGTCGCTCGACGACGAAGAGGACGCTCCGACCGCTCCGACGACCGCGACGACGGACGTCGACGGCGCGGATGACGGAGAAAAGAAACCACCCGCGCCGACCGACCCGCACTCCCTCGGCCCGCCGCCGCCGGTGACGGAGGATCGATGCCGCGCCGCCGCCGCCGCTGGCGTCGCCGCCGCGGCGAAGCGCGCGAAGCAACTCGCGGATCAAGAAGCGCGCGAGATTCAAAAGCTCGTCGTCGTCATCACGGAGAACCAGACGAGGAAAGTCGAGCTCAAGCTTCGATTCTTCGAGGACCTCGAGGCGGGGCTGAACCGCGAGCGCGAGCAGCTCGAGCGCCTGAAGCGGCACATCGCGGGCGAGAGGGCGGCGAGCGCGAAGTTGAAGCGGGAGCGGGAGGAAGCCGAAGCCGCGGCGGCGAAGACGGACGAGCCCGCCGCGGCGTGACGTGACGACGCGCGCGGCGGTTCGCGACGGACGGACGCGCGTTCTAATAAATTCGTCTACTGTGCGCTTAAGGTTACGTAGCCTCTAGGGTTGACTATCTATTGACGCGTCCCCCCTACTGATAAGGTTACCGTCTCGTTTTCGGCTCCGCTAGTTCCGAGATCTGGTTCCTCCCCCCCCGCGACGACTTCGCTCTCGCGCGAGTGCGTCTCTCGCTGCCACCGCAGCGCCTCGAAGTGCAACAGGTCGATCTCGTTCGCGATGATCTCGTAGTCGTCGTACCTCAGCTCGTCCATGAGCCGGTACTTGTCCGCGAGGATCTGCACGTCCTCGGGGAACCCGTAACCCGTGGACAACCTCGCCGCATTCTCCGCGCATCGACGCAAGCGCTCGCGCTCCTCGCAGAGCTTCTGCATCTCCAAGTCTAACATCTCGTCCGTCCCCGTGCTCGCTTCCTCTCGCTTCGCCTCGAGCAAGTTCGCGACGACGTCCGCGCCCTTCGCGAGCGCCTTTCGCTTCAGGGTCTGCTGCTCTTGCACCTTCAGTTTGAGTCGCGCGCGGACGCGGAGTATTCGATCGTCGATGTCCGTCTGCACCTCGCGCATCGCCCGCAGCGTCTCGTCCAGCGTCGTGAGGTGATCCTTCGCCATCTCCTTGAGCTCCAGAAACTTCGGCGCGAGCTTCCTGCGCGTCCCGCGCGACGTCGCGTCCGCCTCCTCTCTCTTGTATTCCATCCACTGCTGCGTGAATTCCGTGCCGATGACGGCGATCGGGAGCGCCAAGAGAAGCAACGACACGACCATCGCGCACGACGCGACGAACTTCCCCTCCGGGTTGATCGGGACCACGTCGCCGTACCCCACGGTCATGATCGTCACGATCGTCCACCAGAACGAGTGCCATATGGATTTGAACGGGCTCTGCGTCCGTTCGCATCCGCTCGCGAGCGTCTTCCCGTCGGACGCGAAGAGTTGGTTTCCGTTGGTGCCGTCGCACGAGATGTCCGTCTTCCTCGAGTACACGTCCTCGTCCTCGTAGTAGCTCCCCTTCTCCGCGAAGTATATCATCGTGCTGAAGATGATGACCGTCATCGCGAGTAAAAAGATCATCATCGCGAGCATGTCGACGCTCTGCCTGAGAGAGTTGGTCACCACGGTGAACTTTCGGTTGTGCCGCCCGAGCTTCATGACTCGAAACACTCTGACGAGCCTCACCGTTCGGAACATCCGCGAGCTGTTCAGACCGCTGCCGGTGAAGATCAGACCGACGTAGAACGGCAAGATCGCGATGAGATCGATCGCGTTCATCGGGTCCTTCATAAACTTTTTCACATCCGGCGTCGACGATATCCGCAGCAGGTACTCGAGCGTGAAAATTCCGATGCAGACGCACTCCACGACGAACAGTTCAAACTTCCGCCGCGAATTATCCTCGAACTCGTGCGTGGTCTCCAAACAGAACGTCACGCTGCTCAGGACGATGAGAAGCAGGATGAACACCGCGCACGCGAACGCGAGCCGGGACGAGTGCGGGTCTTCGAAGAAGATCCACACGCGCCCGCGAAAGAGTCGAACCGCCTCGCCGAAGACGTCGCCGCGGTCGTCGTCGACGCTCTTGTTGCTCGTCGCCCTCGCCGCCGCGGTCAGGCGCACCGTCTTCGAACGAAACGGCGGCGGCGGTTTCGGTTCTATCGGTTTCGGTTCTATCGGTTTCGGTTTCTTCTCGCTCCCTTCCTCCTCCTCCTCTTCCTCCTCCTCCTCTTCGTTCTCCTCCTTGGTCGTCGCGAGTCTCTCGAGGCGCCCCCACGACCGCGTCGGTTGCGTCGCCGCTCCGGGATGGAACGCGCCGTCGTCGTCTGGGTTCGTCAGCGTGAACGGCGAGACGTATCCACGCACGTTCGCGTGCGTGTACACGTCGTGGATCACGCGCAATCGTCGCTCGTCCCTCATGGTCTCGGTCTCCATCGAGAACACGAGGTTCGCGAAGCGCGCTTTGAGCGAGGGCGCGCTCTGAGCGACGGCGTCGGCGTCGGCGGGCGCGTCTGACGCGCCGTCCGCGGCCGCGCCGTCGCTCGCGGCGGCGTCTCTCGGGCCCGGGTCCGAGTTCCTCCTCGACATCGTCTTCGTCGTCCTCCTCGACGAACCCGACGGCGTCCTCGCGTAGGGCGCGGCGTCGGGCGCGCGCGGCGTCGGCGCGTCCACGCTCGCGAGCGACAGCGCGGGCAATCGTTCGGAGTGCCTCTTCCTGAGCGACGGCCTGGGCGTCGGCGCGGGTTCCTCCTCGCTCCTCGGGGAGAGGTCCACGGACGACCGCTGCGGGCTCAGTATGATCGGCATCGCGCGACTCCGTCACCCCCGCGGGCTCGCGCTTCGCCTACTGAGGACGACGACGGGCGGGGCGTTGACTCAGATCAGCAGCACGTGGCAGGCTGCGTTCGTTAAAAGGCGGTTCGGGGTGGTGACCGTTTGCGAACTCGAATGTGTCGCGGTTCCGCGCGGCCATCTCGCGCGCACACGCGCGCGCGCCGGGTTCGGACGACGCCCGCCGCGATAATGGCCGCGGCGGACGCCTCCGAGGCGCCGCCGAGGAGGGGCGACGCGGAGATGGACGCCATCGCGGAGGAGGAACCCGCGGTCGCGGGTCCCTCGACGGCCGATGAGCGCGAGCCCCGCGACGACGACGCGGACGACGAGAACGAGGAGGAAACCCCGGACGCGCTCTTCGCGATGCTCACGCCCGCGTTCTTGGAGCACAAATCTCGCGCGTCGCTGGACGCGGAGGAAGCGCACGGGCTCGCGCGGATGCTCGCTGAGGTCTCCGACGAGGGCATCGCGGAGACGCAGGTGGACGGCGCGCTCGCGCTCGCGCGCAACGTCATCCGCGCCTTCCTCCGAGCGAACGCGGAGGGGGCGTCGTCGTCGGACGACGCGACGACGCGCCGGAGCCGAGCGAAACCGAAGAAGCGCACGCCGGAGCCGTCGCCGCAAAACGACGTCGCGGTGACCTCCTACGTCCCGTCCACGGCGGCGTCCGCGCACGAGGTGGCGCGCGCGGCGGCGACCGCGCGCGCGCACGAATCCGAGATTCGAGCGCTGGAGATGAAACACGCCGCCAAGCTGGACGCGCTCGCGGACGACCTCGCGGAGACGGAGGCGCACTGCGCCGCGCTCGCGACGGACAACGCGCGCCTCGAGGACGCGATGACGCGAGCGATGGAGGACGCGGCGGCGGCGCGGCGGGGGGGGCACGGCGGGATGATCGCGAGGGGCCCGGGCGCCGCGACGCCGACGACGACGAGTCCCGGGACGGAGCGCGCGCGTCGCGCCGAGCTGGACGCCGCCGCGGACGCGGTGGACGCCGCGGACGCGGAGGCCGAGCGCGCGCGCGAGGAGTGCCTCGCGCTGAGAGAGCAGCTCCGCGACGCGAGGGAGGAGGCGGTCCGCGCGACGCGGAGGAAGGAGACCATCGAACGCGCGCGGCTGACGCAATTCGCGGATCAAGCGGAGAAGGACGCGCGCGTCGACGCGTTGCGGAAACAGCTGAAGGCGACGCGGAAGGCGCTGACGGCGCAGCGCGAGGAGACGGAGACGGCGCTTCGAGAGCTGAAGGCGGTGAACGACTTCGCGGAGCAGCGCGAGGTGGAGCGGTTGATAGAGGTGCGGAAAGAGGCGCGCGAGAAGGGGAAGGAGAATCTGCGGAGCGCGACGCACGTCGAGGCGGCGTTTCGAGCCAAGTGCGTCAAGGGGATGCAGGACATGCTGGAGGTAAACAAGAAGCTCGAAGCGCGCGTGCTTCAGGAGCGAGAGCGCAGGGTGACCGCCGAGGCCGAGGTCGGTCAGCTGAAGCGGACGCTGACGTTTCAGAGGACCGTCGGCGCGATGCAGAGCTTCATGCGACGGGGGAGGGTGGAGGACGTGGAGGACGAGGGCGCCGCGCGGATTTTGGACGACGCCGCGACGGTGATTCAACGGCGGTACCGCGGGATCGCGGGGAGGAAGAAGGCGAGGGAGATGTGCCGGGAGATTTTCGAGGAGGATAGCCCGTACGACGAGCACGACGGCGTGGACGCGACGATCAAGGATTTAGTCGACGCGACGGTGGAGAGAGCGCTCGCGAGGGCGGGAGACGCGTAGCGCGGGTATTCGCGTTTTTTTGGCGTGGTTTTCGATTCGCGCTCGTTCGTTCGTTCGTTCGTTCGTTCGCTCGTTCGTTCGCTCACATCGTACTCGGTTATCGCCCGCCGTCCTACCCATGTTCGTTCATGAAGTCGCGAAATTGACGAGCAACCTTCATCATCGGATCCATGTGGGCGTCGTCCTCTTCTTAGTCGGACGCTGACGAGCCAGGCCGAGATGAGGTGAGATGATGAGACCAGATTTCAGTGACCCTCGGCGGTGGGAGCCTCTTGCTATCCTAACCTAACCTTAATTATACTCGTACCACTCCACGGTCTCGACCTCCGGGTGCTCCTCTTTATACTTCAACGCGTACGCTCTGATCTCCGCGTTCAGCCTGTCCTTCTCCTCCTTCGTCGCGAACACCCCGATCTTATGCTTCGGCTGTTTGATCACGACGTAACAGATTATGATCGCGCACAGCCACCGCATCGCGTGATTGATCCAGATCACGTACGGCTTGTGACAGCTCACGCCGACGGGGATGATCCACAGCAACCGCGACGGCGTCTCGCGCTTCGTCGGCGGCGCCGCGACGACCCACCCGGTCTGGCCGACGTCGCCGCCGCCGTCCTCCCACGACACCGTGGGCACCCCGGCGATTATTCCATCCTCATCCGCGCCGTGACACCGCGCCACGACGATCGGGTGGTCGATCCACGCGTGGTAGTACGCGCTCCAGAGCCACTCCCCGGGCTTCGTCTTGTGCACCGGACCGTAGCGGTTGTGGATCTGGACGTCAGTGAAGGTCGCGGTCGCGAGAACCTTGGCGCCCGAGCCGACGCGTCGCCACGCCGCCGGCGCGGTGAACGCGAACGCCGACGCGTTCACCTGCACGAGGGCCATTCCATACAAAAATAGTTCACCGGTCAGTTGAAAGGTGACGCGATCAAATGTTGAAACCGAGCGGTGGGTGAAAAAAAATTGTATAGAACGCACCTGCACGCTCGTCCTCTCGCCGATGTAATATCCATCCTCGAACACCGCGAACGTGCGGTTCAGCAGGCTGGCGTCGTTCTGTCGGATCCCGCGGCGCGTGCTGAGGATCGCCGCGCGCGCGAGCTCGAACTTGTCCGCGTAGAAGGGCGTGTCGAGGTCGTACACGACGCCGACGTGACACCTGTCGCCGTCGCGCATCTTCCTACGGAACGACACGGCGACGTCGACGTCCAGCTTGCGGTGCTGCCCCGCGCCCTTGAGGTCGTGGCGCAGCGTCTCCACGCGCGCGGAGGACGTCGACAAGACACCGCGCGACGCGTTCGCGTGCGCGAAGAGGTCGCGCTCGCGGAGACCGAAGTGCCTCGCCGCCTTCTCGCGCGGCGTCCCGAGCGGTTTGGGCTTGACCGTGACCGGGAGGTCCTTCCACCGCGGGATCATCCCTTTCTTCCTCGCGGGCGGCGCGGCCGTCGGCGCGTCCGCGGCCGCGGCCGCGCCCGCGGTGGGCGGCGTCCGCGTCAGGAGGAGGAGGACGAGCGCGAGGAGGACGCGCATCGTCGCGCCCCTCGCCATCGTCGCCGCCGCGCGCGACGAGATTCTGACGTTGCATTCTGTTTGACGCCGACTTCAAAAAAATCGTCGTCGCGCTCGCACTGCTCGGGTCGCGTCATACCGCACCGCGCTCATCGCGCTGCCCGTCATGTCGCCCTCCGCGGCCGCGCACCCGGCCTGGCGCGTCGCCGTCCTGCGCGCGCTCGAGAAGAACAAGGCGCGTCGTCTCTCGCGTCGTCGTCGTCGTCGTCGCGCCATCGCGCCATCGCGCGTCGCGTCGTCGCCACCACCCCAACCCTAAGCCCTCCTCCGGTCCGTCCACGTCTTCGCTGACCCGACCCGCGCGCCCTCTCCACCCCCCGTCGTCGTCACCCTCCGCAGAAGCACATGCCGTACGCGAAGTACTTCCAGCTCGCGACGGTGAAGCCGGACGGCAAGCCCGCGAACAGGACCGTCGTCTACCGCGGCTTCCGAGGTCCGTCCCGGGTGCCGTCCCGTCGTCGGACGTCGATCGCTTCTCCGTCCAGTCCGACGCGTCTGATCCTCCTCCTCCTCCTCCTCCTCCGTATCTCTTCGCTCTCGATCCACGCCAGGCGACACCGCGGACGTGACCGTCGTGACGGATCTTCGAAGCGAAAAGGTGGCGCAAATACGCGCGAACCCCGCCGCGGAGTTCGCGTGGTATTTTCCCGACTCGCGCGAGCAGTTTCGAATCGCCGGCGACCTCGTCGTCGTGGACAAAGGCGCGTCCTATGTCACACTGGTCCCCATACGACCGCGTTCGCGCGGTGCACGCCGTTCCTTGAGGACTTTATCTCCCGGCGGTCGTTTCTCTCCGCCCATCTCCCCTCGGTTTCAAACCCCGCCCGCGACGCCTTTCGACTCCGCTTCCGACGCCTTTCGACTCCGCCCCGTCGTCGCTTCGTATGGGCAATTACCCTCCCCGTAGACGGCCCGGAGGCGCTCGCGGGCGAGCGACGGGCCGCGTGGAACCGGATGAGCCCCGGCGGGAAGGCGCAGTTCGAGTGGCCGACCCCGGGGTTCCCGCGGTTAGACGACGAGGAGGCGAAGGAGGGCGGCGGCGGCGGCGATCCGTTCGACGTGGACGACGAGAAGACGCGGCAAGGTTCGCCGGCGTCGGAGAATTTTTGTTACGTGGTGATGACCGTGAACGAGGCGCGTCCTCCCTCCTTCTCACACCAGACTGGTCCCCACACGACCGCGTCCGCGTGGTGAACGCCGATCCTTAAGGAGTTTTGACGTCCTTTCTCTCTTCCCACCCCTCGGTTTCGATCCCGGCACACCGCGATGCCTTTCAACTCCGCTTCTGACGCCTTTCGACTCCGCCCCGACGACGCTTCGCGCGGAACGACCCCGATCAGGTGGACCACCTGAGCCTTCGCACGAACCGGCGGTATCATCACGTGCGGAGCCGCGATGAAGGCGCGGAGGGGGACGGCGGAGGATGGGTCACCACGGAGGTGAACCCGTGAGCGGGGCGTAGCTCGCGGACGGCCGCGCGAGCGCTCGTACGTCGTCGGCGACGCTTCATAGTCTACGGCACTTCCGGGACGAAACGAACAGAACTCTCCCAACTTCCTGTTTCGTTATCCCGAGATCTCCGAAACGACGGCTCCCTCGCCGCGGCGCGTCTCCCGCGCGCAGTCTCCACCGCACATGCGCTGCGCCCGAAGCGCGCTCAGAAGCACCGCCCGCGTGCTCTCTTTCGCGTCCTTCTCCGCGTCCGCGTCCGCCACTTCTCCGATCATGGCCAGCGCCGCGACGACGACCGCTCGCGCGCCGGTGACGTCGCCCGCGACGACGCTCGCGAAGCGCGCCTCTCGCCGATCCGCCGCGCTCGCGGCGCGCGCTCCTCGCGGCGCGCTCACGCGATCATTCGCCGCGAGCAACGCGCCCGGGTACGCCCCCGGCGACGTCCACCCGTTCGGCGACGTCGTCGTGACCGCGTCCGAGAAGACCGCGGAGCTCGCCGCGGACGCGCTCGTGCTCTCGATGTGCGAGGCGGACGCGGCCGCGCTCACCGCGTCCGACGACGTCTTCGAATCCTACGGGAAGGGCCTCGCGGCGATCGTCCACGACGTCGCGACCGCGGAGGAATTCAAGGGCAAGGCTGGGTCGAGCGCGTTCGCGCGCGTTCCCGCCGCGATGGGCCTCCCGTTCAAGCTCGTCGGCGTCGTCGGCGTCGGGAAAGCGGGCGAGATCGGCGCGGACGCGTGGACCGCTCTCGGCGCCGCCGCCGCCGCCGCGGCGAACAAAGCCAAGTGCGAATCGCTCGTCGTCGCCAAGTACTGGATGGGCGACGCGCCCGAGGAGTTCGAGACCAAGGCGCGCGCGATCGCGGTCGGCGCGTACCTCGGCGCGTTCGACGACCAACGCTTCAAGTCGGAGAAGCAGGCGAAGACGTTGCGATTAATCTCCGTCGCGACGCCAGCCGGCGCGGACGTCTCCGGCGCGCTGACGCGCGCGAAGGCGACCGCCGCGGGCGTCGCGCTCACGAAGCAGCTCGTCGCGGCGCCGCCGAACGTCGTGACGCCGACCGCGCTCGCGGACGTCGCGAGGGCGATCGCGGCGGAGTTTAAGGACACGATGTCGGTGAAGATTTTGGAGAAGAAGGATTGCGAGAAGCTCGGCATGGGGTCATTCCTGGGCGTCTCCGAGGCTTCGGACGAGCCGCCGAAGTTCATTCACCTGACGTACACGCCCAAGGGGAAGAAAGCGAAGGACCTCACGAACGTCGCGGTCGTGGGCAAAGGCCTGACGTTCGACAGCGGCGGGTACAACATCAAAGCCGGCGCCGGCAGCATGATCGAGATGATGAAGTTCGACGTGCGTCCACTCGCCCGCCCGCGCGTCGTCGCCGTCGCCGTCGTCGCGACCACCACCACACGATCGTCCACGTCATCACATACTGACCAATCAATCATGTCCCTTCCTTCATATCACCATCCACCACGTCATCGATCGATAACAGATGGGCGGCGCGGGCGCGACCCTCGGCGCCGCGCGCGTCGTCGCGGAGACCGCGCCCCCCGACGTCGCCGCGCATTTCATCGTCGCGTCGTGCGAAAACATGATCGGCAGCCGCGGCCTCCGCCCCGGCGACATTCTCACCGCGTCCAACGGGAAGACCATCGAGGTGAACAACACGGACGCGGAGGGGAGGCTCACGCTCGCGGACGCGCTCGTGTACGCGGAGAAGACCGCGGGCGCGACGAAGATCGTCGACGTCGCGACGCTCACGGGCGCCATCATCGTCGGCTTGGGTGCGTTCGATCGCCAGGACACACGTTTTTCACCCACCCGCGGTTTCAACATTTGATCGTGTATCCCCGCGTCTGTCCCTTACTTTCAAAAGAACTGACCGATGAACATTTTCGCGCCGTCGAATGTCATCGCCCGCGTCAGGCCCCGAGGTCGCCGGCGTGTTCACCCCCGACGACGGCATGGCGAGCGAGATCGACGCCGCGGCTCGCGACGCCGGGGAGGCGTTCTGGCGGATGCCCATGCGCGAGTCGTACTGGGAGCAGATGAAAAGCGAGATCGCGGACATGAAGAACACCGGGACGAGGGGCGGCGGGAGCATCACCGCGGCGTTGTTTTTGAGGCGGTTCGTCGAGAGCGAGGACGCGAAGTGGGCGCATCTGGACATCGCCGGGCCGGTGTGGGACGACAAGAAGGGCGGTGCGACCGGGTTCGGCGCCGCGACGCTCGCGTCGTGGATCTCGAACGCCGCGAAGTGATTAATGTCCACGGTGGCGTCGCGCGAACCGTTCACTAAGTGACTGCATACCAAACGTCATTCATCACAATCATTCTCGGCTGTCGATCGTCCATCTCATCTCGTCAGCCATCACACGAGCCCCGCCAACACGACGCCGACGAAGAACGCCTTCTCCGCGAGCGGGTGATCCGACGCGGGAAGTATCCGGTGCACGCTGTCCCAGAACCTTCTCTCCCACCGCTTCACGACGTCGTTCGCCTCGTCGGCGTCGCGCGGCGCGGTCCACTCCCTCGGCGCGTACGGTTTCACGTACGCGTCGTACGCGCGCGGGCCGAGATCTCTCGGCAGCGCGTTCGTCTGCGTCAGGATCCACATCGTCCCCAGGAAGAACGCCACGGGCGTGAAGAGGTTCTTGAGGAGGAGCTTGAGGAAGTAGAACCACGCGAAGCCGTAGACGAAGCACGTCGCGAGGTCGCCGACGGGCGGAGCTTTCGACGAACGGCGACTCGCCGCGCGCGCGACGCCGGGGGCCGCGAGCGAGGACGCGAGGACGAAGAGCGCGGTCGGCGCGGCGACGCGGCGGCCGCGGTCGCCGCGGTCGTCGTTCCCGCCGCCTCCGCCGCCTCCGCCGCCGCGGTTTCCGCCGCCTCCGCCGCCGCCTCCGTCGTACAAGGCGCGCGTCGACTTCTCCTCGGATCTCGCGAGCAGCGCGCGCGGGACGAGGGCGTCCCGCCGCGTCGACGCCGCGCGCGCGACGCGACGGCTCGACGCGCCGTCGCGCGCGAGGAGTCTTCCTCGAGTCGACGCCCTCGGCGTCGTCGACGCGTGCACGAGCGATCGCGTCATCGCGCTCGCCGCGCGCGCGATGGAGAGTGACGTTCCGATCGCGCAGGGTGCCTACAGCCAGAGAGCAGCAGAAAAAATCTGCGGCGGCCAGCTGCAGAATTTCACAACAGAATCGCCGGCGCGGACTCGACGGCCAAGGCTCCGGGCGTCTCGCCGCCGCACCCCGACCACCCACCCGCGCGTCCGCGCGCCGCGAGACGTCGTCCGTCGCGTCATGACCGCGTCGGGCGCGCCGCCCGCGGACGCGAACGCGAAGAAACCCGCGACGACGACGCTCGCGATGGGTTTCGAAGGCTCCGCGAACAAGGTGGCCGTCGGCGTCGTGCGCTCCGACGGCGCGATCCTGAGCAACCCGAGGAAGACGTACATCACGCCGCCGGGGACGGGGTTCCTCCCCAGGGAGACCGCGGAGCACCACAGAGAGGTGATCCTGGACCTCGTCCAGGCGGCGCTCGACGAGGCGGGCGTCGCGCCGAAAGATCTCGACGTCCTGTGTTACACGAAGGGGCCAGGAATGGGCGCGCCGCTCGTCTCCGTCGCCGTCGTCGTGCGAATGTTGTCGCAGATCTGGGGAAAACCGATCGTGGGCGTGAACCACTGCGTCGGGCACATAGAGATGGGGAGGGTCGTCTGCGGCGCGGTCGATCCCGTCGTGCTCTACGTCAGCGGAGGGAACACGCAAGTCATCGCGTACAACGAAAAGGCGCGTCGAATCGAACGCGTTCGACGCCGCGTCGGCCGAGCCCGCGATTCGCCACGCTTCCCCGCGTCTACACACGTCCATCATGATTTGACAAACAGATGTTTGCCACGTTCATTCGATTCTCGATGCCCAATCTGTGACGACTGGCTGGTTTCCACGCGTACACAAATCCATCCTACGTGGCGTGTTCCTGACCGATAGCGTCCTCCCCTTCGCGTTTGTTTCCGCAGAGATACCGCATCTTCGGCGAGACGATCGACATCGCGGTGGGGAACTGCCTCGATAAGTTCGCGCGCGAGATCGGCCTCAGCAACGACCCGTCGCCCGGGTACAACATCGAGCAGGAGGCGAAGAAAGGCACGAAATTTATCGACTTACCGTACGCGGTCAAAGGCATGGACGTGTCGCTGAGCGGCGTGCTCACGTTCGCGGAGAAGGAGGCGAGGCGCGTATTCCTCACACTGGTCCCCATACGACTGCATCCGCGTGGTGAACGCCGATCCTTAAGGACTTTCTCTCCGCGCATCCTACGCTTTTTCAACATTCGACCCTATGACGCCTTTCAATTCCGCTTCTGACGCCTTTCAACCTCACCCCGACGACCCTCGTCAGGGAGCGCATGCGTCGCGGCGAGTGCACCGCCGCGGATCTGTGCTTCTCGCTTCAGGAGACGATATTCGCGATGCTCGTGGAGATCACGGAGCGCACGATGGCGCACTGCAACACGCAGGACGTCCTCATCGTCGGCGGCGTCGGGTGTAACGTGCGGCTGCAGGAGATGATGGGAGAGATGGTGAAACAACGCGGCGGCGCGCTCTACGCGACGGACGATCGATACTGCGTCGACAACGGCGCGATGATCGCCTACGCCGGGCTGTTGGCGTTCATGGAGGGCGACGTGACGGCGATGAAGGACACGACGTGCACGCAGCGATACCGCACGGACGACGTGCTCGTGACGTGGAGGAAGGATAAGGAGTAACGCGCGAGCGATGGAGACGTAGACCTCGTTCGTCGTTACTCGTACGATGGCGGGAATAATAATAAAAAACGAAACGCCCGGCGAGGCGCCCGAACTGAAGCGGACGCGGCCGCGCCCGGCCGCGACACGCTGTCATCAACCGAAAGAAAGATCGGAGGAATATCTCGCGCGTTCCCTCCGGCTCCGCACTCGACTCTGACGCGCCGCACGCCGCACGTCGAGAGATGAGCTTCACGCTGTGCGCGAGCATGCACGCGACGCGCGCGAGCGCGTCTTCGTCGAGCGCGCCCGCGCGCTCTTTCCGCGCGCGCGCCGCGCGCGCGGAACGAAATGCAGCCCACGTGTCAACGAGTTCCAAGGCGTCGTCGCGAGCCTCGTGCCCGTCGCTTCGCGCGCCGCGCCCCGCCGCGCGTCGCCGCGCCGCGATCGCGCTTCGCGCGGCGAAGGACGACGCCCCGAAGAACGAGGATGACACGAAGAAAGAGCCCGAACCCGAGCCCTCCGCGGCGTCGAGCTCGGAGGACGCGGAGAAGCTCCCGACGCCCGAGGACGACGTCGCGCCCGCGCTGGAGGGCGACTGGCGCGATTTCCGCGCCAAGCTCGTGAACTCGGAGAGCGCGGGATCCGACGCCCCGGGCGCGTCCGCGGACGAGGCCGCGCGCGTGGAAGCCGCGAGCGGAGAAAACATCAAGCTCCTGAGCACGCAAAACCCGGAGCTCGCGTCCGAGACGCCCTGGGCGCACGTCATCGGCGCCCCGGAGAAGGGATGCCTCCTCCTCGCGTCCGAGGAGGAATTCAAACTCGGCCAGCAGTACTTCCACCAGGCGGTGATCTTAGTCCTCGAGCACCACGAGAAGGGCAGCATGGGGGTCATCCTGAACCGCCCGACGCAGTACAACATGGGGTACGTCGGCGGCGACGACAGCAGCCCGTTCGCGAACAACCAGCTCTACTTTGGCGGCGACGTCGGCGACGGCACCGTCTCGTTCCTCCACGGATCTTCCGAGGTTGCCGGCGGGAGCGAGGTCTTACCCGGGGTGTACCTCGGCGGGTACGACAGCGCGTGCGAGCTCGTGAAGGACGGCACGCTGAAGCCCACGGACTTCAAGTTCTTCGCGAGGTACTGCGGCTGGGCCCCGGGGCAGCTCGAGAGCGAGTGCGAGAGAGGGGTGTGGTACCCGGTGGCGTGCTCGCGGCAGCTCGCGCTGAAGCAGGTGATTCAGCTCCCCAAGCCGCTGTGGAGGGAAGTCATGGAGCTGTGCGGGGGGGAGCTGAGGCAGACGAGTAAGCGGAGCTACGGCGAGGAGGAGACGTAAAGGTGGGTGAAGACGTCGTGAGACGCGCTGCTGCGCGCGCCTTATCATATCAGCGCGGGAGCGGCGGGGGAGGGGGGGCTGGGCGGGGGGTCGAGTTGAAAGAAATTAGCGCGGGCGGGGACGGGTGAAAGAACAGAACGAGGAGAGTCGAGTTTCGAGAGCTGCGAGCGAGATATCGCGATAGTATATCGCGTTTCAATGAAGATGTACTGTACTACTACTGCGAAGCACACGAAAGACGCGCGCGCCGTGAGATGGACGAACGCCGTCGAGGCGCGCGGGTGAAAAACGTAAACCTCGTTCAATGTTTTCAACCATCCTCAACTAGAGGCGGGAGCCGACCCCGTCGGTCCCGTCCTACTTACAGACAAAAAGTTATGCTACACACCCGATCCGATCGCCGCGCGCCGCCGCCGTCTTCCGACTCGCTCGAAGACGTCTCAACCGTGTTTTGTGCCGCGGGAAACGCGCGAACGAAACGAATACTTTGGGCTCACTGCTCCTTCTTCGCCTCGCCCGTCACCGCGCTGACGGGTTCGTCAAACTTCGGGACGCACCCGTCCTCGTCGCAATCGTTTTCGCTCTTGAACTTCGCCTCCTCGAACAGCTCCGGCGCGCACCCGTCGTCGTCGCACACAATCTCACAGAAGTACACGGGGAATCGCGTCATCGCGAATCCGCCGACCGTCGCGGCGATCCCCGAGGAGACCAGAATCGCGAGCTTCGCGGTCACGCTCGCCACCGGCATCCCGACGAGCGCCTGCTCGATCAGGAACAGCGACATCGTGAAGCCGATCCCCGCGAGCATGCCGACGGTGAGCATGTGCTTGAGGTTCATCCCGGGCGGGAACGAGCACAGGTTCATCTTGATCGCCGCCATGCAGATCGCGGCGATGCCGAGCGGCTTGCCCACGAGGAGACCCGCCATGATGCCCTGGCCCACGGGCGCGGTGAAGACGCCCGCCATGGCCGACGCCTGCACCACGACGGCGCAATTCGCCAACGCGAACAGCGGCATGATGAGCATCGACGATATCGGGTGAAGGAAGTGGATGAGGTCGTCGATGAGCGTCACCTTCATGCCGTCCTCGAACGCGTGCGCGTGGGATCCCGCGGGGGCGTCCGCGTCCGCGGGGATGGCGAGCGCGGCGACGACGCCGGCGATGTCCGCGTTGATGCCCCCCTTGAGAAGCGCGAACCAGAGCGCGACGCCGAGCGCGGAGTAGACGATCATGTTGGACACCTTCTTCTTGCAGCAGATCGCGAGCACCGCGCAGATGCCGGCGGAGGCGGCGAGGTACGCGGGGACGATGCCCTTCGCGAAGCATACCGCGATGACCGCGATCGCGCCGAGGTCGTCCACGGTGGCGAGCGTGAGGAGGAAGGTGGCGACGGCGGGGGGCATGCGGTTCTTGAAAAAGTTGTACACGCCCATCGCGAACGCGATGTCGGTGGCCATGGGGATGGCCCAGCCCGCGGGGATGCCGCCCGTCACGGAGTTGAGCGCGAGGTAGATGCCCATGGGCGCCACCATGCCGCCGAGCGCGCCGAAGCACGGAAGGAGCGCGGCTTTGACGTTGGAGAGAGAGCCGAAGACGAACTCGCGTTTGATCTCGAGGCCGACCATGAAGAAGAAGATGGCCATGAGACCCTCGTTGACCCACTCGTGCGCGTTGAGGTGGAGGCCGAGCGAGGCGGGGCCGATGTGGAAGTGCTCCCAGAACCCGATGAAGCCGCCGCTCATCGCGGAGTTCGCGAGGAAGAGCGACAGCGCGGTGGCGCCGAGGAGCATGATGGAGCCGAGACCTTGGTCGAGGAGCTCGTGGATGTCCATCTCGCTCCATTTCTTCTCGCGGACCTCGCCGTCGCCCTCGACGACGGCGACGGACGACGGCGACGACGCGGGGATGACCGAGCGCCTGCGGTGGGGGCGGCGGGGGGGGAGGAGGATGGTGAGTTTTTGGGGGGACCAGGACCGGAGGAGGACGGCTACCAATTTCGTCCAACCCGTTGAAGCGTGAAGAAAAGACCACACGTGAGCGCGATCTCGAGGGTGGCGCGCGCGCGCGGGACGCGACGAATCGCGCGCGCGCGCGAACGCGCGCTTCCTCGCGCGCGCGCCAAAAGACGGACGAACGCGTCGAGCACGCGCGAAGAGTCGCACCTCGCGGAGCTGCGGCCGAGCGCGACGGGCGCGCGCGCGGACGCCATGGTCGCGGACGCGCGAGCCCTGCTGGAGGACGCCTTCACCGAGAAGACGGGCGCCTTCGCGGAGACGCGCGCGCGGGCGACGCGCGTCGTCTTCGCCGCCATCGCGGAGGCGGAGAGCCCGGAGATCGTCATCGCGGCCATGTTTGCTCGAATTGAAGGAGTGAGCGTCCTTGGGGTGCGTTGATTGTGCCCGGCGCGCGCCGCTGGGATCGTAACAACTTTCGCAGAGCGACGAGACTACGGTTGGCGCACGTTTATCCAAGTTTGCGAGCTCGGACGTTGACCAATCAGAAGCGAGGGAGGTGGGCAACCAATCGATCTCTATATCGATCAAAGTGCGAAAATTCTTCAAAGTACGAATCGATGACTACATTTACATACGAGCATTTTCGTATCGTACAAAAATCCTTTAAGGCGGGAAACACTGTTAAACTGTGCCGACTAAAGTGATAATCCGAACCGTCGTGCACGGTTTCAGTGCGTCAGCCTGCGTCAGCGGTCAGCCTTTACGGTCGGCGTCGGTTTCAGGGCGCGTGTTTCAGGGTGAACTTTTTTTTTTCAACGCGCCGAACCTCCATTTTGCACTTCCAGGAGCACGGACGACGCCGCCGGCCGCGCCGTCCCTCCCTCGCGCGCGATCTCTCTCCCCTCCTCCTCCTCCTCCTCGCTCATCACTTGTGGTACGTCACGACCGCGCGGAGGCAATCGCCGCCGTGCAGCGCGTGGATCGCCTCGTTCGTCGCCCCCGCCACGTCGCCGCCCTTCGCGTCGATGGCGTGCGTCACGTAGTGATCCACCGGGAGCTCCCCCGCGAGAGATCGCTCCACGAGCTTCGGCACCGCGCTCCGCGACTTCCAACCCCCGAACGCGGTGCCCTTCCACACGCGCCCGGTCACGAGCTGAAACGGCCGCGTCGCGATCTCCTTGCCGCTCGCCGCGACGCCGATGACGCACGACTCGCCCCAGCCGCGATGCGCGCACTCCAACGCGCTTCGCATCACCTCCACGTTGCCGGTGCAGTCGAAGGAGTAGTCGACGCCCCACTTGGTCATGCCGACGATCACAGACTGAATCGGGATGCCCTCGTGGTCGTTCGGGCACACGACGTCCGTGCACCCGAGCCGCGACGCGATCGCGAACTTGTCCTCGTTGAGGTCGACGCCGATTATTCGCCCCGCGCCAGCCATCTTAGCCGCCTGCACGACGGCCAGGCCCACCGCGCCCAACCCGAACACCGCGACGGAGGCGCCGGCCTCGACCTTGCACGTGTTCCACACCGCGCCGAGGCCGGTGCTGACGCCGCAGCCGAACAGGCACGCCTTGTTGAGCGGCATCCGCGGGTTTATCTTCGCCGCGCTGATCTCCGCGATGACGGAGTACTCCGAAAACGTCGAGCATCCCATGAAGTGGTTGATCACGGTCCCGTCCTTCTTCGCGGTGAACCTGGACGTGCCGTCGGGCATCACGCCCGCGCCTTGCGTCGATCGGATCGTCGGGCACAGGTTCGTCTTCGGCGACGCGCAGAAGATGCACGCGGGCGCGTTGCACTGCGGGGTGTAGCACGGGATGACGTGGTCTCCCGGCTTCACGGACGTCACGCCCGGGCCGACGGACTCCACGATCGCGCCAGCCTCGTGCCCGAGGATGCACGGGAAGAGACCCTCCGGGTCGTGCCCGTCCAGGGTGTAGATGTCCGTGTGGCACAGCGCGTTGGAGATGACTTTCACGCGCACCTCGCCCGCTTTCGGCGGCGCGACGATCACGACTTCGTTCGTCAGCGGTTGCTTCGGCCCCCACGCGACCGCGGCGTTGCACTCGATGTCCTTCCCCGCCGTCTTCGCGAACTCCGCGAGAAGCGCCGGGTCGGCCGTGACGTCCACGGCGTCCGCCATCGCTTGCGCCTTGGACGCGAGCGCTTTCGCGTGGAACTTCACGTGGTCCTCCATGAAGCTCGAGATGAAAAAATACGAGTGGTCGAACCCCGCGTGCCTTCGCACGCTCACCTTCTGACCCACCTCTTTCGCGACCGCCTCGAGGTTCTCCGGTTTCAGCTGCTCGGTCAAGAACTGATCGTCGAGGCCTTGATCGACGAGCACGTCGGCAAACTCGGGAAACGCGGCGCCGCGCTTCTTCAGGAGCTCGCACGCGTCGTGGTCTTTCCCCGCCTCCGCTGAGCCCAAGTACGTCTCGAACGCCTTCTTCCCCCACGGCACCGCGGACGGGTTCACGATCGGCGCGAACGCGCTCACCGCGGCGTACTCCGTCGGGTTCTTAAACGCGATCGTCAGCGCGCCGTGGCCGCCCATCGAGTGCCCGGTGATGGATTTTAATCCTCTCGCCGCCGGGAGGTTCGCCTCGATCAACGCGGGGAGCTCCTTCGTGACGTACGAGTACATCTTGTAGTTCGCGCTCCACGGCGCGCTCGTCGCGTCGACGTAGAACCCCGCGCCCGTGCCGAGGTCGTACGCGTCGTCCTCGCCCGCGACGCCCGCGCCGCGCGGCGACGTGTCCGGAAACACCATCATCACGCCCGCGTCCGCGCAGGCTTTGAACGCGCCTCCCTTCTGCGTCGCGTTGTCGTCCGTGCACGTGAGGCCGCTGAGGTAGTAGATCACCGGGACGGGGCTCAGCGCCGCGGCGGGGGGGACGTACACGCTGAACGTCATGTCCGTCCCCGTGGACGAGGACGCGTGCGTGTACTTGCGGACCTCGCCCCCGTGCGCCTTGTTCGCGCTCTTGAGTTCCATCGCGATCGAAGTGACCCCCTCGTGGTTCGGGTTCGGGTTCGACGGCGACGACGCGGACGCGGACGACGCGATCGTCTTCGCGCGGAGGGGGACGCGGTGGTGGTTCGACGCGACGCGCGCGGGGCGGAAAGCGGCGGAGAGCGCTCGCGGGAGGAACGTGAGCGCCGTTCGCGACATGCACAAGTGACCTAGATCGACCACCGCGATCGCGATCGCGCGAAACGACACTTCATCAGATCTGACGAGAACCAACAACGCCCCCGCGGCAGACGTCGCCGCGCGGCGGAGGGGTCGCCCCTTCGCCCGCCGCGATGCACCGCCGCTCCCAGCCGCTGTTCGCCGTCGATCGCGCGGGCGATAGCGCCGTCGCGAGCGCGGTCGCGGTGCGGCACGACGACCCGCTGTGGTCGTCTCGTCTCCATCTCGCCCCGTCCGCGTCGCGACTGTGCAAGCTGTGCTTCGACGCGTCCTCGTCGTCGCGCGCGGCGTTCGACGGCGCGGACGGCGCGACGCGCCGCGCGAGGTTCGAGCGCGCGTCGCGAGGGCGCGCGCCGGCGGACGCGCTGCGAGAGCTCGGCCTCGCGCCGCTGTTCCCGTCCGTGACGCGCGCGCTGGACGAGGGCGAAGGCGACGTGACGCCTCGTCCAGGCGCCTCCCCGTCCGCTCGCGACGACCCGGCGTGGGACTACTTCGCGCACGCCGCGTCCGCGCACAACCTCGCCGTCGTCGCGGGGAGGCTCCGCGCGGACGCGGGCGGCGGCGGCGGCGGCGGCGGCGCGCGTCTCGCGCATCAGCTCGCGTCGCTTCACTCTCGCCTGCGCGACGTCGGCGGCGACGCGTGCGAGCGTCTCAGACTCGCGATAGAGGCGAGGTTCGAGACCGTGAAGCGCGCGTGCGAGGGTGCCGAGGGTGTCGAGGGTGCCGTCCTCGATGAAGACACGCGGAGATGGCTGATGCGCGTCGGCGCGGACGCGGAGGACGCCGCGTGGCGATGGCCGACGGAGGCCGCGGGGGCGAACGCGAAGCGCGTGCTCGCCGCGCTCGCGGACGGCGGCGGAGGTTGACGGCGAGGAAACGTCCGTTACGTGTGCGTTACGTTTACGTTACATCACATGTTGGAGCGCGCGCGCTAGGTGTGCATCGCACGGTAGCGGCGAGCGATGTAATAGACTAGGAAATAGCATAGCACGCGGCGGCGCGAAGGCTCAGAAGTAGTCCCCGCGGAGGTACTTGGAGACGACAAACTCTGAGAGCGTAAAAACGCCGCCGTCCGCCTCGGGGTACAGAGATTCGATCTCCGCTTTCATCCCGGACTCGAGCATCGCACGCAGCTCGCTCGCTTGCGACGCGCTGTCGCGCGAGGGCGTCGACGCGGACGGCGACTGCGAGTGCGATTGTTGCGACTGCGTCGGCGCCTGAGACGCCGGTCCCGCGGTCTGCGAAGAGCGCTGCGACAGCTGTGCGTTGCCTCCCTCGCCCGTACCCGTTTCCGCCGCCAACATGTTCTTGATCTTCGCCTTGTCCAGCTCCGTCAGCGGCTGACGCGCCCGCGCGTCGACGCGCTCCAAGTCCGCGCGCCGAACCCCCAACCACTTCACGTCGAGCGCGTACCGCGACGCCTCGAGCGCGCCGCCGCTGCTTCCGGCGCGGTACGTCCGCAAAATCAAGAGGCCGCTCGGGTTCCAATCCACGAGCGCGAGCATCGGGACGCGCGGGAACTCGCTGGCGAACTTTTTCAAGAAGGCGCGCGTCGCGAGGTCGGGGAACCCTTTCGCGGTGACGAGCACGCACGGCACCCGCGCGTGGATCCGCTCGCGGCACAGCTTATCGAACGCCGCGTCTTTTTCGACGATCAACACGAATCTCGCGTCGCTCCGCAGCCGCGCGCGCTCGACGGCGCGGACGTCCCCCGGCACGACGAAGTGCGCGGACGCGTCGCTGAAGTCCCTCCACACGCCGTCCTCCGGCGTGAGGATCGCGACGCGCCCGGCGACTTGCCCTCGAGACGCGGAAGTGACCCCCATCGCGGCGCGCGTGCAGTTTAGGAGCGTCACGGCGTCGCGGAGCGCGGCGGCGACGAGCCGTGCGCGGCCTGGGGGGAAGAGCTTCGGATGGCGCGCGCAGAGGAGGTAGTAGAGCGCGCGCTGGGTGATCGCGCGGCGTTCGGAGAGGTGGTGGTGCACCGTCGCGAGGAGCTTCCAGAGCCGCGCGTACGCGGCGGGCCTGCGCGAGATGGCGGCGGGGGGGGGGAGGGCGACGTGAGCGAGGCGAGAGAGGAAGAGGAAGAGGAAGAGGAAGAGGAAGAGGACGCGCACCTTCGCGCGTCGTGGAGGCGGACGCGCGTCGTCGCCGCGTTCGCGGGGAGGCGATACGCCCCCGCGTCGGCTCCCGCGCCCGGGGCGTACACCGCCGCGCGGACGTCGCGGATCGCGAACTCCACCGCGGCGGCGTCTCTCGTCGCGCGCTCGCGAGAGGGAGGAGACAGAGGAGACGGAGGAAGGAGCAGCGCGCGCGCGTGAGCGACCGCGAGGCGTTCGATCCGCGCGCACGTCTCCTCGGGGGCGAGCGCGTCGTCCGCGGCCGCGTACTCGTCCTCGCGGACGTCCGCGTCGTCGTCGTCGTCGCTGTCCCACGCGCGCGCGCCGGGGGCGACGGACATGACCGCGAGGGCGGCCGGCGCGCGAGGACAGAATAAACGCGAGCCAGAGTGAGACACCTGGCTCAGGCAAGCTCCGGAAGTTCAAAAGACGCGGCCCCGCTCGGCGCACCGCACGCGGCCGCCGCGGCGCACCGCACGCGCGCGTCTTCGCGGCGGCCCATGGGGATGTTTAAGACTGCAGCTTATAAAGCGAGCCGTCGGACGATCGACGCGATCAACGACCGACGTCGGACGCTCGATGCGGTCCACGCCAGCCCGTCGAACCTCGGAAGAGGAGACGTATACGTGCCCAGCGCCGGCCACGGCATGTCGAACGAGGAGGAGCCCGCGGCGGCGGGCGTGTTCGACGGCCTTGACGACATCGCGTGCGAGCGCGACGTCGCGGAGATAAACGCGCGCGGGGGCGACGCGTCGACGCGCGCGATGGACGAGGACGACGATCTCGAACTCGAGCGGGCGCGCCTTCGCGTTTCCCGCGCGGACGAGCCCTCCCCGTCGAGACTCCTCGCGGGCGACGCCGCGGACGTCGTCATGACAGACGAGGAGATGGAGGAAGAGGAGGAGGAAGAAGAAGAAGAGGAGGAGGACGCGGGCTCGCGCTCCAGGAAGGACGACCCCCGCAGCCCCTCGCGAATGGAACGCCGCGCGCGCGGGTCCTCGGACGATTCGAGCCCGACCGCTCGCGCGTCCGACGACGCCGCGCGCGCGTCCACGTCGCGAGACGAAGAGGACGACGGGGACACGGACGCGCTCGCCTCGGACGATGCGCTCGCCTCGGACGGCGAGACGAACCCGCTCCCGCGCGCGGAGGGCGGGTTCGCGACGGGCGAGGGCGAGGACCCCATGGGGGGCGCGCCGTGGTGGTTGCGTGTGGATCTTCCCGCGCACGTCGAAGCCGTGCTCCCGGTGAAGACGAAGGGGCTCGGCGAGCGCGTCGACGACGACGACGACGACGAGGTCGTGGATCGCGTGATCGACGAGCTGCTGCCCGAGATCGGTGAAAAGAGGACGTACCTTGGGGTTGCCGCAAGTGGACGTAGTTGGTGTGCGTGGGTGTATCACGCTGGTACTACTTGGAACTTCGGCAGCTACGTCGATCGGTTCGACGCCGCGCGCGCCCGCGACAAGGGTGTGATTAAGCTGAAGGGATGGGACGCGGACAACCTCAACTTCCCCGTGACTGACTACCGCGGAGACGATGAGTTCTGTGAAATGGTATCAACCATGTCGGACGAACAGATAAAGTGGCCGCGCAGAACGCCGCGCGCGCGAAGAGTGCTACGGCGCCGCCCGCTGTCGCCGAGAGTGTTCGCGCAGTCAAAGTTCGCAAGGTCGGGGTGAAGTATACCGGGGTTTCCTTGAATAACGGAGGTAAATGGATGGCGCAGGTCTGGCACGCTAGCACTACCTGGCACTTCGGCACCTACGTCGATCAGCTCGACGCCGCGCGCGAGCGCGACAAGGGTGTGATTAAGCTGAAGGGATGGGACGCGGACAACCTCCACTTCCCCGTGACCGACTACCGCGGAGACGAGGAGTTTTGTCGAATGGTATCATCTATGACGGACGAAGAATACAGAGATGCCGCGCAGGACGCCGCGCGCGCGAAGAGTGCCACGGCGCCGTCCTCTGTCGGCCAGCGCCTCGACGACGACGAGGTCGTGGATCGCGTGATCGACGAGCTGCTGTTCGATATCGATAACGAAACGTATGTTGGGATTCGTTCGAATGCAATTGGACATAGATGGATTGCGCAGGTGTATCGCGTTGGTATTACCTGGACCTTTGGCGGGTACGACGATGCGGTCGACGCCGCGCGCGCCCGCGACAAGGGTATGATTAAGCTGAAGGGATGGGACGCGGACAACCTCAACTTCCCCCGTGACTGACTACCGCGGAGACGAGGAGTTCTGTGAAATGGTATCGACCATGTCGGACGAACAATATAAAGTGGCCGCGCAGAACGCCGCGCGCGCGAGGAACGGTACGGTCCGGCGTTCCTTCAAAGTTGGTGCCCGTGGCCAACTCCCTCCCGCCTCGCCTCGCGAGAGCTCGCAAATTGGTGTTCTTAAGTCGAGGTCGTCGCACAAACGCAAACTTGTCGCCGAGAGTGTAAAAGTGGCCGCGCGAGACGCCGAGAGAGTTCGCGAAGTCAAAGTTCGCAAGGTCGGGGAGAAGTATGCCGGGGTTTCCTTGAATAAATTGAATAAAGAAGATAAATGGATAGCGCAGGTCTGGCACGCTAGCACTTCCTGGTACTTCGGCAGCTACGTCGATCAGCTCGACGCCGCGCGCGCCCGCGACAAGGGTATGATTAAGCTGAAGGGATGGGACGCGGACAAACTCAACTTCCCCGCGGCCGACTATCGCGGAGACAAGGAGTTTTGTCGCATGGTTTCGACCATGACGGACGAAGAATACAGAGATGCCGTGCGGGACGCCGCGAGGACGTTCGTCCAACCAGTCGTTTACGCGCCGCCGCGTCCGAAAGAAACCAAAACCGAGAAGCTCGCGAAGAACGACCCGTGGGTCGGCGAGCGCGTCAGGAAGTGGTTCCCGAAGCAGAAAGCGTACTACGAGGGCGTCATCGCGAAGGCGCATTACATCGACGGCGAGGTGTACTACTTCATCGAGTACGACGACGGCGACGAGGAGGACCTTTCGAAGGACGACTTGCGCGCCGGACAGATGCTCAAAAAGTGGAAAAGTAAATGCGTCGGCGGCGAGGGCCCCGTGGTGAAGAAGCGCTACGGCGAGCTCGTCGCCGTGAAGCTCCAGAGGCGCGAGGAAAAGCCGAAGCAGCAGCGACGCGTGTACGTCGAGCAGCGGCCGCTGCCGCCGCCGCCGACGAAAGAGGCGGTCGCGAAGCTGCTCGCGGACGTGCGTGCGGCGGCGGATGACGAGGCGAACAACCCGACGCGCGGCGCCGACGCGCTCGCGGCGAGACGCGAGCGCGAGCGCGCGCTCGCGAACCCGGTCGGCGGCGTCGTCCTGGGCCGCCCGCAGCCGCCGCCGGCGGAGGACGCGGGGGAGATTCGCGTGTTATCGCATGTCCTCTCGCCCGCGGTCGCGAAGGAGTTTAAACGCGTGCACTTCATGTGGAAACACCGCCACGGCCTCCTCGACGCCGCCGGCAGCGGGAAGATGGACCTGTTCAAAGCCATCGCGGCGACCGTGCGCGAGACGCGCGTCGTCGCGAACAACTCGTTCGCGGACAACAGCAACGAAGTCATTCGAAGGTTCGACGCGTCCGCGGCGCTCGCCGAGGCGTTCGCGCGGCAGCTCGTCGCGGCGACGACGCTGACGATGACCGACGCCGCCGCCGCCGCGATCGACCTCCCGGAGACGCTCGACTACTGCGACGGCGTCGAGGCGTTCACGATCGGCGACGACGATCCGAGGGTCATCCTGCGAGGCGAGCTCGGCGCGAGGGCGACGCGGAGAATCCCGGCCGGGACGCTGCTCGGCCCGCACGCGGCGTACGCGTGCGCGCGCGTGGAGTACCACTCGCGAAAATTCTGCGTCCCCGTGCACGGCGCGCGACGCGCGCTGGACCCGTCCGTACGATACACGACGCCGCTGCACGCGGAGCTGGACCACGACGCGTTCGCCGCGGACTTCTTGTCCGTCGCGGGGACGGAGCTCGAGGAGTCGCTGGGCGGGATCATCGCGGACGCGTACGGGTACGGAAACTTGGCCTCGGCGGTGAACGACCCCGCGATCGATCCGTTCGACGTCGAGGGCACGAACGACGAGCTGAGGGTCGACACCGGGGTCGTGAACGTGCACCTCGTGGAGATTTTAGTGCACAACTTCCCGTTCATGTTTCACGTCGCCGTGAACGAGATCAAGGAGGGCGAGGAGCTGTTGACGGAGCAAGGGCAGTACTTTTGGGAGATGATTCGGTCCGGGAGGCGAAGGATCGCGGCGGTGTCCGGCGGCAGGATGGGCGCGTTATCGTGATCGCGATTCGTTAGGGAGGTGGTTTACTTCCTCTTTTGGGGTATTAATAGCTGTTTTTAGGTTTTTAGGCGCGCGAGGGGGCGACCAGCCGGTCGACCCGCTCGCGCGACGTTTTTCAGAAACGCTCGCACGTCGTCCTTCCTTTGTCGTCTCTCCGCGGAGTTCTCCACTCCGTCTCGCTCGCCTCTCAGTTCTCAGTACCGCTGATACTGCTGCTGCTGGTGATACGGCGGCTGCATCGGCGGCGGCGCGCCCGGCATCGGCGGCGGCGCGCCCTGGTACGCGTGCACCGGCGGCGCGCCCCATCCCCCGCCCGGCGGCGGCGCCGGCGGCGGCTGATTGTACTGCGGCGGCGGCTGATACTGCTGATACTGCGGCGGCGGCTGCTGCCACTGGCTCTGCATCGGCGGCGGCGGCTGCTGCTGCTGCCACTGGCTCGGCGGGTACGCGTCGTACCGCGGCTCCTCGCGGGGCGGCTCGACCGCGGGCGCCGCGACGGGCGCGCGAGGATTCACCTTGAAATACGCGAGCATGCGATCCACGGTGGGGAACTCCATCCGGCGGAACCGAAACCCCTCCGGCTTGACGCTGATGTACTCGTGATGCACGTTCCCGCTCTTGCTGAGGATGGACGATAGGCAAAACACGCCGTGGTGTTCGAAGCTCACGGACAGCGCGTACGGCCGCGTGTCCGGGTGCCGCGCCATCTCCGCCTTGAGACGCTGGTCCACGTCTCTCTTCGTCCCGCGTCGGAATTTCCGGTGGCGAATCATAGCCTTGAGGTTCGTCACCATCGGCTCGACGTGCCGCGCGTACACCTCGTCCAGGTCTTCGTACTCGACGCCGTCCACGGTGAGCGGGGACCCCAGCGCGAGGTTCGCGGTGTGACCGACGCCGGGCTTTTTCCCTTCCTTGATGTCGTGATGCACGTACATGTCGTCGTAGAATTTCACCGTGAGCGAGAGGTGCGTGACGCCCTTGCTGCTCGGCCGCAGCAGCACCTCGCCGATGTCCTGCGTCTTGAGAATCTCCTGCGCTTGCAGCGCGGTGACGTTCTGGAACAGCGGGTGGTTGATGTTCCTGTGAATGAAGCTCGGCCGCGACGCTTGCCTCTTCTTCTTCTTCGGTTTGGGAATCTCGCCGTCCATCACCTGAAGCGAGTAGTACGGCGTGCGGCCCCACTTCTCCGCCTCCCACTGCTGCGTCGCCTCGCGCGACAGCACGCTCCCGGCGCACGCGAGATGCACCACCCCGGCTTCGTAGTCGATCCCGTTCGGCTTGACGCGCGCGGAGATGACCTGCCCGACCGCCACCTTATCCTCGAGGCGGTTCACGTGGTTATCGGATAAATCTTCCTTTTGAATCTTCCCCGTGACGCCGCTCTCGAGAGACACGAGCACCTCCGCGTTGATCCCCATCGTCGGGTTCGGCCGCACGAGCTTCCTCACCGTGCACTGCACGATCTTCCCCTCGCACAGGCTGTGCTCGGTCTCGCCCGTGAGGAGCGCGAACTCCTCCCACGCGGTGGGGGGCTCCCACGGCCCGCGAATGTCTCCGTACGGTTCGTGGAGCTCCACGCGCACCTCTCTCAACGTCTGGTAGATCCACCCCTGGCCCTCGCCGTGGAGGTACTCCGCGTACGCGCGAAGATCCAGCTCCGCGAACTTCTCCCAGTGCTCCGGATCGAGCGCGCGCTCGACCGTCTTTCGCTGCACCGCCTTGCTCGCCTTCTTGAGCTGCTCGAGGTCGTAATCGAGCGCGTTGGCGATGATTTCAAACGTCTGCGCGTATCGCTCCGGGTGAATCCGCGTCGCGTCCAGGATGTCGTCGTCCACGACGCGAAGGCTGCTCGCCGCGTTTCGAAACACGATCGGACCAACGATCCCGAGCTCGTACACGAGCTCCGCTCTCGTCTCCAGCGCGCCGCCGTCGGACGCGCGCACGGCGGCGACCACGGCGGCCGCCTTCCTCGCGCCCAAGCCCGCGACGTAGTTGAGCGCCTTTTGCTGCCACGGGTGCGCGACGCACGCGTTGACGTCGACGCCGACTTGGTTGACGACGTCGGCGAGCGCTCGCGTGAACACCGCGAGACGCTCGTCCTCAGTGAGCGCGTCCTGGAGCGTCGAGAGCGTCAGCGACGCCGCCTCGCCGCCGCTCGCGAGCGCCGCGACGATGCCCGCGGGGTTGCGCAGGTACCGCCCGACGCACGTCGCGTGACGCACCTCCTCCTTGTGCTCTCTGAGGGCCAAAAACAGTTCTCCGGTCAGTTGAAAGGGGACGCGATCAAGTGTTGAAACCGGGCGATGGGTGAAAATCGTTTGTATAGAACGCACCTGAGTTCTTCTCGCATCGCCGCCGACGCGCCCGCGAGCGCGGGAATCGTGTCGTCGACGAAGTGCACCTCGATCGTGTTCACTTCCTCCGGAATCGCGCGCGCGTGATCCTCGACGATCTTCTCCACAGCCTGCCTCGCGGCTTCCCGCAGAAACTTGCAGTTCATCCCCGCGTTCGAGGACGCGGCGACGGCGACGACGTGCGGGCGGTGTTCGATCATAAACTGCACGAGACGATTCATGTCGGCGTCGCGGCGTTGGCCCGCGGCGGACTGCCCGGCGAACGGCCCGGCGGCGCGCACCGCGATGTTCGGGCACTCGAGGAAGTCCACGAGCTCACCCTCCGCGTCGAGCATCGCGAACGTCGTCGCGGGCGTGCCGGGACCCCACACCGCGGCGAGGACTCGGACGTCGACCTCGTCGTCGTGGTACTCCTCGGTGGATTTAATCTCCGGCGCCCACGGGCGGTTGGAAATCTTCGGCCACAGCGCCTCGCCGCACTCGCGCTTCACCTCCGCGATCGCCTCGCGCGCGAGCAGCACCGTCGCGCTCTTCGTCAGCGACACCGCGAGGTGCTTCTTCAGTCCCAAGTGCAGCGCGTCCTTGCGAAGCGCGTTCCACGCGTCGGCAATCTCGGAGACGTCTTCGAGGAGGTACGCCTGTTCCGCCTCAGCCATGACGTCGTCGATCACCTTCTCCGGGAGCGCTACTCTCAGCGTGATGAGCCCCTCGTCGTACGCGCGCAGCACCGCCGCGAACTCGGTGCCGGTGAACTCGGAGATGGGCTTGTTCTGAAGGCGCTTCACGCGCGCGAGCGGGTGAAACGGATCGATCTCGATCGTCCCCTTCGGCGTCGGCTGCGTCCACACTTGCGCCTTGCGGCGCACGACGACGCGCATCCACGCGCGCACGGACGGCTCCACGGACAGTTCCGCCGCGGCGACGTGCGTCAGCGCTTTCAGGACGACGGAGACGTCGCCGTACCCGGTCTCTTCGCCGACGTACACCGACGCGGCGTCTTCGGGCATCATGTCCGGGACGACTTGATTCTCCGTCCCCGCGTTTCGGCGGTAGGAATTCAGCGACTGCGCGAGCGCCGCGGGCGTCGCGCCGTACATCGGGAGCAAGTCGCGCAGGCCCTTCTTCCTGTGGTGCGCGTACGCCGTGCGGTTCAGCGGGCGAACGTGCGTGGACTCCGCGCCGGACTTTTTTATGCCGCCCTTCGCCTCCGACGTGAGAAACTGATGAATCTCCTCGTCGAACCGCAGCGTGAGCTTCGCCTCGACGTCGTCCAGCGTCTCCTCCGCGCGCGCGTCCTCGCACTTGTTCATGAGCGCCGCGAGCTCGTCCAGGTCTGGGTGATCGTCCCCCAACACCTCGACGACGCCTCCAAACTTTCGCAAGAGCTCCGCCTTTCTCCGCGTCATGCGCGCGTGTCGTTTATCCCACTCCAAAACCTCGTGCAGGACGTCGCGTCGGTGCACCCTGCGCTCGAGGACCGCGAGGTTCGAGTCGCGCGGCGGCGGGCGCGAGTCGTCGCGCCGCCCGCGCAGCAGCGGCGCGACGCGATCCTTCAGGTTCTGCGCGATGAACGCGATCTCGAGCCCTTCGAGGTGCGTCATGCACAGCAGATCCGCGATGGCCGCCTCCGCCGCCTCCGCCTCCTCCTTCGGGAGGTTCCCGCGCTCGTTCTCCTCGATGTTCCTCACGCGGTCCTCGTGCTCGTCCTGCGACTCGTCGTCCGCCCACCCGCGAAGGAGGAGCTCGCCGCCGAACGTCGGCGCGTCTCGAACGCTGCCGACGCCCATGAGGCGATCCAAGATCCACTTCGCCTCGGCGGCGGCGTCCTCCTTCTTGAACGGCGTCACTCTCGCGTCGAGCTGCATGCGCTCCGGCCAGTCCGTCTCTCGGATCTCGTCGTCCTTCGCCGTGAGCATCTGCTCGCGGACGACGGACGGCTCGAACGCGTGCAGCCAGGACCCGCGCCCGGGGCGGCCCGCCGCCGCGGATCGCGCAGACGTCTTTCTTCTTCGCCGCCGTTTCTTCTTCTTATCTGGGCGATCGAGCGCGTCGTCGCCCTCGTCCTCGAGCGCGACGCCGTCGTCCTCCTCCTCGTCCGTCTCGTACTCGCTCTCTTCGTCGAACCTTTCGCCAAGGTCGCCTTCGTCGTCGCCCCGGTCCCTCTGCGCGAACATCGCCTGGAGCTCGCCGACGTCTCCGAAGATGTCGAACGCGTCTTGCAGCTGGTCGCTCCGCACGCCCGGCACGTGCGACTTGATCTTCTTCGGCCTCGGGCCTTCGCCCTCCTCACGCTCGATGAAGTCCGCGAACTCGTCCTCGCTGTCCTCGTCGTCGTAGTCCACGAAGTCTTTTTCATCCTTCACGACGGCGGGTTTGATTTTTTTCTCCTTGGAGACGTCGTCGTCTTCGTCCTCCTCCTCGAGCTCCTCGTCGTCCGAGCCGCCGAAGAGATCGCGCTCCACCTCGGCCATCGTCTTCGGCTTGTCGCCGCCCTTCTTCGCCGCCTTCTCCGCCGCCTTGTCCTTCTCCGATTTCTTCCCGATGCGCTTCTTCTTCTCCTTGCGCGTGAATCCCGTCACGAGGTTGTCCTCGAGGAGGTCGTAATCGTCCTCGTCGAGCTCCATCGCCTTGCGCTTCTTCCGCCTCTTGTCGTCCTCGTCGTCGTCGTCGCTGTCGTCGTCGTCGACGACGACGGTGACGGCGCCGCGCTGGCGTCGGCGCGCGACGACCGGGCCGTCGTCGTCGTCGCTGTCGTCGTCGTCGTCCGCCATCGGCGGCGAGGACGACGGCGCCTTGGGCGATCCCGGGGGGACGGGCGACCCGGGCGCGTCGTCGTCGTCGTCGTCGTCGTCGTCGTCGCCGTCGTCGTCCGCGTCCGCGCGCTCCGCCTTCACCGCGGGCGGCGCGTCCTCGGTCTTCTCCGTCGCGGCGGGCGGCGCGTCCTCGGGAGGCGCCGCGGCGGGCGCGGCGGCGTCGTCGTCGGACATGACGGCGCGATTCTCCCGCCCGTCCAAGATCTCGCCCCTCGCGCCGGCGCGGACCGCGCGCGGTCGCCGATCGACGCGCGAGATCGAACGCGCGCGCGCTCGAGCGACCGCGCGCGACGCGACCGCGGCTCGAGGACGGGGTGTTCGCAAGCGACGACGACTCGAGCACGCGTGCGGCGCGACTCGAGGTGTGACGACGACCGCGACGCGGCCGCGCCGACGGCGAGCGCGATCGCGCCAAGAGGCGGGCTGTGTGGTGTACCGACCGCGCGGAACACGAGGCGCGCGTGGACGCAGTACCGTACGTAAAAGGGCCCTATGGAATTTTAGTCTGCGTTTTTTGTCAAAACTCCGCTCGCCATGATCACTTCCACTTCCGGCTCAGGTCCTTCGAGTACGCCATCCCGTGCGTCACGAACGCGCCGACCGCGAGCGCGGCCAACGTCGCGATCAGAAGCAAGTACGAAAACTCGTCGTCCAGCGTGTCGAAGCTCCGCGACGGGTGCAGCCGCGTGTAAAAAAAATCCAACCCGTGTGCGACGCACAACACCGTGCTCTCCAGCGACGCGGGCGCGGTCTTTATCCCTCTCAACCGCGCCACCTGATGCCTCGTCGTGACCCAACTCTGCGGGAAGATCGGCAGCACCTCCTGGTACGGCACGAGCCCTTCTTCGCGGTCCTCCGCGGTGGGCTTCCGCGACGGACGCCTCGGATCCAAAAACTTTTTATCCAACGCCACAACCTGATCCGTCGCCGTGCCCATCAGCACTTGATGCGCGGTGACCCCTTTCATCGAGTACGTGCTCGTCATCATCGTCGCCGCCGGTCGAACGAAGTAACTCTGACCCATGATTCGAAGCGGCGGCGGCGCGAACGACGAGATCGTCTCCGTGTCGTTGCCCCCCGCGAAGATGGAGCTCCGCATCAGCTCGCCGACGGCGAGCCCTTTTCGGTGCTCCGCGTCGTCGAACATCTCGAGGACGCTCATCGCGAATCTCCCACCGCGCGTGTTGTAGTAGTGATACACGACCCAGTTCTCGCACACGACCGCGTGGACGGGTCCGCGCGCCTCCGGGTGCTTGACGCGGTAGAGCACGCGCCCGGTCGCGGCGTCGATCAGGTGCACGAGGACGAAGGACGCGAGCGACGCGTCCGAGGAGGCGTCGCCCGCGCCGGCGACGTCGAACGTCGTCGGAGACGCGGCGACGAAGATGACGTTCGGGGAGAGGTACTTGAACAGCGTCGAGCGGTCGCCGAGGACGCGCGTCCACGAGTGGACGACCTCGTCGGAGGGTTTCGACGCGTACCCGACGATGGAGCCGCTCTCGGGGGGGAACAGCGACGACCACGTCTGCGCGACGGGATAGGACGACGGAAACGCCGACGCCTCCGCCGACGACGGTTTCGTTTCCGCGGCGGAAGCCGACGACGGCAAGAGCGCGTAGCCGCGAATCTCGTTCGCGCTCTGATCCACGGTGAAGAACGACACGACGCCGCGGTCGACGTGCGCGGCGACGCGCGCTTCCTCGGTGTCCGGGAACACCGTCGCGGACGCACCCGCCGCGTCCACGAGCAGCGCCGCCGACGCCTCGTGCGTCTTGGAATCCGCCGCAGCCGCCGCCGACGGCAACGGGAGATAATGCGCGGTCGCGAACGGCAAAACCACGTCGCTCTCGATCGCGCCGGTGTACAGGTCCACGACGACCGCGCGCGTGCGGTCGTTACGCTCGTCGACGCCGAGCACGAGCGCGTGCTCGCTGTCGTGCGCGTGGTCGCCCGTGGGACGCCACTTCTCGATCGACGCGTACGAGTATTCGCCGCCGCCAGCTGTACCGCCGCCGAGGAACCGCCGCCATAACACGCGGCCGTCGCCGTTGTGCAGCGACGTGATCGCGCCCGAGGGCGCGAGCGCGATGATCTGCTGGCGCAGGCCTTTCAGGTCGCGCGTCGGCAGGAGCTTCGCGCCTCTGCCGCGTCGCAACGCCGTCAGCGTCTCGATGTCCTCCTGCTTGGCTTGGTTAAACCGCGCCTTGAGCGCCAAAACCTGCGTCTTGTAACGCTCCGCGAACGACGGTTTCACGCGCAGGTCGTCCGCGGCCGCCGCCGCCGCGGACTTGGGCGGCGGGAGCTTCGCGAAGAAAACCTCGCCCGCGAGCGCGAGAGACTCGTCCCTAGACCAGAGCCGCTCGCCTCTGATTTCCTCCGCGCCGCCGTGCGCGGACAGCGTCGCGTCCTCCGTGACGACCAGCGTAGAAAACACCGCGCCCGTGGAGGACAGCCACGCGCGCTTCACGACCCCGTGGTCCGCGGGCGCGTACCCGCGCACCGGCTGTGTCGTCTTGACGACCGCGCCCGTCTCGAGCGAGATGATCGAAGTGGACGCCGCGTTCGTCTTCGCGTCGACGACGACGGCGCCGACGACGACGCCCGCGAGCGCCGTCGCCGCCGGCGAAACCGCCGCAGCGCAGGCGTTACCTCCGCCGGCGGCGCCCGTCGTCAGCCCCCACGCGCGCACGATCTCGACGGCGCCGGCGTCCGTGAGCCGAGCGAGTGCGCAGCCGGCGTCGCCGAGGAGCGTCGCCGCGCCGGCGGCGAGCGCCGCCGCGTCAGCCTCGCCGTCGCCGCCGCGAATCGCGGCGACCCCGCCGCGGAAACCGCCGCCCACCTCCGCCGGCGCGTCGCTCAGCGTCGTCGCGCCGCGCTTCCCCTGCAGCAGCTTCGCGACGTCGATCACCGCGAGCTTCGCGCCGTCGATCGCGGTCGTCAGCGCGTAGACCTTATCGCCGTTGTCGCCCCCGGACTTGACCGCGAGGGAGGCGCCGGCGGCGCCCGCGCCCGGGCCCCCCGGAGGCGCGAGCCCGCCCGCGCCGCCGCACTGCTTTCGAAGCGTCGCGCCCGTCTTCAGGTTCATCTCCACCGCGCACGCGCGGTGGTCGTCCTCCGTGACGCCGATCGCGATCGCGACCTTCACGTTGGCGGCGGCGGTCGCGACGACGACGCGCTGCATGCGAGCGATCTCGCCGCCGCCGAATTCACCCGCCGCGTCGCTTTCCCACGCGACGCCGCCGTCCGCCGTCGACCGAAGCTGCGCTCTACCTCGCGCGAGCACGAGCACGTCGTCGGCGCCGTCGCCGTCGACGTCCTCGTTGAGCGGCAGCAGGTCGATCCCGGCGTCGAGCGCAGCCTCCTTCGCGGCGTCCGCGCTCGGCGCCGCGGCGGTGAACGCGACGCGTTCCCACAGGAGTTCGCCGTCCTTCATCGAGTACGCGCGCAGGTGTTTGCCGCCGCCCGAGAGCGCGAGGAGCATCTTGGAGGCGACGACGAGCTTGTCGACGACGTCGCCGCGCTCGAGGACTTGGCGCCACGCTGCGAGGGAGGGGAACGACGGGGGGTGGGGGGTCGGCGGGAGGGCGCGCGGGCGTCGAGGCGCGCGCGATCGCGAGGAGGTTGGATCGACGGCCGTCGCTCGCTTTGCCCTAGCGCGCGCGACGGACGGACGGTAGGATCTCGAACGATCGAGGGGACGACGCGACGCGAAGGGATCGTTCGGCGGGCGGACGCGCGAGGGACGCACCGATGTCGCCGGTCTTCATGGACACCGCGGCGATCGCGCCCTGGTCCGTCGCGATGAACGCGCGTCTTCGGTCCGCGGATCCCGCGAACGCGGCGTGCGTCGCGTCGCCCAAGAACGATCGGTGCCAGTCGTAGCTCCCGACTTGATCCGCGTGTATCGCCGCCGCGGGCGACGGCGCGATCGCCGCGATCGCGACGACGAGCGCCGCGACGGCGGCGCGCCACGAGATCGACGAAGGCGCCATGACGCGAGTGAAGTGAGCGACGCGCGGGGGTGGGCGTCGGTCGTTATGCGCGAGGGACGGGCGGCGCGAGATCGGTCGTCAACAGAAGTTTTCTCGGCCGGCGCCGTCATCGTCAGCGAACACTTTTTCCGCGAGCGCCGCCACATCGCCGCCGCGCCGGCACGATGAGCGGCCCGGGGTGCTACGACCCCCCCGCCGACTTCGCTCCCGCGTCGTTCCGCCGCCACGCCGCCTTCGAGCTCGAGGACGACGACGAGGTGTGGGTGATCCAAGCCCCCGCGGGGACGTCCGCGAGGGACCTGCGCGGGTGTCGATTCACGGTCGCGGACGACGACGACGCCGTCGGCGTCGTCGTCGACGAGTTCAAGACCGCGAGAGGGAAGAAGTACAGGATGGTCGAGGACGGGAAGGGCGCCGCGGAGACGCTGTCGATCGTGCGCGCGGCGAGGGACGGATCGAACGGGCTGGAGACCGCGCGCGCGGTGACGCGGCGGGTCACGCTGATGCGCAAGGTCAGGGGTGCGGCGGGCTCGGGGGGGAGGCGCGAAGGCGACGACGACGACGAAGGGGACGAGGCGCGCGGCGGCGGCGGCGGCGAGGAGAAGCGCGCCGCGCGAGAGCCGAAGACGCCGAAGGAGAAGAAGCGGAAGAGGGACAAGGACGACCGGAAGTCGTCCAAGAAGTCGAAGAGCTCGAAGAAGGACAAGGACTGACGACGGCGCGGCGACGACGCGAGTAAAAAAACGTAGCTCTGGCGATGACGCCGTCGCGATCGATCGAATCACATTAGACGCCAACCCAGCCCGATCCAACCAAACCGCGGCCGCGGCCGCGGCCGCTCACGCCTCGATCGCTTTCGCTTCCGCCTTCTCCGCCTCGATCGTCGCGGCTTTCATCTTCTCGTTGATCGCGTCCGCGTTTGTGTGCACGAACATCTCCGCGTGTTCGAAATTTTGCTTGTTCTCCTTCCACGCGCTCTGCGACCGCTTCTCGTGCGTCCTCTTAGCGTCCTCGCTGATCGAGAGTCGAGGGTCCACACGAGGCGACGTCGGGGTGGAGGAGTTTTGGGGCGCGTCAGATGGAGTCGTCGATGGAGGCGTCGCGGTGTGGTGTCGGGATCGAAACCGAGGGGCGGGCGGGAGGAGAGAAACGACCGCCGGGCGGGACGCGGACGCGCCTGAACAGCTTCGCCATGATTTCGTAATCGTACTCGTCGCTCGCCCACGGGTCAACCTTGGACGGGGAGACGATCGACACGTCGTACTTCGCCTTGGCGTAGAATTTCATCGCGCCCTCGTTCGCTTTCTGCACGGTGAGCATGACGCCGTCGACGCCGGCTCTCTTCGCGAGCGCCTCGCACAGCATCATCAGGAACCGTCCCAGCCCTCTCCCTCGCGCCGCCGCGTCGAACTGAAGCTCGTAGACGTACAACACCGCGACGTCTTCCTCGACGACGAAGCGATAGTGCACGAACCCTAACGGCGGCGATCGCGCGGACGACGACGACGACGCCGCGGGCGACGCGGCGTTCGGGTCCGCGTTCTCGCCGGAGGCGTCGCGAGCGATGAGGTACCTCGTCTCATCCTCCCCCATCTCGCGCCTCTTGTCCCTGGCCTCCGTCGCCCACGTCTTCGACGCCTCGTACACGGGCTTCATGTTCGCCTCGAGCAGGCTCCACATCCACTTCTTCTCCTCCGCGGTGAGGTCCGCGGGCGCGGCGGGGGTCACGGCGACGCGGACGTCGCCGCGCGCGAACGGCTTCGCGAGGAACGGCGCGAGCGCGTCGGACGGGTCGACGGCATACGCGGCGTCGATCGAAGCCTCGAGCGCCTTGAGCTTCTCCGCGGCCGCGAGTTTCTTCGCGGTCTTGGCTTTCTTCGCGACGTCGACGACTTTGACGGCTTTCGGCATCGCGCGCGGCGAGGTCGCGAGGGCGGGGGGGTCGGGGAAGTTGTCGTTCATTGTCGTGGTCGGGTTCGAATTTTAAACAATGGCAAAATTTCTTCCAGTCTGATGATTTTCGCCGCGCGACGCCGCCAGACTGGACGGCGTCCCCGCCGCCCTCTCTCTCTCTCTCTCCGACCGACCGACCAAACCGCCGATCACATCACGGACGTCACCTTGAAGTCCAGATCCGGTCGCTCCTTCACCGCCTTCTCCGCCGCCTCCGGGGACACGACCGCGCACACCTTGGCCCCCGGCGCGCGCGTCGCCTCGAGCGCTTCGCCAAAGGCTCTGAGGGTCGTTCCATACGAGCGAATGTCGGGGTGCAGTTGAAAGGCGTCAGTTGGAGTTGAAAGGCGTCGAGGTCGGGGATTGAAAGCGAGGGGTGGGCGGAGAGAAACACCGGGAAAAGTCCTTAAGGATCGGCGTCCACCACGCGAACGGGGTCGTATGGGAACCAGTGTATAGAACGCGCCTGAAGTCCTTCTGGCTCGTCGACAAGATTTGTTCGCGACGCTCTTGTCTCTCTTCGTCCGACACCTTCAGAAGGTGACGCATGAGCGACGTGTACCTCTTCGCGTCCGGGAGCTGGTACGCGTCGATGTCGCCCATCGTGCCGATGATCGCCTTGGTGAGCTCGTCGCCGCCGATCTCCAGGGATTTGAGGTAGTCCACGGTGCCGTCGTAATTTTCCACCGTCTTCATGAGGTTGGGGTCGCGGTAGGATAAGTACGTGAACATGCCGCTGTGCGAGTCGAAGTCGGAGAAGCCGCCGTACGCTCCGCCGACGACGCGCACGCGGTCCCACAGCCACGTCGTGCCCAACAGTTTGTTCACCACGTACGCGCTGCCGTGGAGGTCGTACCCGGCTTTGTACAAGTTGGCGGCTTTCCCGACGTAGCCGACTTGCGTCGGCACCGTGATGAGCTCGTTCACGGGGGACAGCACGAGCGACGGCGACCACGGCTCGGTCGCGGACCCAACGCCGGTCGCGGGCAAGGCGTCGAGGAACCCGGTCACGGACGCGTTCACGCGGTCGAGCGTGTTCGCGTCCGCGGTGAGATTCGTCACCGACCCCGCGCGTTGGACGACGGCGGCGCGAATCTTCTCCAGATCCGCGACGACCGAGTCCCAGTCCGAGTCCACCCTCTTCGCGAGCGCTCTGAGGTATTCCAGCTGCGCGAGCCCGCCGAGCTGCTCGCTGACGTACCCGGCGACGGAGTCTTGCGCGTCGAGGCGGCCCGCGGCGACGGAGTGCCCGCCGGCTTGGACCCTGGATTCCATCCCGGTGCGCGACTCGTTCACGAGTTGCTTGAAGACGTCCCTATCCGTGAGCTTCGCGTCGAGGAGCATCTCCGTCATGAGGTCGTGCATCATCCCGGACTGCGCGGACGTGCACTTGCCCCGGAGCATGAGGTACGCGGCGACGTCGTCGCTGCCGCGCATGGACGACGTGAAGGGGGAGAGGGAGAACCCGCCGGTTTGCGCGCCCATGGTTTGGTCGAATTCGACAAAGTCCCGCTTGTTCGTGCCCATGCGCTGCATCGCGCGGCACCACAGCGGGACGAGCGGCATGAGGTCCATGGGGACCGCGTGGAGGTCCTGTTGGGTTGATCGATCGTTGGTGTTGGAGTTGGGGTTAGGTTAGGTCACGCGCGCGGGTCGTGCGTCGATGAGAGAGAGGAGAGAGAAAAAGACGCGCCGTCGACGGATGTGACGCCGCAGCGAAACGGGCGTCGGGTGAGACTCCCGACGCGCCGCATTATAGCAGCGCCTACGTGTGATCTAGCACCCCTTAATGTGCCCGCGGTCGATCGCCCACTTTTCAGCGAAACACGACCGCGGGCGTGGTATATGGTGCACACGTCCGCGCGTCCGGGCGTCCGAGAAAAACAGCGCGAAACCAAACGAAACGAAAAACGGATCGACTCGAAAGCGTCGTCGCGAAGCCGCCGCCGCGCGCGCGCCGCTCGCTTACCATGAGGTGCTCCGCGTACAGGATGTCGTTCGTGAACAGATCGTGCGTCAGCACCGTGGTCTCCCCGATGGACGACGTCTCGCTCGGGATCGCCTTGGACGTCTTCGGGATGTCCCCGATCTCGAGCGTGGGAACGCACGCCGTCGCCTCGGGCGAGTCCGGCGTCTCTTGCAACGTCTTCAGCTCCTCCGTCTCCGCGACGACCCTCTCGATGTCCTCCGGGGACAGACCGGCGCGGTACTCCGCGATCCGCGTCTTCTCGTCCGCCTCTTGCTTCGACGCGAGCGTCGCGTCCGGGTTCAACTCCACGGTCACCTTGTGCGCGTTGTCGATCAACAGTTTCTTCAGCAGCGGCTTGAAGACGTCGCCCGCGGCCATCTTCGCCTTGAGGTCCGCGAGCGGGCCCTCGAACCGAAGCGGCTGGAACGGATCCTTCTCGTACAGCCACGCGCTCAGAGACCGCAGCATGAGCGACAGACCGCGCGGGAACCGCCCGGTGTTGTTCTCGCGCATGCTGAACTCGATCGTGTTCACGGAGGAGTCGATCGCCTCTCGCGTGAACCCCTCCTCCGCGATCTTCGCGATCGTGGCCTCGATCAACGCCTCCACCTTGGGAACGTCCTCTTTCGCGACGCCCTTGAGACCGATCGCGAACGTCGGCTGACGAAGCTCGTCCTCGAGACCCCAACCCACGATGGCCTCGCCGAGGCCGGACTCCTCCAGCGCCATTCGCAGCGGCGCCGCGGGGGAGCCGAGGAGAAGGTTATCGAGGAAGCCGACGGCGAGCCCGGTCTCGACGTCGAACGGGCCGTCGTTCAGGAGCCAGTTCACCTGCACGAACGACTTCTGCTGCTCCTCGCCCTCGCCCGCGATGTACGACTTGACGACGCGCCTCGGTTCCGTGAAGAACGGCTGCGTGGCGATGGAGGAGTCGACGTCTTTCTTGTCGAACTCGTCGAGGAAATCGTTCAAGAGCTTCAGGCGGTCGGAGACGTCGTCGTCGCCGTAGAACCACATCCGCGCGTTGCTCGGGTGGTAAAACTTCCCGTGGAACTCCTGAAACTCCTGGAAGCTCAAATCCGGAATGACGCGCGGGTCGCCGCCGCTGTCCACGCCGTACGTGTTATCCGGGAACAACGCCTGCTGGCACGCCGTCGCGAGCACCGAATCCGGGGACGAGTACACGCCCTTCATCTCGTTGAACACGACGCCCTTGAACGTCATCTCCGCGTCTTTATCATCCAGCTCGTAGTGCCACCCTTCCTGTAAGAACGTCTTCTCGTTCGTCATGCAGTTCGGGTGGAACACCGCGTCGAGGTACACGTCCACAAGGTTCTTGAAGTCTTGAAGGTTACAGCTGGCGACCGGGTAGCACGTGCGATCGGGGTACGTCATCGCGTTCAGGAACGTGTTCAGCGACCCCTTGATGAGCTCCACGAACGGCTCCTTGATCGGGTACTTCCGCGAGCCGCACAGCACGGAGTGCTCCAAGATGTGCGGGATCCCCGTGCTGTTCTCCGGCGGGGTCCGGAACGTCACGCCGAAACACTTGTTCTCGTCGTCGTTCGAGAGCGACATGACCTCCGCGCCCGTCTTGAGATGCTTGAACAGGAACGCCTTCGCGTCGTACTCCGCGACGTACTCCTCGCGGACGAGCTCGAAGCCGTGGAGGTCCGCGCCGGACGGCGGCGCGAGGTCCGCGGGCGCGATCTCCGACGCGACCGCGCGGCTGTGCAGCGCACGGATCGTCGGGGTCGCGCCGACGCCGACGCCGCTTCGTCGGGACGCCGCGGCGGCGACGCCGCGCGACGCGAACGAGCGGTGCGCCGCCGCGGGCGCGCGACGCGCGACCGCCGCGGGGGTCATGCACGCGCGGGACGACGCCATCGCGCGATGGAGGACCGACGGACGCGACGACGGATCGACAACCTCGAACGTCGGATCGACGACGAGATCGACGCGCGCGAGGAGCCGAGATTCGGCGTGGGCTCGGAACGACGAAGACGCGCGACCTCGGTGGGACGCGACCGCGCGATGAAGCGCGCGACGAAGCGGCGTCGTGATTCGCGCGTGCGGTGACGCGCGTGTGGGCCGAGGTGCGACGACCGTCGGGAGCGCGCGCGAGTGTGACGCGACGCGCCGCGGACGCGGACGCGCGTGCTGACGTCGCCCGATCGCGGGAGAGCTCTCGAGCGCGCTCAGCTGCCCAGTCGTGTCGGCGACGACACCGGATAAGAGCGTATCATCGGGACGACACGGGACGACGACGGCGCACTCATCGCGGCGCGCGCACGACGCGAACTCCACGCACACGACGACGACACTCCGATCCTCATGGCGTCCATGACCATCTCCGCGTCTTCCGCCGCGGGCGTCGTCGCGCCCGCCCGCGCGCGCGTCGACGCGACGCGCGCGCGCGCGGCGACGAAATCGCCGGCCGCCGCGACGGCGCCGTCGGTCGTCGCGAAAAGGATTACGATGCCCGCGCACGGAAGGCTGCCGTCGTCGCGCTCGCGGCGCGGCGTCCTCCAAGTCCGCTCCGCGGGCCTACCCCCGAACCTCGCCGGGATGATGGGTAACATGGACCCGGAGAAGATCAAGGAGATCCAGGCCGCGTACGAGCAAGCGATGAAGGACCCGGAGACGGCGAAGAAGGTGCAAGCGCAGATGGCGCAGATGCAAGGGATGATGGGCAACCCGATGGTCGCGAAGCAGATGGCGGCGATGAACAACATGATCAGCAACCCGGACATGCAGAAGCGCATCGCGGCGCTGAAGGACGACCCGGACTTTCAGCCGTTCTTCGAGGACGTCCAGAAGAACGGGCCGAGCGCGATGATGAAGTACAGCAACGACGCCGAGTTTCTGAAGAAGCTCAACGAAAAGGTGCGCGCGGCGTTCTTTTCGCACCCCGCGCCGGTCCCCGCGCGACCGCGTCGGGTATCGAACGCGCGCCGTTCCCTGTGGACGGACTTCGCCGTGACTTCGCGCGTCTCTCCTCCCACCCCTCGCTGCTTTGCTTTCGATACCTCACGGATTCTTCCGTCTGACGCCTTTAATAAACAAACGCCTTTCGACGACTTTCCTTTCGACGCGTCTCAGCTCGGCGGCGAGGACGCCATCCGCGCCGCCGTCGGCGGCGACGTCCCCGTGGACGTCCCCGGGATGACCCCCGCGCAGACCCCCGCGGCGGCGCCCACGCCGGACGTGGAGACGCTCCACGACGCCGCGCGGTACGGCGACGTCGAGGCCGTCGAGGACTTCATCGCGATTGGCAAGGACGTCAACGCGCGCGACTCGTCGCAGCGCACGCCGCTGCACTACGCGATTGCGTTCGGGAAGGGCGACGTGGGCGAGGAGATTTTTAACATCCTCGTCGAGGCGAGCAGCGACCTCACCGCGGTGGACGAGAAGAAGAACACGCCGTTGCATTACGCGTGCGGGTACGGGAAGGTGTTCGCGGTGCGGGCGTTGCTCGAGAAGGGCGCGGACACGAAGGCGACGAACGGGACGGGGAAGACGCCGTTGGAGCTCGTGAAGTTGGAGGCGAAGAATCCCATCAACGAGGAGGCGGACCTGCTCGAGAAGCTCGCGGCGTGAGCGCGCGATCGCATGAGGGCGCGAGAGGGGTTTTGTAACGAAATGAAACGAAACGATACGAAACGAAAAAGGTCTCGAGAAAAGGTCTCGAGATCATCATTCTCCGTTCGCCAGTGCATCAGTGGGATCTCGTCGAGCTCGACCAATCAGGTTCAGGCATCGCGCGTCGCGGTCAGTTGAAAGGCGTCGCGGTCGAGGTCCAAATTTTGAAACCGAGTCGCGGGTGAAAAAAAAAAGATCGGCGGATAAAGCGCGCCGAATGGATTTGACGGACACACGCCCTCGAGAAACGCGACACACGCCAGCGCGCGAGGAGGGACGCGCGGCGCGCGCGCACGGAATGACCGCGGACTCGCGATGATGCGGTGCGAACCGATGCCGACGCGGTGCGGGGCGTCGCCCCCACCGCGCGCGCGTCGCGCGACCGAACGGTCCGCGCCGCGGTGCGCGTCCACCGCCGGTCGGCGCGATCGTATAAGTACAAGTCGCGCCGGCGGTCGCGGTGGTCCGACGCGCTTCGTCGTCGTCGCCGCGTCGTCGCGTCAGACGCGCGGCGCGTCGTCGCCGTCGTCGTCGCCGCCGCCGGACCCGCCGCCGCGATCGGGCGCGTCGGCGTTCGCGGCGATGATCGCCGCCGCGACCGCGGAGGCCGCGGGGCCGTCGTGGCCCAGCGGCGGACGGGACGCGTCGTCGTCCGACGCGGCATCGTCCGCGGACGACGACGCGTCGCGTCGGACGGGCGCCGCGGACGCGCTGAAGAAGAAGAAGACGGGCGGCAAGAAATCGGGGAAGGCGGCGTGGGAGGCGATGCTCGCGGCGGCGACCGCGGTCGCCGCGCGGACAAAGGACGAAGACGTCGAAGACGCGTGCCCGTGCGACGACGACGACGACGCGTGCATCGCGGCGTCGCCGTCGTGTTCGATAACCTTCATCGACGAGAGCGGCGACGAGTTCGACGCGTCCTCATTCCTCCCTCCGACGACGTCCGCGGCCGCGGCGCCGCCGTCGAGCGCGACGCCGCCGCCGCCGGCGATTCCCCTCGCGGGCCCGTCGTGCGCGTTGCGATCGAGCGTCGAGGTCTGCACCGGCAAGGCGTGCCTCCGCGCGGGCGCGGGGTCGGTCATGCGCGCGGTCCAAGAGAACCTCCCGCCCGGGTGGTCGTGCGCGGGTAAGAAGTGCATGGGGATGTGCGAGCGCGCGACGGTGGTGCGCGTCACGAGCGACGCGGAGCAGGTGGTGCACACCCACGTCACCGCGGCGACGGCGGCCATCGCGGTGCTTCCGGTGCGCGCGAACATGGGCCTCGTCGGGTCGTCCGCGCCGGCGTGGGCGACGACGACGGACGACGCGGACGGATCGGAGGCGGCGGCGGCGACGCGCGCGGCGAGAGACGCGGTCGCGGCGGAGGCGCGAGAATCGCGGAGGGAGAGGGACGACGCGAGACGATCTCGCGCGCCCGCGGCGGCGGGGCTGATGGCCGCCGCCAACGCGGCGGTGGACGCGGGGTTCGCGCGCGCGGAGCCGACGAACGACGCGCCGAGGGTGAGGTCGAGCGGCGGCGGCGACGGCGGCGGCGAGATCGTGCGCGCGGCGAGGCGCGCGTCGGCGCGCGTCGTCGAGCTCGGCGTGCGCGGGGACGAGACGCTGATCCGGCGTCTTTACACGGACTACATCGACGGCGGCGGCGGCGAGCGGCGATAGATTTAGAAGCATACGACGTGACAGAGTCACTCGATAGATAACACGTTGAATAACGACGAACGAGAACGAGAAAGAAATGAAACGAGGTCATCTTCTCTTAAAGTACATATGATACAGCACATCAGCGCGCTCGAGGCGAGGAATTTACAGTAGTCTTCTTCGCTCGACGCCGTCGACGTCTGGAGTCTACAGTACATACCCGTAGTGTACACTACGCGTCGCGCGTCTCGACCGTCGTCGTCGGTCAGACGGACAGGAGACTGTCTTGTCGCGCCAACCCCCCCGCGCGCACGCCGCCTTCCCGACGCGTCGACATCGACATCGACATCGACATCGACATCGCCGGCGGCGGCGCCGCGCCCGCCGCCGCCGCGCCCGCCCCCAGGTTCCCCGGCGGCGCCGGAAGCATCTCCGCGAACGCCGCGACGTCCGCCGCGGTGATGCTCGGGATGGACGCGAGCATCGCGGTCCAGTCCCCGCTGTTCAGCGACGTCAGCGGCGACCCGATCGTGGGGCCCGCGCACGCGCTGGGCGCCGTCAACGCCGCGGACTCGGTGATCGCCTCGAGGACGTGCGGCGGCAGCGCGCCGGAGCTCCGCCGGCGAAGGAACCCGCCGCCGCCGCCGCCGCCGCGATTGCCGCGACTCTCCGACGACGCGCCGCGGAGCGCCTCGCCGATCTCCACGGGGAGGGACACCTGGCGCGCGATGCCCATCGGGCGAGGCGGCGGCTTCGTGCGGAGCGGCGGCGGCGAGGTCGCGACGCCGTCGCCGAGCGCGAACGCGGGCGTCGCGAGCGCGCTCTGAGGCTCCGGCGCGGACGAGGACTCGACGACGAGCGGCGCCGGCGCCGGCGCCGTCGCCGTCGTCGTCGTCGTCGTCGTCTCGCGCTTCCTCTTCCCGACGCTCCCGCCGGACGACGCCGGGGACGACGCCGGGGACGACGACTTGGACTTGTTCTTCTCCTTCAGCGCCTTCGCGCCGTTCGGGCGGTGCGTCTTCCCGATCGCCGCGGCGGCGCGTTTCGCGGCGTCGATCTCTCTCTCGATCGCGTCTCGGCGCTTCGCGGGTCGCAACGCCGCCGATCCCGCCGCGTCGCCGCCGTCGACGTCGTCGACGAAATACGCGCGCCCGGTGAAGTGCGCCTGGAACCATCGCGCGCGGCACTGCTGCGCGGTGCGATTCGAGAGCGACTTGGCGATCGAGCTCCAGTTCGTGCCGTGCTGATGCTTCAGCTCCGCGAGCGCGCGGTCTTCTTTCGTGCTCCACGCGTCGCGCTTCACCTTGGGGTCGAGGTGGCGTCGCCAGCGGCCCATGCACTGCTGGTCCGTGCGTCCCGGGATGGACTCCGCGATGTGCGCCCATCGCGTCCCGAGCTTCTCAACGAGAGCGTGAAGCTGCGCGCGAGGACGGGGAGGGGGGACGAGAGGCGATGATGAGCGCGCGGCGGGGAGGTCGCGCGACAGGACCGCGCGAGCCGCGGGGAGCGTTATGTCGTGGTATTTCTCCGCAGTCGACGCGCGACGAGCGCCGCGGCGCGCACCAGCACGTCCTCGTCCTCGGTCCACTTGTCCTTGCGAATCGACGGGTTGACCTTGTGCCGCCACCGCTGCGCGCACTGCTGACCGGTGCGGCCGGGGAACTCGTCCGCGACGGCCGCCCAGCGGTTGCCGTGTTTAGCCTGCGCGCGGGCGAGCGGACGACGGGGATCGATTGAGTTGACCGAGGAACGAGCGAGCGAGCGAGGCGCGGCGCGCGGGCGAGGAGGCGTCGCGTCGCGCGCACCTGGAGGCGCACGAGAGTATCATCCTCCGACTCGGTCCACGGCGCACCCTTAAGGTCGGGAAGTTCATGCCTCATGAAGCGTGCGAGGGAGGGCGCGTGAGTGTGTGACGACGGGAGCCGCGCCGAGGCGTTTCTCGCTACGTCATGTAGGATACTCGCCAGTGTGGCGGAATTCTTTGGAAATTGTGACTGAAACACATACGAATGTATCGCGTACACGTACGAGATCACATGTTTTACCCGGATGGGTTAGAGCTCAGTCTTTTTGTAATCAGATCTACACACGAGTACGCGGCGTACGCATCTCGGAATAATTCGGCGAACGTGTTTCCCGTGATCGCGGCCGCCACGACAGCGACATCCCTCTGTCGTCGTCGTGCCTCGAGAGGCGATACACGCGCGACGCGCGCGATGACGACGGCAGCCTCGACGCCGGCGGCGGCGCGAGTCGCCGCCGCCGCCGCCGCGAGGCCCGCCGCGCGATCGAGACCCGCGCTCGCCGCGCGCCACCCCGCGCTCGCGCGCCGCGGATCCTCCGTCGTCGGCGCGCGACGGCGACGCGCGACGACGGCACCGCCACCGCCGGCCGCGACGGCGAGTCCGTCTTCCTCCGCGCCGCCGCCCCTCATGGTCGACGGCACGGAGGACCTCCCGGAGAGACAAGACGCCATCGACGCCGCGGCCGCGTCCGTGGGAAGCCTCACGCGGAAGATCATCGACCTCGGCGACGACGCGGGAGCGGCCGACGCGCTCTACGAAGCCATCGTGGAGTGGGCGACGGAGACGAAAAACGTCGAGCTGTACGACGCGCAGGACGAGGCCGTCATGGAGCTCTGCGAGGGTAACAACGTCCTGCTGACCACGCCCACGGGGAGCGGGAAGACGCTCGTCGCGACCGCCGCGATCGCGGCGGCGACCGCGAGAGGCGACGCCGCGTGGTACACCGCGCCGCTCAAGGCGCTCGTGACGGAGAAATTCTTTCAGCTCGTCGGCGATTTCGGAGCGAAAAACGTCGGGCTCCTCACGGGCGACGCGTCCGTGAACCCGACCGCACCCATCATCTGCTGCACCGCGGAGGTGCTCGCGAACGCGGCGCTGCGGCGCGGGCGCGAGCTCGACTGCGGGCTGATCGTCGCCGACGAGTTTCATTACTACGGCGACAGAGACCGCGGGTGGGCGTGGCAGGTGCCGATGGTGGAGCTGCCGGACGCGCAGGCGCGTTCTGCGTCCTCGCACTGGTCCCCATACGACCGCGTCGGCGCGGTGCACGCCGATCCTTAAGGACTTTCTCTCCCGGCGGTCGTTTCTCTCCGCCCACGCCGCGGTTTCTTCAATCCCGACGCGCCTCGACGCCTTTCGACTTCAACTGACGCCTCGCGACTCCGCCCCGACGTCGCTTCGCGCGGAACGAACGGGCCTCGTCGATCAGTTCCTGCTCATGTCCGCGACGTTCGGCGACGCGTCCAAGTTTCAGGCGTTACTCGCGAAGAACGCCGCGGGGAGGGAGTGCGCGATCGTGGGGTCGGACGCGGAGCGGCCGGTCCCGCTCGCGTTCGAATACCGCGAGACGCCGCTGTTGGAGAGCATCCAGGAGATCGTGGAGCGAAAAAAAGCACCCGTGTACGTCGTCAACTTCACGCAGGTGCGTTCATATATTGCAAACGTGTTTCACCCATCGCTCAGTTTCAACATTTGATCGCGTCCCTTTTCAACTGACCGACCGGTGAACATTTTTTGTGTGGAATGGTCCTCAGCGCTCCGCCAACGAGCGCGCGCAGGATCTGTGCTCGTCGATCACGCTCACCGGGGACGAGAAAGCCGCGATCGCGGAGGAGATGCGCGGGTTTAAGTTCGACACCCCGGTCGGGAACGAGTTGCGACGGTTCATATCCCACGGCGTCGGCGTGCATCACGCCGGGCTACTTCCGAAGTACAGGCTCCTCGTGGAGAAGCTCGCGGGGAAGGGCTTGCTGAAGTGCGTGTGCGGGACGGACACATTGGGCGTCGGCGTGAACGTTCCGATCCGGACCGTCTTATTCACGCAGCTGTGCAAGTTCGACGGCAATAAGGTGCGGCTGCTGAGCACGCGCGAGTTTCAGCAGATCGCCGGGCGCGCGGGGCGAAGAGGGTTCGACGACGAGGGACACGTGTGGTGCCAAGCCCCGGCGCACGTCGTGGAGAATAAACGCGCCGAGGCGAAAGCCGCGGCGGCGGCGGAGAAATCGGGAAAGAAAGCGAAGAAGATTAAGAAATCGCAACCTCCGGAGAAGGGGTTCGTGCAGTGGAACGCGGACACGTTTAAGAGGATGGAAACGTCCTCCCCGGAGACGTTAGACTCCTCGTTCGAAGTCACGCACGGGATGCTCCTCGCGGTGCTGTCGCGGTACGGCGACGGAAAAAAGTCGCTGTATGACCTCTTAGTCAGGAACCACGAGCCGCTGATACGTCGCAGGAGGCATCAAAAGCGCGCGATCACGATGTACCGATCGCTGCGAGACGCGGGGATCATTCAAGAGGCCGGGACGATGGACGTCGGCGGGCGGTCCGTGACGTTGGGGTTCGACCTTCAAGACCAATTTTCGCTGACGCAGCCGCTGTCGCTGTTCGCCGTGCAGTTTCTCCCGACGCTTCTGCGGAAGTACGGCGAAAGCCGCAGCCGCCTCCGCGACGAAGCGTACGCGCTCGACGTTCTCTCCGTCTTAGAGGCGGTCCTGGACACGCCTCAGGCGGTGACGTACGCGCAGGTGAACCGAATGAAACGCCGCGCCATCGCGTCGATGAAAAACGACGGCGTGGAGTACGACGACCGAATGAAGACGATAGAGACGATGGACTACCCGCGTCCGCTCGAGGACGAGCTCGAGGCGGCGTACGAGCCGTTCCAAAAGAATCACCCGTACGTCGGGAACGAGTCGCTGAAGTGCAAGTCGATCGCGCGGGAGATGTACGACCTCGGGCTCAGCTTCAACGAGTACGTCGTGCATCACGGGCTGAACCGAAGCGAAGGCGCGGTGTTGCGATACCTCACGGACGCGTACAAATCTCTGGTGCAGAACGTCCCGGAGAACTTGAAGTCTCAGGGCGTGAACGACCTCGAGGAGTGGCTCGGGGAGAGCATCCGGCAGGTGGACAGCTCGCTCATCGACGAGTGGGAGGCGTTGAAGGATCCGGCGGCGGCGGCGGCGGCGGCGGCGGACCCGGAGGGCGCCGCCGCCGCCGCCGCGAAGGCGAAGGCGCTCGCGGAACCCCCCGGGCGGTTCATACAGTCGCGCGCGTTCCGCGTCATGGTGCGGAACGGCGCGTTCCGATGGGCGCAGCTCGTGTCCGACAGCGAGGAGGAAGACATCGCGGAGCTCGCGAAGTATCTCCCTCCGACGGGCCGAGACAAGCCGTGGGCCGCGGAGGAGCTTTGGGGTCAGATCGAGCCGTACTGGAGATCGCACGCGTCTCTCGACGTCTCGCACGACGCGCGCGCGCCGGAGTACTTCGACCTTCGCGACGAGGACGACGACGGAAACGCGCTCGAGGACGGCATCTGGCGCGTGACGCAGCGACTCGTGGACCCCGCGGGGGATCTGGACTGGGTCGTCGACGGCGAGGTGGACTTGAAAGCGTCCGAGGAAGAGGGACGCGCGGTGCTCAGGCTGGGGGGGATCCGGCGCGAGGGCGGCATCGCGGTGGAGGACGACGCGGAGGAGGAAGAGGGGACGACGTCGAGGGCGGCGGCGGTGGCGATTCCGGACGAGGACGACCTGTGGGCGGCGTACGAGGAAGAGGAGGAGGAGGAGTGAGCGCGCGAGAAATGTTTGCGCGCGATTCATTTCGTATCATTTCGTTTGCCCTCGCGCTGTTCCCGTCGCCGTCTCCGCGTGTTCTCGAATTCTTCCGCGTTCGTCTGCCCGTATGTCCATTCGCGCAATTGTTCGTCGTCGTCGTTATCTCTCACTCTTCGTCTCCCGCCCTCGACATCTTCACGCCACTGGGTTGACAAAAATCGTCGTCCAAGTTTAGCATATGGTACATTCAGAATACTGTAGTAGAACTGAACCATCGGGCATCCTCGTGGTCACGGCAGTGCTCCCTACTCCACCGAGCGCTCTCTCTGCGATTTCGAGACCGTGCAGCGCTACGGAGTCGTCCGGGTCGCCGTCGAGCGCTATCTGGAAGTACCGTCTCACCTTCTCGTAATCACGCGGGATACCCTCCGACACCAAGTGCATCCTACCCGCGTTCGTCGCCGCCGCCACTTTCAACTCGTGATCTTCGGCGTAATCCGCGCTCTTCTCGTACCACTGAAGCGACTTCTCGTTGCTCTGTGGCGCCCCGCGGCCGCGCCCGTACGCGAGACCGAGTCGGTACATCGCCCCAGGGTGCCCCGCTTCCGCGGCGAGTTCGTAGAGCTCGCGAGCGTAAGCTAGTTGTTCGGTCGTCAGCGACTCGTACTCGTCGCTTCCCTCACGGTGCTCGCCAAACTGGTTCGCCGCCTGGAACTGCGCTTCCACGTGCCCGAGCTCCGCCGCGAGTCTTTCGAAGTGCACGTGCATCGCGGACGGGTTCGTGTCAGGGCCGGGAGAGGGAGGCATGGCGGAGTCCAACCACAACTTTGACGCGTTCTGGTCTGCGTAGTCCTTGCGGAGTTTCTCTAAAATTTCCGCCGGTACCTCTTTCCGTCCCGTCCCGAAGTAGTGACACGCGAGCGTCCAGGACGCGTTCGCGTCGTTGTTCTTCAAGGCGGCATCGCGAAGGGCGCGAACGCGCTCGGGGTCGGTGATGACGAGATTCGAGGGGTGGTACGGGTGGTCTGAAGGGAGAAACAACTCCTCGCGTCGCGACGCGAGGAGGTCTATCGTCGACGCGTCCCCGAGCTTCGCTGGAGGCGCGGAGACGCGCGCGCCTTGCAGCGTGCCGTGAAATGGTCGCTCGTGTGTCACTACTTCGTACTTATTCTGGCTCTTCTTCGGGATCGTCTTCCGGTTCTTCTTCGACATCGCGTCGTGTCGCGCGTGCGGGCGAGGAGCGGTCGCGCGGTTCAAACTGCGACGCCCCTTTTTCAGATCTCTGAAAGGAACCCTAATATTATCAAAGCTACCGCGCTCACTTCGTCTTCCGCGGCTTCGCGCGGTTCGTCGCCTCCGCGGTCGTCGGATCCTCCGGCCAGTAGTGCTTCGGATACCGCCCTCGCATCTCCTTCGCGACGTCGTGGTACGCGTTCGCCCAGAACGACTTCAGATCCGTCGTCACCTGCACCGGTCGACCCGCCGGCGACAACAGGTGCACCTCCATCGCGACCGTCTTATTCGCGCCCGCCCTCGGCGTCTCCGTCATCCCGAACAGCTCCTGCAACCGCGCCCGCAGCACCGGCGTCCCGCCGGGCGCGCCGTAATCCACCGGAAGCTTGCTCCCGCTCGGGACCACGACGTGCGTCGGGCACGACGCTTCGACTCTCCGCGACGATTCGTAATCCACCATGCACCGAAGCAACCCGTCGCCGTCGAGCTTTCGAAGCGCGGAGACGGACGTCACCCCAGGAAGCATCGGCGCGAGCCACTCCTCTAAGCTCGCCTCCAACGCGGCGTCGCTCAAGTCCGGCAGCGCGTCGTCGCCGCTGTCCCGAGACCACATCACGCGCCGTCGCCACTGCTCCGTCTTCTCCGACCAACCCAGCGCGTTCTTCACGCCAATCGCGCGCACGCCTTGGAGCATCGCGTCGACGACAGCCTCGGGCGCGGGCGCGAACGCCGTCTCTCGAATTACCGCCTCGCCGACGCGCAGCTGTCTCCGCGCGACGATCGCCTTCGACGCGGCCGCCCACGCGACGACGTCGCGCGTCTCGCACAGCGCGTCGTGGAGGCACCCGGCGGGCGCGTCGCCGGACGCGGGAAGCAACGCGGCAAGCGGCACCGGCGCCGCGAGGCGCGCGCGGTCGTTCCGCGCGGCGGCGTCGCCGCCGCCGCCGCCGCCGAGCTCCGCGATAGCGATGACGTCCTCCCTGGACATGACGTCCGAGCTCGGGACGCTCGCGGCGCCTTTGCCGCTCGACAGCGCGAACGCGCCGCCTTTCGATCGTCGCACGCCGACGCGGTCGGGGTACGCGAGCGCGAGGAGCACGCCGGCTTCGTCGTCGCGTTCGCCGAGGAGGAAGGAAAACACCGGGCCGACCGGGTCGCCGTCGCCGACCCCCGGGGCGCACCACGGCTCAGCGTCGTCGCGACCGTCGCGCGCGATGCGTTTTAAAGTGTCGAGGAGCTGGGTCGCGACTTTACCAGCCTCCGTCGCGGCGGCGCGGTCGATCTCGTGGCCGACGTGGCCGTGAAACGCGTCGCCCGAACCCGACGCGCCGCCGCCGCCGCCGCCGGCCGTTCCACCGGCGGCCTTCGCAGCGCGCGCAGCCTTCGCGGCGGCTTGAACGCCGCCGCCCGCGGGTTTCCTCCCCTTCGGCGCGCCCTTCAGACCTTTCTTCCGACCGCTCGGGAGCTTCGTCCCGATCGGCACCCTCACCGGCCCCGCCGCCGGTTCAATCCCCGCCGCCGTCGGCGGCGTCCCCCCCCCTCTCCCCGTCGGCGTCGCCTCGCCCGCGCCCGCGGGCGACGCCCACCCCCCGCCGCCGTTCGCGCTCCACAGCGCCCCCACGCGCGATCGCACGTCCACGGGAACGTCGCGCCCCCTCAGCACGTCCCGATCCCCCAACGTCGCCGCGAGCTGACACGCGAGCCGCGCGCTCTCCGGCCCTCTCCGCGCGGCGAACAGCGCCATCCGCGCGTGCCGCGGGTGCAGCGGCAGCCGCGCCATCCGCGCGCCCTCCCTCGTGACGCGTCCGCTCGCGGCGTCGATCGCGCCGAGGCGCGTCAGGAGCGTCCTCGCGGCGGCCATCTGCCCCGCGGGCGGCGGGTCCAGCCACGGCAACGACGCGGGGTCGTCCACGCCCCACGCCGCGAGGTCCAACGCGAGCGGCGCCAAGTCCGCGCTCGTGATCTCCGGCGGCGTGTCCGGCGCGAGCGACGCGTGCGAGAGCTCGCTCCAGAGGCGGTAGCACGTCCCGGGGGCGACGCGGCCGGCGCGGCCGCGGCGTTGGTCCGCGCTGGCGAGAGAAATTTTGACGACGTCGAGACGCGTCGTCCCCTTGTTGGCGTCGAATCTCGGCGCTCGGCGCAGACCGCTGTCGATCACGATTCGCACGCCCGGGATCGTCAGAGAGCTCTCCGCGATCGGCGTCGCGACGACGACGCGGCGGACGCCGGGCGGCGCGGGCGCGAGCGCGTCGGACTGCTCGGATTGCGACAGGCCGCCGTAGAGCGGCATCACGCTGAGCTTTTCGCCGCCGCCGCCGTCGCGCAAGTCGCGAACGACGCGGTTGATCTCTCCCGCGCCGGGGAGAAAACACAGGATGTCGCCGCCGTCGGGTCCGGGGTTCTCCGTTAACGCCTTTCGAACGGCGGTTATCATCGCGTTCTCGAGGTCCATGAAGTTCTTCCCGGGCGGACCCAAATACTTCGTCTCCACCGGAAACGATTTCCCCTCGCTCGTGATCACCGGACACCCGCCGCTCGATTTCGACTCTTCGTCCTCCTCTCCCGCCCCTAACAACCGCGCGACGCGCTCGCCGACGTCCCCCAACGTCGCGGACATCACGATCAGCCTCAAGTCCGGCCGAAGCGCGCTCTTCGCGTCCTTCGCGAGCGCGAGAGACGCGTCCGCGTCGAGCGACCGCTCGTGGAACTCGTCGAAGATCACCGCTGAGGGCCGTTCCATACAAAGCGATGTCGGGGTGGAGTTCATAGGCGTCAGTTGGAGTTGAAATGCGCCGAGGTCGGGTGTTGAAAGCGAGGGGTGGGCGGAGAGAAACGCCGGGAAAAGTCCTTAAGGATCGGCGTTCACCACGCCGACGGGGTCGTATGGGAACCAGTGTGAATCAGAACGCGCCTGAGACGCCCGGGAGACTCGGGTCGTCCTGCAGCCGCCGCGTGAACACGCCCTCGGTGACCACCTCCACGCGCGTTCTCGAGGACGTCTTCGAGTCGAACCGGACGCGGTAGCCCACGGTCTCGCCGACGCGCTCGTTGAGGATGGACGCCATGCGATGCGCCGCCGCGCGCGCGGCGAGGCGGCGCGGTTCCAAGAGGATGATCGAGCCGCCGATCGAGCCGCCGCCTTCGCCGCGCATCCACGCCGGGTCGCTGAGGAGGAGCGCGAGCGGGAGCGTCGTCGTCTTGCCCGCCCCGGGCGGGGCCTGGAGCACGAGCGAGGTGCTCGTCTGATGAGCGACGAAGAGAGAAAGGAGGAGGAGGAGGAGGAGGAGGAGGAGGAGTCAGACGACGTGACGACGCGCGAGGTTAGGGCATCGGTGGCGCGAGAAGGACGACGACGCCGCGTCGCGAGGAGATCGACGGACGCGCCTCGAGCGCGTCGAGGCAGTCGTACAGACACTCGCGGATGGGCAGCGACGCGATCGCGGCGTCGAGCCGCGGGTCTATCGGCCGCGGCGACGCCGCGCACGAGACGCGGCGTCGCGGTCGCGGGAGCTGGCGTTGATGACGACGCTGTCGCTGTCGTCGCGCGGGACCGCTCCCGCGCGCGGACGGCACCGCGCCTCTCGCGCGCGCGCGCCACGACAGCGCCGCCGCGCCCGCGGGCGCGCTCGCGGCGGACGTCGACGCCATGTCTCCGCCCGCGACGCGACGCCGCGCGAGGAGTCGACGGCGCGGCGCGAAGTGCCGACGAGACGACGACGCGTTCGCGTTCGCCATCTCGGACGTCGCGACAAACGTTTTTCACCCATCGCCCGGTTTCAACATTTGATCGCGTCCCCTGTCAACTACTGTACACGTACTGTACACGTACTGACCGGTGAACTTTTTTTGTATGGAATGGCCCTGAGCTCCCAGGTTGGATTCGCGACTCGCGACGACCTCACCGCTCATATCTTAATATCACGTAATATCACATCATCACCATCACCCCCCCCCTCTCACCGACGCGCGACTCACGCCTTCGCGGCGGCCGCGGCCTCCAAGTCCCTGACGAAGTCTTCCAACCCCCAGACCGTGATGCGCGGGTTCGCCTCGGCGCGCGCGCGCTCCTCCGGCGTGTTGTATCCCCAGTCGACTAAAAACAACTCCCAGTCTTCCAACCCCTCCGTCGCGCACACCTTCTCGAGCGTGCTCATCTTATCCTCCACGAACACCTTCCTCGCGCCCTCCGCGGCGGCGTCCCCGAGCTCGCGCAGCACCGCGGTCTTCGGGATCCCGCTGACGCACTGCGAGAAGAGTCGCGTCTCCGGGACGACGAGATTCGCCTTGGGGTCGTTCCATACGAAGCGACGTCGGGGTGGAGTTCATAGGCGTCAGCTGGAGTTGAAAGGCTTCGAGGGCGGGGATTGAACGCGAGGGATGGGCGGAGAGAAACGACGGGAAAAGTCCTTAAGGAACGGCGTTCACCACGCCAACGCGGTCGTATGGGAACCAGTGTACAGAACGCGCCTTCTCCTCCATGATGGCCGCGGCGAACCGCGCCTGCTTCGTCGTGACGATGAACACGTCGCACGCGCTCGACGCCTCCGCGACGTTACACGCCTCGCCGATCCCGGGGTAGATCAAGTTCGGCGCGAGCCATCCGGCGAGGTCCGCTTCCATCCAGTCGTCGCGAATCGCTCCGTACCCGGAGACCATGGACGCGCGGTCTGATATTTTCGTTCCATACAAAAAATGTTCATCGGTCAGTTGAAAGGGGACGCGGTCAAATGTTGAAACCGGGCGATGGGTGAAATACAGGTAAATACGTTTGTATAGAACGCACCTAGGTTCCACCGTTCCATGAGCGGCGGCATCAGCGCGCCCCACGACGCGAGGATCTCGTCCACGGAGTACCCCGGAATTTCCTCGTAGACGCACCGCGCGAGGAGGGTGTTCTCGAACCCCGTCTCCACGACCGGGCGCGTGCGCTTCAGACCGTCCAGCACGCGTCGCGTCGTCGCCTCCGAGTCGTCGACGAAAATCTCGGGCCAGAGCGCGCGCGCGTGCGTCCATCCGCTGATGCTGCTCTCCGGCTCGGAGTCGCACACGACGCCGTCGAAGTCGAGGGCGTACACCGTCGGCGCGCCCGTGGACGCGGACGCGGTCGCCATCGACGGCTGGTCGCCCTTGGCGACGGCCGCGCGGGCGACGACGCGCGAGACGCCGCGATCGCGGCGAGCGACCGAGGAGGAGGAGGAGGAGGAGGAGGAGGAGGAGGACGCGCGCGGTCGCGTCGCCGCGATGGGAGCGCGCGCGGAGGAGGACGCGGCGAGCGCGGCGGCGGACATCGGCGCGACGAGAGAACGCGGGCGCGTCGTCGACGACGCCGCGCGATCGATGAAGTCGCCCCGCGACCCGCGATTCCGCGCGTGAACGAATAGTGTAGTTTTTCGCGTAGTACGCGAAACCGGTTCGCGCCCGTATGAGCAAACGCACTGGGGATCATTTTCCACCTCCCGAGGCAGCCGTTTCTGAGTTGACGCGTCTCGAATTTTGACGAGCGCTCGAAATATCGCGCCGTCGCCGCCACTCGCCGATCACTCTGAGAGCACACGCGCTAACCCCGCACGCTACCCTCTCTGCCTCCGACCGTCGCGTTCGCTCGAACCGACGCTCACAAGCACTCACTCGCTTCCCACACGCGTTCGCTTCACACCGAACGTCGCGTCGCCGCTCGCGACCGCTGATCCGTCGGTGAAAACAAAAACACCGCTTCGACGTCTTTTTGACGCGTCGACGTTCGGCCGCATCTCCCGCCGACGACCCCGCTTGCACTTGCTCTTCGAGCCCCGCTGAGTACAGCCCGTTCAACGAAGTATCATGGATATCATCCCTGGCGACAGTAGTACCCCTAGCGACAATATATACACGCGCGTCTACGAACCCGCGCTCGAGGACATCGAAGCCGACCTCCGTCCGTGGGGCCGAGAAGAAGTAAAGTACATCGCCGGCATCGAAGACGTGCGCGACGCGCCCGGGCGCTCTCCTCGACGATTTTTTTCCCCCGGGTTTCCTCGATTCGACGTCTACGCGACTTCACGGCACTGACGAACGCCTCTCCTCCCCCGCGACGATCTCGCAGCGCCTTCGAAAGCCTTCCTGACAACCGCCAAGGCGCATCTGGAAAAAGACACTTTAGATAAAAACGCGTGAAATCCGCGTGGCGCGTCGGAACGCGATGACCGTCTCCGACGCGAACGACGCCGTCGCACCCGGCGTCGCCGCCGCCGACGCGATTCTCCCGTGCCCCCACTTCGAGGGCGTCGAGAAGAGAATCGAAATCGACTTTCACGAGGGTTCGTCGCAGCGCGGTACGTCATCGCCCGCGTTTCCGACCGCAGCGCGTCGCCGGAGACGTCGAAAAAAGCCCTAAACGCGTCGTCGCTTTTCTCGCTTCGTTCGTCAACCTCCGCGGCGGCCCGCTCACCTCCCCCGCTCTCTCCCCCCCCATCATCCCCCCACCCACCAACCCCACCACAGATTTGCGCTCCCTTCCCCGCGAAGTCCTCGACGACGCGATGACCGCGTCCGAGTGCCTCATCGTGTCGCACGAGCGCGCGGAGGCGTTCGACGCCTACGTGTTAAGGTGCGTTCTATACACTGGTCCCCATACGACCCCGTCCGCGTGGTGAACGCCGATCCTTAAGGACTTTTGCCGTCGTCTCTCTCCGCCCACCCCTCGCTTTCAATCCCCGTCCTCGACGCCTTTCAACGCCAACTGACGCCTTTCAACTCCACCCCGCCATCGCTTTGTATGGAACGGCCCTAAGCGAGTCGTCCCTCTTCGTCTTTCCCACGAAGTTCGTCCTCAAGACGTGCGGCACCACCAAGCTCCTCAACGCGATCCCGCTCGTGCTCGAACACGCGGCGGCGATCGGGATGAAGCCCAGACGGTGCAAATACACTCGATCGACGTTTCTGTTCCCGGACGAGCAGCCCATGGGGGGAAACTTCGACGAGGAGACCAAGGTGCTGGAGAGCTACTTCGGCGGACTCGGGCCGGACGGAGGGAACAGTTTCGTCCTCGGCAGCAAGCTGCGCGGCGTGCAGTGGCACGTGTACCTCGCGGACGACAACGGCGCGGGAAACGCCGCGAAGAAGCCGCGGCAGCAGCCGAGATCTCATCGGTCTCTGTCCCTGTCCCGCGGGGAGGGACGCCGCGTCTCGGACGACGACGACGTCTCGGAGGATTCCAACGACTCGGCGGCGACGGGCGACGACGCGGCGGACGCGCTCTCCCTCGAAGGTTCGACCGACCGTCGTCTCTTCGAGCCGACCGTCTCGCTCGAGGTGTGCATGACGCACCTCGACGTCACGCACGCGAAGCACTTCTTCCGCACGGAGTCGTTCGTGTCGTCGCGCGCGACGACGGAGGAGAGCGGCATCGCGGCGTTGTTTCCGGACATGACGATCGACGACTACGTCTTCGAGCCGTGCGGGTACAGCATGAACGGCGTCGACCGCGCGATCAACGGGAAGGAGTTCTCCACGATCCACATCACCCCGGAGGATGGGTTCTCGTACTGCTCGGTGGAACACTCGAATTTATCGCTGTCGAGGGCGGACCCCGAGGCGTACGTCCGAGGCATCGCCGCGCGTTTCAAGCCCGGGAAGTTTTCCCTCGCCGTCTCCACCGACGCGCCGCCGGCGACGGCGGCGGAGATGCGTCGCGTGCCGACGCTGCCGGGGTACCGAAGAGTCCAGGCGTCGCATCAGGAGATCGACGCCAGCGGCGGCGCGGTGTCGTTCTACACGTTCGTCCGCCTCCCCGAGGAGAATTTCACGATGGCGATCGACGACGTCGTCGCGACGGCGAAGGCTGCCGTCGCCGCCGCGCAGATCGCGACGCTCGAAGAAAACTTTGAGCTCTCCCCCGCGGCGTCGGACGACGACGAGAAGCCGTCGTCGTACGACACGGACGAGGACGCGCCGGACCGCAAGAAGCTCAGGTTGGACGCGCGATGCGACTCGCCGCACGCGGGCTGCGTCTCCGCGCTCAGCGCCGGCACGGTGGCCGGCTTGGAGATGAACCTCTCTCTGCCGAGCGTTAACGACCTCGGCGCGATGGCGACGGCGACGGCGACGACCGCGCACGCGCACCACTCCGTGATGAAGGCATCTCCTGGCGACGCGAAAGGGATCGCGACGCTGCGCGCGTCGCTTCCCACGCCGCGCCCCCTCGCGTGCGCGCAAAAGCACGAAGACGCGCTCGTCGTCAAGGCGCTCGTCGAGTCGCACGCCAAGTCCCTCCCCGGCGGCGGCGCGCGATCCATCGACAACTGCGTCCTCGACGTCATCGAGTCCGGCCTCGCGCAGCGCGCGCAGGAGCGCCTCGAGCGATTCCTCGTCGTCGACCTGGGCGTCGTGACGCGCCGGTGGCACTACTGGCGCGCGACGCTCCCGCGCGTCCAGCCGCACTACGCGGTGAAGTGTAACATGGACACGCGCGTGCTCGCGACGCTCGCCGCGCTCGGGTCGTCGTTCGACTGCGCGAGCCCGACGGAGGTGGACGCGGTGATCTCCCTCGGCGTGTCCCCCGACCGGATCATATACGCGAACCCGTGCAAGCTGCCGCGGCACCTCGCCGCGGTGGCGGGCAGCGGCGTGTCGCTGACGACGTTTGACTCGGTGGGCGAGCTGGAGAAAATTTCCGCGCTCGCGCCGGAGATGAAGGTTCTCCTGCGTCTCCGCGCCGACGACCCGGACGCGCGGTGCGTGCTCGGGAACAAGTACGGCGCGGAGCCCGCGGAGGTTAAGGTGCTTCTCGAGGCGGCGAAGAGGCTCGGCGTCAACGTGAACGGCGTGTCGTTCCACGTCGGCTCGGGCGCGACGAACCCGCTGGCGTTTCGCGAGGCGCTCGAGTTCGCGCGCGTCGCGTTCGACGCCGCGAAGGAGCTCGGGTTGCCTCCGATGGAGGTGCTCGACATCGGCGGCGGGTTCAGCGGCAGCATCAAGGCGGACGACGCGTCGAACGACGACGACGTCACGCTCGCGGCCGTCGCCGGCGAGGTGAACAAATCCCTCGAGCGCCTCTTCCCGGAGGCTGAGGGCGTCCGCGTCATCTCCGAGCCCGGGCGGTACTTCGCCGAGGCGTGCGTCACGCTCGCGTGCATGATCTTCTCGCGGAGGATCCGAAGCACCGAGGACGGGTCGCTCGCGCCCGGCGAGGACTCGCACCAGTACTTCGTGTCGGACGGGCTGTACGGCATGATGAACTCGATCATGTACGACCACGCGACGGTGAACTCGCGCCTCCTTCCGGTGGCGACGAACGCCGCCGCGCTCGCCGCGGGGAACGTCGACGCCGTCATCCCCGCCAACGTCTACGCCGGCGACGACGCCGTCGTCGGGAACTCGCGAGCGAAGACGTACCCGTCCACGGTGTTTGGACCGACGTGCGACGGCCTGGACAAGATTCACGAGCAGACGGCGATGCCGGAGCTCACCGTCGGGGATTGGCTGGTGTTTCCGCACATGGGCGCGTACACGGTGAGCGCGGGGAGCAACTTCAACGGGTTTTCGTGCGCGGACGTGAAGAAGTTTTACGTGTGCTCGCCTTCGGACGCGGACCCGGAGCCCGTCGTCAGGTGAGGAAGAAATTAAGAAGAATGAAGAAAAAGAAGGATATGAAGAAGAAGAAGAAGAGACGACCGACGTCTCTGTGCCGCGGCGCGTCTGCCCGTTCTCCGAACGACGAAGAACGACGCGTCGCCTTGTCTGTTGAGATGTAGAAGAGTCGGGCCGGGCGCGACTCCGCCGATTCCGTTCCGTCGCGTAGCACACGCGAGCGCTGCCGCTGCTTTAGTTAGAAGAAGATAGCCGCGCGGCTCAGCGAGCGTGACGACGCGAACGGTGGACGGAGGGCCCCTCCCGCTTTGTTATGTTGAGAGAAGATGTATGAGTGCGAAACGACTACGCGCCGCGGCGCCGCGCCCGTCTCTTATTTCGTCGTGAAAAGAATCCTTCTTCTTCGCGATCTCCACGCGCCGCACACACCACGCACACGCCGCCGCAGAGTCACCGACGCGCGCCGATCCGCGCCGCGCGCACGTCATCATGAGGGACGTCAGGATCCCCCGCGCTCGCGGCGGCGCGTCGAACGACGTCGCGTTCGACCTCGGCGACAGCCTCAAGGAGGGCCTCGGCGGGCTCAAGGACGCGGTGCGGGATCTGGGGGAGGGACTCAAGGAAGCGATCGAGGAAGCCGCGCGCGAGCAGCGGCGAAAGATCGACGCCGAGGGCGAGATGACGCCGTACGCCAAGGTCGGGTGGACGATCGTCCTTGCCGCGTTGGCGTGGTACTGGTTGTCGTCGTGGTTCGGCGGCGGCGGCGGCGCGCGGAGCCGCGACGGCGAGCGCGGCGCGAGGAGCGCGGTGGACGATTCCGCGCGCGAGCGGCAGCTCGAGGAGATGCGGCGACGGCAGGCGGAGAGAGCCGCGGCGGCGGCGGTGGAGGCGCGCGAGCGCGCGGCCGACGCGGCCGACGCGGCCGCCGCGGCCCCGGCCGCCGCGACCGCGTCGCGGAGCGCGTCCACGGCGGCGATTTCGCGCGAGCGCGAGGTCGCGGCGTCGCGGGCGGCGGCGGATGCGAAGACGGCGGCGGAGGAGGAGGAGAAGCGCGCGCGGGCGAGCGCGGAGGAGGACGCGGTGGGCGCGGCGAGGGAGCGCGCGCGGAGAGCGTTCTTGGAACGTCAGCAGGCGCTGCTCAGCGCGGCGAGCAGGAGGGCGCGGGACGAGACGCGCGATGCGACGGCGGCGGACTGACGTCGAGTTCGAGTTTCGGATCGTCGTCGTCGGACGCGTCGCCTCGGAGCGTGCCGTGCCGTTCGTCTACTGTACGCAGTCTGCGACGCGTCGCTCAGCGACCTACTAGGGCCTAATACACGTACCCCCCCAGCTCGGCGTCGAACGCCATCGGGTTCCTGATGAGCAGCGACGCGACCACCTCCGGCTTCTTCCTCTCCGGGAACTTAGGGTCGTTCCATACGAGCGAATGTCGGGGTGCGGTTGAAAGGCGTCAGTTGGAGTTGAAAGGCGTCGATGGGGGGGATTGAAAGCTAGGGGTGGGCGGAGAGAGACGACGGCAAAAGTCCTTAAGGATCGGCGTCCACCTCGCGAACGGGGTCGTATGGGGACTAGTGTATAGAACGCACCTTAGCCGTCAAGAGCAGACAACATCGATCGATCGGCCGCAGAGTGACGGGCAACACGCACGGCCCCGTCCCGCACCCGAAGACGTCGTCCGTCGCGTCGTCGTCGTCGTCGTCGTCGCCCGGCGCCGCGAATCGCTCCATGACGCGCATCGCCGCGATCGTCCCGAGCGTCGCCTCCTCCGTCTCCGTCGCGTTCAGAAACCGGCCGCGGATCCCGCGCGCCGCGCGCGTCGCCTTCTTACGCTCCGCTCTCGAGACGCCGTCGTCGTTGGCCGTCGCGAGGACGTCCGCGTCCGCGCCGCCGCCGCCGTGGTTCCTCTCGTCGAACGCGATCGTGACGGACAGCGGCGCGGCGTCGCCGCCGTCGCCGTCGTCTTCCTGCGTCACCCGCAGCCGCCTCAACCCCTCCAATCGAACCCTCACCTCCATGCCGTACGTCGGCACGTACGCTAGGAGGTACTTCTTCCCGACCGCGCGCACGATGCCGCTCACCACCTTCGGCGTCGTCCTCAAAAACGCGCACAGATACGCGTGAATGGACCCCTCTTGCGCCGCCTTGGCGGCGAGCTTCCGCTCGTTGCATCGCTCGGCGACGACGTGCAGCACGTTCGCGTTGGGCACGCCCCGCGCGACCGCGGCGGCTTCCGCGTCGACGACCGGACCGGCCGACGACCGGACGCCGTCGCCGTCATCAGAGCGATTCGCTCTTCTGCCCTTGAACCCCGCGTCTAACGCCGCGGCGACGATCCTGTGCACGACGACGTCCGGGTACCGCCGAATCGGCGACGTGAAGTGCGTGTACCGCTCGAACGCCAACGCGTAATGCCCCCAGGTCTCCTCGTCTTGCTTCCCGGTGCAGAAATACCGCGCGAGCTGCATCGGAAGCGTCGCGAGGAGCTTCGCGACCTCGTACCCGTCCGGGTTGGACGCCCGCAGCGCGGTCAGCGATCGGTGCAGCGCGCCGCTGCTGGACGCGTCGACGCGCAGCCCGCGCTCGGCGGCGAACGTCTCGAGCTGCTTCACCTTTCGCTCGTCCGGCTCCGGGTGGCATCGAAGCAACGCGCGGTCCGGATACGCGGACGCGATGAACGTCGCGACCGTCGTGTTCGCGAGGAGCATGAACTCCTCCACGAGCTGGTTCGCCTCGCGGGTGACGTACGCCGCCGCGGAGGACGGCTGCCCGGCGGCGTCCAGCTCGAAGCTGAGTTTCGATTGGTCGAGCCGCAGCGCGCCGTTTTGGAATCGCCGCGCGCGCATCCCTCGCGCCGCGCGGCTCAGGAGACCGATCGTCTCCGCGACCGCGCGCGGGTCCCACGCCCCCGGGTCGTTCGCGTCCGCGGCGGCGACCTCGACGGGGCCGGAGGCGTCCGCGGCGGCGGCGGTCAGGACAGCCGCGGCGGCGGCGGCTTTATCGTCTTCGCCGCCGAGCGTTTCGTCGTCGAGCGTCTCGATGACGCTCTGCGCGGTGCCGTAATCGAGCTTCGCGCACGACCGTATCACCCCGCGACCGAACCACTCGGAGAGCACCACCCCGTCCGGGGTCATCTCCCACTCCACGCTGAACGTGAGCCTCTCGACCCCGGGGTTGAGCGAACACAGATCGTCGCACAGCAGACGCGGCAGCATCGGCATCACCTTTTGAACGAAATACGTCGACGTCGCCCTCCGCCCGGCTTCTTTATCCAGCGCGCTGTTCGGCGTCACGAAGTGCGACACGTCCGCGATGTGCACGCCGACGACGAGGACGCCGTCGTCGCGCATCGTCGCGTGGAGCGCGTCGTCTAAATCGCGCGCGGTCGGCGGGTCGATGGACGCCACGCGGACCTTCGTGAAATCCCTCCGCGTCGCTCGCTCCTCGCTCGGCACCTCCCATCGCTCGCCGCTCGCGCGGTCGGGAACCTCGGGGAGACACGCGATTGCATCCGCGCTGAAGTCATCCGGGCCGAGGATCGCGTGCTCCGCGATCAGCGCGGCCGTCACCGTCTCGAGAGCGTTCGCTTCGCCGAGGATCTCGATGAGCGCCGCGTGCGGGTACACCGCGCCGGCGCTCCATCGCGTGATTTTCGCGCTGACGAGCGCGTTTTTCAACTTCCCCAACCCTCGCTCCCTCGCCTGCGACGCGATCTCGGGGGGAAGCAACTTCGGGGACATCTCCACGGACATGAACGGCAGCCGCGCGTCGACCGGGTGCAGGCGGAGCATGGGCACGTTCCCGGCGAATTTCGGCGAAGTCTTTCCGCCGCCGCCGCCCTCGACGTCCACGACGTCGACGTATCCGATGACGACGTCGCGCTTCGGCGACTTCTCGAGGACGGCGACGACGCGGCCAGTCGGACGCAGTGGCGTACCGCCGGGACCGCCGCGCGCCGCCGCGTCCGCGAGCGTCTCGAGCGACGGGGGTCGTCGAGGAGGAGGCGCGTCCATCGACGCGGCGCGCAGTGCGCGTCGAATCGCGTCCTCCGCCCTCTCGCGTTCGCGCGCCTTCATCGCGAACTTCGACGCCTCCGCGACGTCGTCGTCTTCGTCCTCTGATTGGACCACGTCATCATCCACGCCATCATCCACGCCATCATCCACGTCATCGTCACCCGCGCCGTCGTCTTCGGCGTCGTCCCAGCCGTCCTCGTCCTCGACCGCGGTCGAGGGAGAGTCCAGCGGCGGCGATGCCCCTCCCCCGCCGCCGCCGCCGCCGCCGCCGCCGCTCGCGCCGCCGCGTCTTCGTCTCCTGTTCCTCTCGCCGCTCGCGCCGCCGCCCCGGTCGTCCAGCCCCGGCCACGCGCTCACGTCGTCCAGCCGTATCACCACGACGTCGCCCTCGATGACGCGGTTCTGCGCGCGGAACCCCTCCAGCTTGACGTCCGCGGTGGGAGGAAATCCCTCCACGCTGACGTACGCCTCGTGCCGGCGACGCGGGTTCACGCGGATCTTCCCGGTGAAGAGCTCGCCGTCCATGACGCCGAGCGCGACGTCGCTCGCGGGGAGGAACTCGTCGAAGCGTCGCCTGCCGCCGCCGCCGCCGCCGCCTTTCCCGCGGCCGTCGCGTCTGGACGACGACGACGACGACGTCGGCGTGTTTCCTCGCCCATCGCCTCCCTTCGCCTTCGCCTTCGCCTTCCCCGAGGACCGCCGCGGCCGATGAGGACCGCCGGGCGTCGTCGTCGGCGCGGGCGTGGAAGGCGTCGCGGGCGTCGCGGGCGGCACCTTCGCGCCGCCCTTTAACCGGACTACACCCTTGCGGGGCGTCTTCGCGGATGCGTTCGCGTCGTCAGATCTCGACGACCTCCCTCGCCCTCGTCGTCGTCCGTCGTCTTCGCCCTCCTCGCGCGTCCGCTCGCGCTCGCCTCCTCCTCCGTTCGCGGGCGCGGACGCGCTCGCGGACCTCGTGAGGAGGTCCAGCGACGCCGCGGCGTCCTTCGCCGGCGCCATGCGGTGTGCGTTCCCCGCGTCCGTCGACGAAGCGAAGCGATGCGTTTATTCCGATGGTGTTTTTTCGTCGGATCGATGTTGTTGTTTCCCGCCTCTGCACTGCCGCCGGCGCCAGAGCCGCCTCCAGAGCTCCGGACGCGCGTCCCTCTTCACTGGGCCCGCCGACGCGCGCGCGGAGGATGTCCGCGCGGGAAATCGGCCGCCGCGCCGCCGCGATCGCGGCGTCTTCGGCCGCGGCGGCGAGCGCGTCCACGTCCTCCTCGGCGGCCGCGATCGATGCTGTTTTTTCGTCGACGACGCGTCGCGGGTTCTCCTCCGCGCACCAGCGATGGGCGGTCGCGGCCGAGACGAGCCCTCTGCGTCGACTCCTCGCGCTCGAGTCGAGCGGCGCGTCGCGCGCGGCGTCGCGCGCGCCGTCGCCGTCGCCGTCGGCGTCGGCGTCGAGTCGCCGCCTTCGTCGCGCGTCCTCGAACGCGTCTCCGTCGTCGTTCGACCGCTCGCGTCTCCGACGCCGCCTCCTGTCGTCCTCCTCCGCGGCGAGCGCCGCGAACGACGACGCCGCGAAGACGACGTCGACGACGCCGCCGCCGCCGTCCGCCGCCGCGGTCGCGGGCGCGAGAGCCGCGGTCGCGGAGGCGGAGAAGGACGTCGACTGGAAGATCATCCGATCGGTGCTCCCGTACGTCTGGCCCGAGGGCGAACCCGAGCACCGCGCGCGCGTCGTCGGCGCGGTCTCCCTCCTCGTCCTCTCCAAGTTCCTCAACGTCGGGACGCCGTTCATGTTCAAGTACGCGGTCGACGCGCTCGCGGTCGGCGCGACCGGCGCGGCGACCGGCGCGAGCGCGTTGACGGCGATGGCGGGCCCCGTCGTCTTGGGATGGACCCCGGCGGCGATGCTGGTCGGCTACGGCGCCGCTCGCGCGGGCGCGTCGTTTTGCAACGAGCTGCGAAACGCAACGTTCGCGAAGGTGGCGCAGGGGGCGATACGCGGCGTCGCGCTGCGGGTGTTCGACCACCTCCACGAGCTCGATCTGAGTTTTCATCTCTCGAGGCAGACGGGCGCGGTGACGCGAACGATCGAACGAGGGACGCGCGGGATTCAATTCATCCTGAACAGCATGGTCTTCAACGTCGTCCCGACCGCGTTCGAGATTGGCCTCGTGGCGTACATCCTGGGCACGCGTCTGGGGCCCGAGTTCGCGGTGTTGACCGTGGGGACGATCGGGACGTACGGCGCGTTCACGCTCGCGGTGACGCAGTGGCGGACGCGGTTTCGGAAGGACATGAATCGACTCGAGAATCAAGCCGGGAACCGGTCGCTGGATTCGCTGATCAACTACGAAACCGTGAAGTACTTCAACAACGAAGCGCACGAGTCGAGAAGGTTCGACGAGTGCCTGAGGGGGTACGAGAAAGCGGCGCTGAAGACGCAGAGTTCGCTGAGCGCGTTGAACTTTGGGCAAAACGCCATCTTTTCCGCGTCCATCTCCGCGGCCATGCTACTGTGCGCCGGCGGCGTCGCGCGAGGCGAGCTCACCGTCGGCGACCTCGTCATGGTCAACGGACTTCTGTTCCAGCTGTCCGTGCCGCTGAACTTCTTGGGGACGGTGTACCGAGAGACGCGGCAGAGTTTAGTGGACATGACATCGATGTTCACGCTCTTGGAGACGACGCCAGCCATCGCCGACAAGCCGGACGCGCCTCCGCTGACGATCCCGCCGAACGGGTTAGACGTCGCGTTCGACGACGTCGTCTTCGGGTACGGCGGCGGCAGCGAGAACGGGCGAGGCGACGTCCTGAAGGGCCTGACCTTCGCGGTGCCCGCGGGCGGGAGCCTCGCGCTCGTGGGCGCGTCCGGCAGCGGCAAGTCCACGGTGTTGCGTCTCTTGTACCGGCTCTACGACGCGCAGAGCGGCGCGGTGAGGCTCGGCGGGCAGGACACCCGAGACGTGTCGTCGAAATCGCTGCGACGGAACATCGGCGTCGTCCCGCAAGACTGCGTCTTGTTCAACGACACGATCCGGTATAACATCGCGTACGGACGCGAGAACCACGCCGCGAGCGAGGAGGAAATCGTGACCGCGGCGAAACGCGCGGCGATCCACGACCCGGTGAGCTCGATGACGGACGGGTACGACACCGTCGTCGGCGAGCGCGGGCTGAAGCTCAGCGGCGGGGAGAAGCAGCGGGTCGCGCTCGCGCGCGCGTTTCTGAAGGACGCCGGGGTGGTGCTGTTGGACGAGGCGACGAGCGCGCTCGACACGAAGACGGAGGCGGGGATCATGAGCTCCATCGGGAATCTCATGCGCGGGAGGACGACGATTCTCATCGCGCATCGGCTCTCCACCGCGCGGCACTGCGATCGCATCGCGGTGTTGGAGGACGGCGTGGTGTCCGAGCAAGGGACGCACCGGGAGTTGTTGGAGCGAGGGGGGAGGTACGCGGAGATGTGGGAGGCGCAACAGCACGGGATCGGGCAGGAGGAGAGCGCGGGCGCGACGACGAACGAGCGCGCGGACGCGGCGGGCGTCGGAGACACGCTCGCGGCGTGATTGCATTTCGATCGACAAGTCGTTCAGTCGTCGTTCAACGGCGCTTCGCTCGCTCGTTCGTTCGTTCGTTCGTTCGTTCGTTCGTTCGTTCGTTCGTTCGTTCTCGTTCGTTCTCTCTCTCTCGTCGTCGTCTTCATCGGTCGGTCGTGTCTTCGTCTCATCATGCGATCGGCCTTGCCGCGCGGGGAAATGTCCTCAAGGATCGGCGTTCATCACGCCGACGCGGTCGTATGGGGACCAGTGTATCGAACGCGCCTCACGCGATCGGCTGCCGCGCGCGCGCCGACTCGGACGCGCTCGAGTCCGCGTCGTCGCCGACGTCCTCGCTCGCGCCCTTCCCGCCGCCTCTCATTCCCATCGATATCCCCGCGAACGCGCTCGACAGCGACCCTCGCGGCGCCGGCGGCTTCGACGTCGACCCGACGGGCAAGTCCAACGCCGCGGCGACCTCGCTCGCGTCCTCGGGCTGCGGGCGAAGAGAGAGATTATAAAAATAAAACGCCTTAAGAAACGACGTTCGTTCCTTCGTCGTTGAACACGCAAACGCGCGAGGGATGAGAACCCGTCGTAGTCTACGGAAAACAGCCGCCCGCGCGACGGACGGAACGGACGCGCCTGAAGCAACGTCGTCTCCGCGAGCATCGCGGTGACGACGTACGGGTCCATGTTCGCCGCGGGGCGGCGGTCTTCCATGTACCCGGCGCGCGCGAGGTAACTCTCGTTCCCGATGCGAATGGACGCGCCGCGGTCCGCGACGCCGTAGCTAAACTCGTCCATCGCCGCGGTCTCATGCTTACCCGTGAGCCGTCGCTCGTTCCCGGAACCGTACGCCGCGATGTGCTCCGCGTGACGTTCTCGCAGGCGAGCGATGGCGCGCTCCATCTCTTTGATCCCGCCGAGCGCGGGCGTGCGCATGGACCGCGTGCTGTAGTTTGCGTGCGCGCCCGCGCCGTTCCAGTCCCCGGCGACGGGCTTGGGGTCTAACGTCACGACGACGTCGCCGCGGAGTTCGCAGACGCGTTGGAGGATGTACCGGGCGACCCAGAGCTGGTCGCCGGCGTCGATGCCGACGCACGGGCCGACTTGGAACTCCCACTGCGACGGCATCACCTGCGCGCGGCGAATGCGAAAGCGAAGGGAAGGGAAGAGAAAGAAACGCCTCAACCACCGACGTTACGACGTTCAAAACACCACGAGGAGGAAGGATCACGCGTGGAAAGACGCAGAAACAGTCGTCTACCAACTATCGAGTCTCACCTCCGCGTTTAAGCCGCCGACGTCCAGACCGGCGTAGTGACACGCTCGGAAGTGCGCCTCCGCGATTTCTCGTCCGTACATCTTCCCGACGCCGCAGTAGTACGGACCTTGCGGCGCGGGGAACCCGCCGACGGGCCAACCGATCGGCCACCCCGTCGTGGAGTCCAGCAGCGTGTACTCTTGCTCTATCCCGAACCAAGGCTCCTCGCACGCGACGTCCGGGTGCTCGAAGATCCGCGCCGCTCTCGCGCGCGCGTTGGTCTTAAGAGGCGCTCTCGTCGCCGGCTCGTAGCAATCGCACAACACGAGGAGCTCGCGGCATTCCCCGAACACGGTCTCGCCCTTGACCGTGTGACCGTTCCCGTTCCCGGAAGGGAACGGGAACCGCCCGAGCTCGCCAACGTACTCGTACTCGTCCTCGGAGAACCCGGTGACGCGTCGCGTGGACTCGTCGTCTCTGTCGGTCGCCGACGGCTGAGGGCCGTTCTATACAAGCGAAAGTCGGGGTGGAGTTGAAAGGCGTCAGTTGGCGTTGAAAGGCGTCGAGGGAGGGGATTGAAAGCGGGGGGTGGGCGGAGAGATGCGCCGGGAAAAGTCCTTAAGGATCGGCGTTCACCACGCTGACGCGGTCGTATGGGAACCAGTGTATAGAACGCACCTGAGACGCGGAGGCGACGGAGGCGGCGGCGGCGGGCGTCGGCGGCGCGCTCGGCGACGCGCCGCCCCCCGCGCTTCCCGCGGCGGCGGCGGCGGCGAGCGCGATCTCCGCGGGCCCCCGCGCGCCGGGCGCGCCGGGGCGGATCGCCATCGAGCGCTGCAGGCGCGTGCTGCCGCCGGGGATGGTCGTCGCGGACGGGGAGAACGCGCGGAACGGGTCTCGGTAGACTTTCCTCGGAACGAGCGTGACTTCGCTGTCGATGCCCGGGGCTTGGTTCGTGCTCGAGCCGTCGTAGTTCCACGTCGGGATGTCCGATACCGCGCGTATCGGACCCTCCAGCGTCCGCGTCTTTCCGCGCAGGTCGCCGTCGTTGCCGCCTGCGCGCGAGGACGTTGGCGCGCGTTGCGGGAGAGGGTCTCACGAAGGCGCGGAGGACGCGCGAGCGGCGGACCACCGACGAAGCGAGAGAGCGGCCGAGAGAAAAAGAAGCGCGCCACGCCGCGCCGGGCGACGAGAAAAAACCGCACCGAGCCATATGTATTCCACCGTCCACTTGTCGTCCAGGGACGAGAGGTGCAGCAGGCGGTCGAGCGCTCGCGCGCCGCCGTGGCCGCTGCCTTCTTGGCTGCCCGTCGCGGCGTAGGACATCGTGCTGTGGCGGCGGTGGGCGTCTCTGTGAGTGCGCGCGAGAGGTCGCGGGGACGACGTTGTTCTCGGCGTCGCCGAGAGAAAATAATTTTCTCGGAAGCGCCGCGACGAGATTTATTAAATTATTCGTTATTTTCTCTCGGCACCACGGCACGAGCGCGCCCGCCGCGATGCCGCGCGACGACCGCGGCGGCGACGCGACGTCCACGACCGATGCCCTGCGCGCGAAGCTCGAGGAGTACGAGCGGCTCCTCGCGTCCAAGTCGCGCGAGCTCGCGCGACTCGAGGCGTCGCGGGGCGTTCCGGGGCTCGCGTCGTCGGAATCGGAATCGCCCGTCGCGTCGCCGTCGAATCGCCGACGACGCGTGAGCTGGAACGAAGACGTCGACGCGATGACGAGCGCGACAAACCGCTGCGCGTGCGGGCACGTCGGGACGTCGTGCACCGAACACGCGCTCTCGTCGTTCTGGCGGTCGTTCGTGCTCGCGTACATGGTCCGCGCCGGCGTCGCGGTGTTCTCGCGCGGGGTCGGATTAGCGCGCAGCGGCCGACCGCGAGACGCGCTGAACATCGAGCTCTTATTCGGCGAGAAGCACACGTTCTATCGCGAGGAAGCCGTGCGCCTCGGGATGTTCTTGGGATCGTTCACGGGCGGGTATCACGCGGTGCGATGCCAGCTGTCGCGACGGACCGGGATGAGCCCGAAGCGCTTGGCGCTGCTCGCCGGCGGCGTCGGCGGCTTCGGGTCGATTTTTTTAAAGAAGAACAAACGCCGCGCGTACGGCTTATATCTCATGGCTCGGCTCGCGCAGAGCGGGTACGCGAACCAGAAGAAGAAAGGGCGGTTCCACTTCTGGGGAAGCCACTGGGACCACGGCGACGTGTTGCTCTTCGCGCTGTCGTCCGCGCAGGTGATGTACTCGTACGTGATGCGACCGGAGACGTTGGACCGGGGGTTTTGGAATTTCATCGTGAGAGCGGGGCCGATCGGGAAGGAGACGCTCGCGGCGGTGCGCGATAACTGCAACGGGAAGGCCGTGGACTTGACCGGGCTGCTCATACCCGGCGCGACGTCCGCGGGTCTGGGGACGGGGACGGTCGATTTCGGCGGGAAAGCGCTCGCCGCGGGGACGCTCTCCGGCGGGATGTCGTCGAGCGTCTTCGTCCCGTGCGTCCCGTGCGCGGCGATGCATCGAAGCACCGGATGCCCGTCCTGCGCGTCGCACGTCGCGCAGTCGTCGCTGGCGACGTTCCGGAAGTGCTTTCCGTTCTACCTGTCCATACACCTCGTCCCGTACGCGATATTAAACGCGAGAAAGGCGCTCGCGTCGCCGTGGAAGACGGTCGCGAACGCCGCCGCGGCGACGGCGCGAAGCACGACGTTCATCAGCGCGTTCGTCGGTCTGTACATGTCCACGGTCTGCGCGAGTCGAAACGCGTTCGCGCGAGATCACAGAGCGCTGTACTACGTCGCCGGCGTTGTCGCCGCGAGCGCGTTGTTCGTGGAGAAAAAGTCGCGCCGAGCCGAGCTGGCGTTGTACTTGATGCCGCGCGCGGTGGACGCGTTCGTGAACACGGTGAACGCGAAGCGTCTGCTGCCCGCCGTGCCGCACGCGGAGCTCGCGCTGTTCGTCGCCGTGAGCGCGGGTCTGATGCATCTGTACGAGAACGAGCCGGACACGCTCGCGGGGTTTTTACGCGACACGATAAGGAGGTTCGTGCATCGTCCGAACGCGCCGCTGCCGAAGAGCGCGTCGGAGGCGGTGCTTCAGGCGTGCGACGACGACGACGGCGCGGAAGATTGATTTGATTGACGACGCGATCGTCTTAACCTTATGATGAATATACAATTGATACTACTCATACCGCGCCTCGTTCCCGGCATCGCTCGACCCACCGCGCCCGGTGCCGTCTCAAGGCGCGCTCAACACCCCCGCGTTCTCTATCACGATCGCCTTCGTCGGCTTCGTCCACACCGCCCTCGCCTTCGCGGCGCGGTCGTCCCCGAACCACTCCGCGACTTGGTTCCACGCGATCGAGTTCCCGCTCGGTTTAAACGTCGGAACGTCCGCGATCGCGGCGACGACGTCGAGCCCTCTCAACACCCTGCCGAAGACGACGTTCTCGCCGTCCAACGACGGCGCCGGACCCGGGCCGGTCGTTATCAAAAATTCCGTCGGCGACGCGCGCTCGAACCCGCCGTCGCCGCCGCCGACGGCGGCGCCGAGCGCGAGCGACACCGTCCCCGGTCGAAAGTGCCGCCGCGACAGCGCGCGACCGTTCAACGCGTCCGGGTTCGACCGCTGGAACGCGCCCTCGCCGGCGGTTCGACCCTCGTCGTTCGCGCTTGTCGTTGGGATCTGCGTCTGACCCAGACGGTTCGACCCCGGCGCGCCGGCGAGCACGTACTCGCCCTTCTTCACGCGGTGGAACACCGTGCGCACGTACCCGTCCCCCGGCGGACACCTCGGCGGGATGAGCGCGAGGAAGTTGGCGACCGTCGTCGGGACCGCGTCGCCGTAGAGTCCGATCTCGACGCGGCCGAGCGGCGCGGCGTTCTCGCACAGCGCGCCGCCGCCGCCGCCCATCGCGCGGTCCGCGCGGAGGTTCGCGTCGCACAGCGCGACGTCGAGGAAGACGACGTGCGTCACGTCGGGTTCCGTCGTCGCGATCGCGGGGGGCGCGCCCGTCGCGGCGGACGCGGAGGCGGGGGGCAGGAGGACGCCCGCGGTCGCGCCCAGCGCGAGCTCGCGGCGGCGGATCGCGGACGGCGAGGACGACGACGACGACGACGACGCGTCGTCGTCGTCGTCGTCGTCGTCGCGCGCGTCGCGACGAAGACGACATCGCGCCCGAGTCGCGACGACGACGTCGGTGCCCACTCGCGCGCCTCGCGTCCGCCGCCGATGCGCGCGTCGACCGCCGACGCCGCCGGACGCGCGCGACGCGATCGACGCCGTCGACGCGGTCGCCGTCGCGGGCATGACGACGTGGACGCTTCCTCGACCTCTCGACCTCTCGACCTCGGACCGCCGCGCCGCGTCGAAGGAAGTGGGGCGATAGCGATACCGCCGAGGCCTTCGCGTCGTCAGACTGTTCATCGGTCAACACACAGTTGAAAAGGGACGCGATCAAATCTTGAAACCGAGCGATGGGTGAAAAACGTTTGTTTGAACGCACAGAAACCTCGCAGCATCGTGCCAGCCTGTGGCCGTTTGCCGATGCCTCGTCATCATCGACGCGCCTCGAGAAGCCGCGGCACAAATCACGCGCAGAGCGTCGTTCGCGAACGCGGCCGGGCGCGAGAGGCGAGAGGCGAACGTCCACGCGAGAGCGCGAGGGACACGCGTGCGAACACGCGCGAGAGGACGGCGCGGCGCGAGCGCGCGTCGGGAGGAAGAGAAGTCGCGCGGCGACGAGATCCGGGGCGCGGGCGCGAGGAGGAACACTCCCGAAGCGGGAATTATTATTTCTCTCGGCGGGAACGAACCCTACATGGGCGCGGAACGAATGCCGCCGACGCGAGTGTTTCGAGGCGAGGGCGACCTCATGGTCGACGCGCTCATCGCGGCGTCGCAAGAGAAGGCGTACAACACCGCGCCGATGCCCGGGTACGGCCGCGACCTCGTGCCGTACTTCGACGCGAACGGCGACGAGAACGCGGACGCGGGGGTCAATAATTACTACGCCGACGCGGGGAATATCAACGCGGGGCGGCAGCAGCATACTTACGAGCGACAGAAGCCGAACCTGCAGCATCAAGTGTCCACGCCGGCGCAGCAGGCGCCGCCGGCGCCGAAGCCGAAGCAATCGAAGAAGACCAAGCCGCCGAAGGTTGTCCCCGCGCCGAAAGGGAGCGCGAGCGCGCCCAACCTGCTGAACCAGCAGAAGACGACGGGGCACCAGACGCAGCAGCAAAACGGTAATCAGAAAGCGCCGCGGCGATGGGCGGGGCCCGCGTTCAGCAACTCCCCGGCGCCGGACGCGCTGCCGGTGCCGGACTTCCTCATGGGCGGCGGCGGCAAGACGTCGTCCGCCGCGCAGCGGAGCTCCCCGCCCGCGAACGCGGGGGCGGAGCTGATGGCCATGCTCGGGCAGTCGGCGCCGGCGCCGGCGGCGCCGCCGCCGCCGCCGCACCCGCCACATCACGCGGCGTCCGCGCCGGATCTGATGTCGATGCTGTCGAACGCGCGGCCGTCTAACGCGGCATCGCACGCGCCGCCGCCGCCGCCCGCGAAGTCGAACCTGCTCACGCCGGAGGCGCTCGCGGCGATGGTCAACGGCGGCGGCGGCGGCGCGAGTCGGAGCGCGTCGGCGTCGGCGCAGGCGGCGAGGAATAAGCAGCTGCTGTCGATGGCGAGCGCGGGTCCGAGCGTGACGTCGCGGCCGCCGCCGCCGCCGCCGGCGGCGCCGGCGCCGTACGGCGCGCGCGCGCCGCCGGCGTCGGACGACTTCCAGCGGCTGCTTCAGAGGCTGGGATAACCCGCCTCTCCGAGACGACGCCGCGGCGAGACGGGTACGCGCCCAGACGCCGCCGCGGTTGTAACTTCAAGACACGAAGAAACACACAATTGAATTGTACAACAACGAACACAAAGGGGACACACACGGGGAATGAACTAGCGGGTCGGGGCGAGTCAGTATACGCGCGCACGCGCGTCGACGCTCGCGCCGCCCGCGGACGACGAAAGAGGGTCGCGATAAACGCGGAGCTTACGGCCAAATTTTTACTGGTTTCGGAAGCATCCAACAGCGCTCCTGTTCGCGCGACTTCCGCCTCTACCAATACTAGACGCGGGAGCGGCGAACGAACGAAGATACCGGGGAGGGATAGAGAGAAGAAGAAGAAGAAGAAGAAGAAGAAGGACGTCTTCCCGGCGGCTCGGCAATTTTTTTTCAGACTGCCGCGTCGCCGGCTCGGGCACTCGCGTGATGACGTAAACATCGACGCCCGAGAGATTTCACGACACATTCAAGAACGCACCGGGATGAAGAAGCTCACTCGTGAGCTTCATCACCCTGCTGCGACTGCGACCTAGGCGAGACGTCGTGGCAGGACGACTCGGCTCGGACGCGACGGCACGGAGAGAGACGAACGGGGACGCGAGACGAGTCGACGACGTCGACGCGCGCGCTCGCGAGTGAGAAAGAGTCGAAAGTTGATGCTAACCTAATCCTTTCGATGAAAGTAAAAAATACCGCACCACGACGCGCGAAAATCGCTCCTCTCTTCTCCTCACGCGTCGCTCCGCACCGACCCCGCGTTCGTCGACGGCCGCGTCGTCCGATTCTTCGGGTGGTTCGCGTGCCACCGCTTCCACGACCCGCTCCTCGGATACTTGGACAGATCTTTCACCGCGGGCACCTGGTACTCATCCTTCTTCCGCGTCGCGTCGCGCACGTTCTTCGCGCTCGCGGCGGCGAGGTACGCGGGGAACGGGTGCGAGAAGAAGCACTGCGGCTTCATAGTCGTCTTCTCGCCCGCGAACGCCGGGTCGTTCTCCAGACGTCTCGTCGCCGCCTCGGTCACGCGCATCTGGTTGAGCTCGCTCCGCGTCATGTTTTCCAACGCAACCGCGTCCAACGCGTCCGCGTTGACCTCCTCGACGCTCGCGTCCGCGGCGATGGAGTGCACCATCCCCTCCGACTTATAGTGCTCCACGATCGGCATGTACGTCTCCACGAAATGCTCATACCGCCGCTCCACGCTCGCTCTCGTGATCGTGCGCCCGGGCTTGAGCAGTCGTAACGCCATCGTCTCCGGCTCGCCGTCGAAAAACAGCACGAAGTCGACGGCGCGAACCTTGGCCTCGAACGCGATGGCTTGCTCCAACGTCCGCGGGAACCCTTCTATCAACACGCACTTGTTCGAGGCGCGCAACGCGTCCATCTCCTCTCGAAGAAACCTGAGCACGATCTCCGTGGGCACGAGCGCCTTCGCGACGCGCATCCCTCGGATCAACGCGCCCACCTCCGTGTCCCTCTCGACGCCCTCCTCGCCCGCGCGTCTCAGGACGTCGCCGACGCGCACGTGGACGTACTCCTCGCCGCGCTCGGCCGCGAGCTTCGCGCACTGCGTCGCGACGCCCGCGCCGGGCCCGCCCATGGCGAACACGACGCGTCTCGCGAGCGGCGGCTTCGGCGGGACGTATCGAAGCGCCCTGGCGCTCGCCTCCGCGGTCGCGCGCGCGGCGATCGCGTTGTAGGTTTCGTACGACGCGTCGTACGTCTCGAGGTGCGCGCGCGTGCGCGCGGCCGCGAACGCGTCGACGTCGACGTCCATGCCCTCGTCTTCGTAGTCGTCGTACGACGTCGTGCTGACGGGATGGAGGCGGGGTGGACGGACGGAGGCGGACGCGCGTCAGGGATGGATGAATGGAGGGAGACGAGAGGGGAAACCAATTCGAGCAGCAGCGTGCATCTGCATTCTCGGTCGTCGCGAAGGCCCGCGCGACGCACCCGTAGTCGTCGTAGCGCGTCATGACCGACGACCGCGGCGGACGGCGGCGGCGACGCGACGCGCTCGAGCTCGCGGATCGACCGGACGGACGCGCGGAGGTCCCTCCTCCTCGTCGTGCTCCGCGCGCGACGCTTCTCCCTCCCTTCAGCGTCGTGATGTCCCAAACACAGCACCGAGAATTTTGAGAAAGGTTGATCGTATTTACAGTGACTTTCGCAGTCGACGATTGAGCAAAAAACTTTCTCACGATATTGGGCCTTCTAAAAGGTTAGGGTCAGTCCACGATTTTCACCGGCGCCACCGGTCGACGTCGCGTCGGTCAATCGACCCATCGCCGACCGCCAGCGCAGCGCGCGGCCACCGACGGACACGTTATCTACTCCCGCTCGCAGCGGCGACGCCGGCCACAACGCGACGCGCGAGGATCGCGCGCCATGGCTCACGTCTTAACCGCGCTCAGCAACATGTTCGCCTTCAAGGGTTCCTACCAAGCGGAGGTGCGTCACGCGATGCGTTCTCTCGCGCGGCGTCGCTCGCGGCGTCGCGTCCGGCGTCGCGTCCGGCGTCGCGGCGTCGTCCTCGGCGATTGCCGTGGCTTAAATCTTTCGGCGTCTCGACGTCGACCGCCGCGCGCGATGGCGCGACGCGCGACGACCCCGTGACGCGTCGCCGCGGCGTCCGACGACGCCAATGAACCGTCGCGACCTTCTCGGTCGCGACGCGCTCGCTCGCGGCGGCCGCGCGACGTCGCGGCGGCCGCGAGTCGCGCGTTCCCGAGGCGACGGTCGCGGCGTGCCGCTCGCGTCGCGCGGCATTCCGCCTCGCGCGCATAACCCTAAACCTGAAAATCAATCGATCGAACGCGACGACGTCTGACCGCCCCTCCCCTCCAACCTTCCCCCGTTCGATCGCGCAGGTGACCGTCGGCGAGAACGAGGCGGGCGAGAGCGCGATCAGGCGCTTCCGCCGCGCGGTGATGAACTCCGGACACATCAACGAGACGCGTCGCCGCCGGTACTTTGAAAACCCGCAGGACATCAAGAAGCGCAAGCAGTCGACGCCGCGCAAGAAGAAGGGGGCGAAGCCGCGCACGGCCGCGCAGGCGCTCGCGGAGAAGGAGCAAGCGGCGATGAACCCTCGGGAGCGCCGCGGGGGGTTCGGCAACGCGAACAACGGCGGCGAAGGACGCCGTTGATCGCGTCGTCGCCTCCTCCTAGTAGCAGCTTCCCCACCCATTCATTAGAACGCGGCGAATCGATCGGGTCGGCGGCGCGTTCCCGCGAGCGCGGCGCGGAAGAGTCCAGTCCCACGCGAAGTGCGCGGTGGGCTTCCACGAACGTTAGCGCGGACGCGATGGCGTGATTGTAAAGACATTCTTTCTAGCGGTATGATATCACCACCTCGTCTCGTCACGTTCAAACAGTTCTACGGCTGCTGCTAGCTACGAAGGTACTAGACTAAAGGATACGCATCTTCCGCAGTCAGATCACCTTGTTCGGACTGTCCGCGATCTTCCCCCGGGCCCCTCTCCCGCGCCGCCGCCGACACGACGCGACCACGAGTTGCCTCGCGCACCGATACGCGCGGTCGAACGCCCTCGCCAGCGCCGCGAGCGGCGGCGTCCGTCGCGACGACCGCCGCCGTCGCCGCCTCTCGTCGGCTTCCGCTTCCGCGTCCGCGTCCGCGTCGTCGACGTCGACGCGGCGCACGAACAAGACGGCGTCGTAGAGCGTCCGCCCCGGGTCCGGTCCGTTCGCGAGCGCGAGCCGATAGAAGTTCTCGTGCCGCATCGCGCGGACGAACGCCATCCGCTCGTAGAATCGCATCGCGTCCGCGTTGTGCGCGATGACGTGGAGAAACGCGAGCGCGCACCCTCGCTCCTCCGCGGCTCTGCGGCAGACGCGTCTCAGCAGCTCGCTCGCGATGCCGCGTCGGCGGTGCGTGTCGAGGACGCCGAGGGTGAGGAGGTAGACGTACGGCATCGGCGGCGGGATGAGCGGCGGCGGGAACGTCGGATCCGACGCGGCCGACGGCGGCGGCGAATAAGGCGTCGTCGGAGGGAAGTGGACGCGCCGCGCCGTCGGCGGGAGCCGGTCCATCAGGACGTCGCACTCCTCCGGGGTCTCGCCGGTTCGCCGCACGCGTGCGGTGACGACGCCGATCATCGCTTCCTCGTCGCCGCCGCCGCCGACGCGAGGGCGTCGTTCCATCGCCGCGAGCGTGATGATCCCGAGCTCCTCTCTGATCGAGCTCGAGTAGAACGACGCCTCGTACTCGATCGGGAACAGCGCGCGATGGCACCGCACGGTCTCTTTCCAGTCCGACGGACGCATGCGCCGGTAGTATATCGAGGGAGCGGCGGTATAGGCGGCGGCGGAGGCGGAGGCGGACGACGACGCGGTCGCGGTCGCGTTATTCGCGGCCCAGCGCGTCTCGTCGTACTCGTCGCCGAGCGCGAGGACGACCTCGTCCTCCTCGCGCGGACGCGTCGTCGTCGTCGCGGCGTCCTCGTCCTCGCCCGCGCGCGGATCGAACGCGAGCGGGTCCACCGGCGGCGGCGCCGCGGCCGCGGTCGCGGCGACGCCGTGCTGAGGCGGCTCCATGTTCACGGCGGCGTCATCGCTTCGCTCGCGCGCGGTCGTCTGATCCGATGCGCGCGCTGATGAAATATAAACGTCACTTCAACTTCAATGAAGTCACTTCACAACACACACATCCCCCCCCGCGCTCCGCACGATGACGACGACGCGCGCGTCGTTCCTCCTCGCGCTGACGCTCCTCGCGTTTTGCGCGTTCCCTTCCTTCGCGCGCGCGTCGCCGCGCCTCTCGGACGAGCGCCTGGTGTTCCAGACCACGAAGGGCGACATCGAGATGGCATTCTTCCCCGACGTCGCACCCACGACAGTCGCCCACATCCTCGATCTCGCGCGCCGCGGTCTGTACACGACGAACCACTTCTTCAGGGTCGACGCCGGGTTCGTCGCGCAAGTCGCGGACGTCGCGAGCGGCGGACGGAGCGCGCCGCTGGACGCGTACCAGAGGGAGATCGCGCGACGGACGCTCCCGGGGGAGTTCAGCGACGTGAAGCACGCGCGAGGTATCCTGTCCATGGGGCGACACGCGGACCCGAACAGCGCGACGTCGTCCTTCTCGATACTGTTGGGCGACGCGCCGCACTTGGACAAGGAGTACGCGGTGTTCGGGAAGGTGATCAGCGGGGAGGAGACGCTGCGGGCGATGGAGGCGGTGAAGACGAAGAAGGATGGGATCTTCGTCATGCCGACGGAACGCATCGAGATCTTGAGTTCGTACGTGAAAGAGAAAGAGGGCGGCGGCGGCGGCGAGCGAGGGAACGTCGGCGCGCTCGGCGGCGATTGCGAGGCGGAGTTGAAGGAGACGAAACAACGCGTCGTCGCGCTCGTGCACGAGATCGAGGAGATCCGAAGGCGCAAGCTTCCGGGGAGGTGACGACGCGTCTTTCGCCAGCCAGCTGTTGGCAACTTTTCATATGAAAGTATATTTTCTAGATGCTTCTTCGCGTTCACTCCGCGGTGCGCGCCCGGCCGCGCGATGCACGACCCGCGCGCCCCCCCGGGGTCGGTCATGCTCACCCCGACCGCGGGGTTCTGCCTCAAAGCCCAGCGCGAGCGGTGGATCGAGGTGCGCGCCGCGCGCGGACGCGGACGACGCCCGGGTCAACGTTCGCGCGGCGCTCGCGCGTTCCCGATCGATAACCCGCCGTCGTCGCGACCGATCGATCGATCCCTCCGTCTGACCTCCTCCCCCCCTCCCCCCGCTAAACCCTAAACCCCCCTCCTTCCTCGTCAGGCTGGCGGGAAGGTCTTCATCAACGTCTGCTCGCACGCGAGGATAGACCCGGTGTGCGGCGCGAACCTCGCGCCGGTGACGACGGAACACCTGGACGCGTGGGGGCTCGCGAACGCGCGCGTGCCCGTCCTCGTCGGCCCGTCGCGCGCGATGGTCGACGCGGAAGGCCGAGACGCGACCGCGGTGGACGCCATCTTCCACCCGGACGTCGTGGAGCGCGCGTTGCGCGGCGGGAAGGGCGTCGCCGCGGCGCACTATCGCGACTACCTCGTCGACATCGCGGTCAAGAACGTGGAGGAGGACCACGGGATCAAAGTGATCAGGCGCGTTCTATACACTGGTTCTCATACGACCCCGTTCGCGTGGTGAACGCCGATCCTTAAGGACTTTTCTCGGCGTATCTCTCCTCCCACCCCTCGCGTTCAATACCCGCCCTCGACGCCTTTCAACTCCAACTGACGCCTTTCAACTCCACCCCGACATCGCTTCGTATGGAACGGCCCTCAGAGGGCGATGGAGCGTGTTGGAGAACGCGCGGTATAAGGGGCCGAACGGGGAGTGCTCGGAGAAGACGCACGTGTTTCCCGTGTTCGCGGGGGACGGCGGCGGCGGCGGCGGCGACGACGCGGCGGCGGCGGGTGGGGGGAGGGACGCGTCGTCGAGCGAGACGACGACGACGGCGGCGGCGGCGGCGACGACGAAGCGCGAACCGAGCGGGAGACGCTGCGACGGCGCCGCCGTCATCAAGAAGGGCTTCCTGACCGGCTCCTCCGGCGCGGGCGCGGAGCTCTACCCCGACGGCTCCGCGGAGGGCATCCCGAAGCCCGGGGAGCAGTACGACCCGCTCGGGCACATCCCGGAGAGCGTGCGGAGTAAGTGTCACGTCGTCGACACGGGGGCGATCACCGGGGAGGACTTTCGCGCGGTGACGAACGAGTACGCCGCGACCGGGAGGCTGGACACCGCGAAGAGAGGGGTGTACGCCAAGGGGAGCGAGCCCGGGAGCGGGCCGAGGGAGATCGGGACCGGGCACCCGTCGCGCGTTCGCGGCGTCGCGGCGGCGAAGACGAAGGCGCCGTCGAAAACGCCCCCGGCGGCGAGGACAGAGCCGGCGCACGTCGTCGCGGAGACCACGCTCGGCGGCGAGCTCGCGATCGAGGTGCGCGTGCAGCTCCCGATGTTGAAGGGCGGCCTGGACGCGGTCGACCTGGACGTCGGCGCGGACGTCCTCGCGCTGCGATCGGAGGAGTACGACTTGAAACTGAAGCTCCCGCGCGCCGCGCGCGCGGAGGACGCGAAGGCGAAGTTTTCGTCCAAACGCATGGAGCTCAAGGTCACGATCCCGACGACGTGACGCGACGATAGCACGACTACGATAGACTAAGTTATGACAACACGACGCGAAACCCTAGTAGCCCTCTCTCTGCGCCTTCGCCTCGCCTCACTTCCACACCCCGGTCAACACGTGCCTCGCGAGGAACCCGAACCCGCAACACGCCGCCTGAAGCGACACCAACGCGACGCACAAGTCGCGCTCCGTCTGCGGGCCGAACGCCCTCAGGTACGCGTTCACGAGGTTCATGTTATACCGCGTCGGCGTCGCCTTGCTCGCGTGCAGCAGCCCCGTGGCCGCGTCGAGCTTCGGGAGGCGGTGACGCGGGCAAGGCACGAGCTTGAACAGCTGCGGCGAGCTGTACAAAAAGTTGAAAATCTGCGGCAGGAAGAACAACACGAGCGTCTCGCTGAAGTGGCCCAACACGCCGACGACGCCCAAAGTCATCCCCGCGAAGTACGTGTACGTGTCGCCGACGAACACCCTCGACGGGTACCAGTTGTGCGTCAGCAACCCCAAGCTCACGGCGAGGAACGGCCCGGCGAGGCACAGGCTGAAGACGTGCGCATGTTGCGTCTGACGCGCCGCCGCGAGCGCCGCCGCCGCCGCCGAATACGCCGCCTTATTCTTACTTCCTCCTCCGCTGATCCCCACCTCCCCGCCGCTCTCGCCTTCGACGTCGCCGACGCGCGCGATCGTGCTCACGTTCAAGTACACGATCGCCGCCGCGATGACGACGCTCTGGCCAATCTCCAGACCGTTGATCCCCGCGTGGATGTTGATCGAGTTGGCGCAGAATATGACGAGTAAAAACACGTACGCGTAATACGCCCATCCGAGGTCGAGAAGGTTGTTCCCGTCCGATGTCCGGATCCAATCGTCCCCGAGCGCCCACCGCACCGGCCGCGGCACCAAGATCGTCGTCCCCCCCGCGTACGACAGCAACAGCGGCAGCGACGCGAACGCGGGGACGAGCATCTTCGCTCTCCACGGAACGTCCAGGACGTCGTCTACGAAGCCGAGGAAGACGCCGAAGCCCACCGTGGCGAGCGCTGAGGGTCGTTCCATACGAGCGAACGTCGGGGTGGAGTTCAAAGGCGTCAGAAGTGGAGTTGAAAGGCACCGAGGTCGGGCGTTGAAAGCGAGAGCTGGGCGGAGAGATGCGCCGGCAAAAGTCCTTAAGGATCAATCGGCGTTCACCACGCCGACGCGGCCGTACGGGGACCGGCGTATTGAACGCGCCTGAGTTGTGCTCCAACGCCCACGACGCCGCCTCCGCGCCGCCGAGGAAGAGGTGCAGACACTGCGTGAAGGTCACCGCGACGAGGTAGACGCAGCCGGGGGCGAGGCCGGTCGCTTCCGGGACGCGGACGTCGCCCGCGCGGGTCCCGGCTTTGTTGACGTCTAATCCGTGCACGCCGCGGCGGAGGGTGAGACGCGCGATCGTTCGCGTCAGGCGCTTCGCGGCGAGGTAGGCGAGGAACGACGCGGGGGCGATCGCGAGGACGACCGCGCGCGCGCTCTCGCCTACCTCGCGGACGAGCCGCGGGAGCGCCAGGAGCGTCGGGAGGAGGAGGCACAGCGCGAGGACGAAGACGTCGCGTCGTCGTCGGCGATCGATGATCGTCGCGGACGACTTCGCGTCGTCGTCGTCGTCGTCGACGGCTTTCGGGTCATCCGCGCGACGACGACGGGAGCCGCCCGCCATTTCTGCTGATCTGCGCTTCTTTTCTCTTCAAGAGCTCCTCGTCGCGGATGACGCCCTCGTGAAGCCGCTGTGGATGGGATGGGGGGAGCAGGGGCGAGTGTGAGTGTGGTCGTCTGCCGGAACGACGATCTGGACTGATGAGGGGACGCGAGGCGCGGACGACAGATCGATCGAACGACGCGCGCACCTGTCGCTCCGCGGACTGGTCGTAGTGAATGTACGCGATCCCCGCGGCGGTGCCGATGGTCGTGAGAACGAGTGCCGCGGTCGCCGCGCGCGACGGGCTCATTCACGCGTGCTCGCGCGCGCGCGTCTCGAAGAGTGCCCTCCGCCGCGAGCGCGAAGCGACCGGAAATCAGCGATAAGTTACCTGTAAATGCTTTCCTGTTAACCCGTCTGTTTGGCAGTAGAAGAGGCTCGAGAAGAAGCTCAAGAAGGAAGCGCAGAGGAACGACGACTACGTGTACTGTATCATAACGCTCGCGTGGCGATTGCAATCATCTACGAACGAGCGACCGAACGCTCTTCATCACTCCTCCCGCCGGCGCGTCTTCGACAGCGCCCCGCGCAGCACCTCGACGACTTCGTCCCTCGGGACGTCCCTCTCCGCGCCTCTTCCGAACCCCCCGCCCCCGGTCAACGACTTCACGCGCACGCGCTCGCCCGCGATCAACAGCGAGTGATCGATCGTGACCATCCACCGCGCGCCTCTGGCGTTCGCGTGCTGGTACTGCTCCGTCGCGCTCGGCGAGGGGGAAGGCGTCGTCTCCGCTCTCACGCCGACGCGCCACAAATCGCTCGCGAGCGCGAGGCGCTCGTGGAGTAACCCGCCGCCTCCTCGCGCGCACACGAGCACGTCCGTCGCGGCCGCGGAGGACGAGGACGAAGCCGAACCGCCCGCGCTGCCGCCGACGGCCGCCGCGGCGAGCGTCGCAGCTTTGCGCACGGCGACGGAGACGCCGCAGCCGCCGGGCGCGGGCGCGCCGGCGGCCGCGCCCGCGCCGCGCGCCGTCCACGCGGCTTGCATCCATCCGTCGTACCTCCCGCCCGCGGCGACGCAGACGCGCTTCCCCGTCGACCGGACCGTGATCTCGAAGTACGCGCCGGCGTGGTAGCTCTCCGGGGGAGGCAAAAACGGTGCCAACGCGATCGCGTGGGCCGGGACGCCCATGGAGCCGAGGTGCGTCGCGACGTCGCCGACGTGCCGCAACGCGTTCGCCATCGCGGCGGCGCCCTCCGCGTCCGACCACGCGTCTCGGAGGTACTCCACCGCCGCGCGCGCGTCGTCCGACGCGAGCGCGTGCAGCGACGCCACCTTCGCCGCGACCGCGGGGGTCTGCTTCCCGACGGACGCCAGCCCCGCGACGACCCTCGGCGTCTCCGCGGGCTCCGCGGCGGCGGCGTATCGACGCAGCATCGCGGCGACGCGCGCCCTCGCCTCCGGAGGCACCCCCGTCTTGACCCACCCGGATGCGAGCACCTTGCGATGGTTCAGCGTCACCTTGGGTTCGAGGCCGCGCTCGACGAGCGCGTCCCAGACGCATTTCACGCATTCCGCCTCCGCGATCGAAGGGTCCGCGCCGTCCTTCGGGGCGATGACGTCGAAGTCGGCTTGGACGTGCTCGCGCGGGAGTCCGCCGCGGCCGCCGTTTACTTTACCCTCGCCGTCGGGACCCGCGGGCTTCTCCCCGCCGCCGCCCCCGCCGGACCGGAACGTGATCCCGACGCAGCACGCGCGCAGCGACGTCGCTTCCTCCGCGGCGACCTGCCGCACGATCGCGGAGCGTAAATCGCGTCGCAAGACGACGAGCGCGCCCGATCGCGTCAGGAGACGGTGCCCTTCCTCCCCCGCCGCCGCGCCGCCGCCGCCGCCGCCGCCGCCGCCCTCGCGCGCCCACGACACCACGCGCGACGACAGCGGCGACGCGCCGTGCCTTCGAAACGCCGCGCGGAGCGTCGCGAGCATCTTCTCGCCGGCGGCGCCGTCGACGGCTTCCGGCGCGCCTCTCTCCGCCGCCGCCGCCCTCGCGGCGACGCGCGCGCCCGCGCTGCCGTCGCCGAGCAGCCGCTCGACGACGCGGTCGTGCTCCGCGCCGCCTTTCTCGACCGCGGTCAAGACTTCCTCCAGGGCCTCGTCGCCGCCTTTCGGGGGAAGGAACCCGCTCTTGAGAACCTCCGTCGCGGACGGGCGCTCGTTCGGATCCGGCGACAGCAACGCGGTGACCAGGGCGCTCTGCGCCGGGTATTTCGCCCGGAAGTCCGCGGGCAGACGCTCCTTGCCGCTCTTCCCCGGCACTGGCGGCGCGCGAAGCGCGTTTAACTCCACCGCGCGCTCCATCCCGGTCGAGAACCGCCGTAACATCTCGTAAAACACCACGCCCGCGCTGAAGAGGTCAACCTTGCCGCTCCGCCGGAACGAACCCGCGTCCACCTCCGGGGCGGTGTACAGATACGTCCCGACCGCGCCCGTGGCGTCCGCGTCGTCGACGTCGACGCCGTCCTCGCCGCTAACCTTACCGTCGTCGTCGTCCTCGTCAGCGTCGTCCTCGTCGTCGTTGTCGCCTTTCCCGGCGTCGAACTTCGCGAGCCCGAAGTCGCCGATTTTTAACCTCCCGCGCGCGTCCACGAAAATGTTGCCAGGCTTGAGATCCCGGTGCGCGATCCCCTGCGCGTGGATGTGCGCGAGGCCTTCTAAGATCTGCCGTCCCCACGCCCACGCGCGCTCCTCGTCGATCGGCGCGTTCGTCGCCGCCTCGCGGTCTAAGACGTCGCGCAGCGTCCGCGTGCAGTATTCCATCTGAATGTGGAGCCACATCACTCGCGTCGTCGCGGACGCCGACTCGCCGCCTCCGGCGCCCGCCGCCGCCGCCGACCGCGAGAGATGCCGCGACCCGCCCGGGGTCGTCATCGTCGTCGTCGTCGTCGTCCCCCCGTCCCCGTCCGTCGTCTCCGTGACACCCCACGCCGCGGCCTCGTCCGTGGACGTCCCGCCGCCGCTGTCAACACTGAGCGCGCGACCGCCGCGGTCGCGGTTCTTCCGCCGCGCGCCGGCGACGGGTTCGCTCGCCTCCTCCATCCACGCCTGGTTGTACCGCACCACCGCGTCGTGCTCGAGCCTCGAGAGCGTCGCCACCTCTCGCAGCACCCTCGCCGCGGCCGCGGGAGAGACCGGGTTCCCGCCCCGCGTCGCCATGCGCACTTTTTTGATCGCGTACTCGCGCCCGTCGAGACGATTCACCGCGAGCACGACCCTTCCGAACGCGCCGCGGCCGAGCTGTCGAATCTCTTGAAAGTCGAGCGCGTACCGAGACGGCGGCAGCGCGGGCTGGGGTTGGTCGGTCGGTCGCGACCCGCCCGCCCCGCCCGCGCGGTCCGCCGCCGCCGCGACGACGGAGGACAGCCGACTCTTCCCGGGGCTCGACGGCGGCGGCGCGGCGAACCCAGCCCCGGCGGGCGCTCCGACGACGCGCTTCGTCGCCGCGTTGACGTTGACGTTATTAACGTTGACGTTCTCTCCCCCGAGCCAAAATTTCGACGCCGCCCACGCGAACGCCGGATTCGCCGCGTCCACGCTCGCGGCCGCCGCGCGATCCTCCGCGTCGAACGCCCTCCTGAACGCGCGGTGAAAATGCCGCGGACGGTGCAGAAGCACCTCGCGCAGCCACCGCGGGATGACGCCGCACGCGCGTAACTGCGCCGCGAGCGCGGGAAGCGCGTGAGGCAGCGGGCCGTCGCGTTCGCACAGCAGCGAGAGGAGGTGGCCGACGAGGAGGTGGAGCATCTGCTCGCGCCTCCGTCCGGGGACGCCGCCCTTTTTCTTTCGTCCGCCGACGACGTCGGCGTCGTCGTCGCCGTCGTCGTCGCGCATCCATCCGTCGTCGTCGTCGTCGTCGTCGTCTTCCTCATCTCTCGCGTCGCCGAACGAGTGCACGGCGCTGCCCAAGAACGAGAGCCCGCGAACGAGCGAGTCGACGAGGTCGGAGGACGACCCGCCGACGGAGGAAGAGAACGCAGCCTCGCGCGCGCCTCGACGACGTCCGTCGGACGCGGACGCGGCGTCCATCGCGAGCCAGTCCCTCGCGTCCTGCGAGTCCTCCGCCGACTCGGACCCCGAAGAGTCGCCCGAGTCGCTCGAGTCGCTCTCCTCCATCTGGCTCTCTTCGCTCTCGGACGACGCGTCGCTCTTCGCGCCTCGGCCGGGCGACACCGCGGGCGCGGACGGTCTCGTCCGCTCGACCGGGACGCTCTTACTCTTCTTCAACGTCGTCGTCGTCGTCGTCGTCGTCGTCGCGCCGGGCGCCGCGCGCTCGTCGACGTCGACGTCGACGTCCCCCGCGGGCGCGGGCGTCGTCCTCGTCGTCTTCGTCGACCGCGTCCGACGCGCCCGCGGCGCGGCGACGCGCGGGAGCCCGCCGAGCCCGCCGCCGCCGCCGCCGCCGCCGTCGCCGCCCAACGCGGCGGTCGCGGCGGCCGCGGCGACTTCTTCCCAGTCGTCGTCGTCGTCGTCGTCGAACGCCTCGCCGTACGCCTCGACGTCGTCGTCGTCGTCGTCGTCGTCGTCGTCGTCTTCGCGTTCGAGCGCTGCGGGCGTCGCCGCCGCCGCCGCCGCCCCCGCCGACGCGTTCGCCGGCGGCGGCGCCGGCCGCGCGTCCGTCTCGCGGTGCATCATCGCGTCCCACAGGCTGCTCTCGTCCTCAATCGCGCTCGCGAGTCGCTCTCGCAGCGCCTCCGCGAGGTTGAACACCATGACTTCGCCCTCGCGCGCGAGGTCGTTCGCTTGCGCCGCGAGCGCGCGCTCCAGCGCGCGCAACGCGCTCGGCGAGATCCCGACGCTCTCCTCCGCGTCGAGGCTCACGACGGGCGGTTTCCTCGGGTACCCGTGCGCGTGCTTCACGACCATGACCGCGCGGACGGCGCTCTTCTCGCATGTCGTCGTCGTCGTCGCGAGGAGCGACGCGGGCGATGCGCGCGCGGGGCTCGACGGCGGCGACGCGTCCGACGGCGGCGTCACGACGATGCGAAACTGCCTTCGCTCGCGCTCGTCGAACGCGAAGTCGTCCTCGTAGATGGCCTGCAGCGCCGTGAGTTCGTCCTCCCACTCCGCGTCCGCGGAGGCGGGATTTGGCGCGCCGTCGCCGCCGCCTTTCTTCTTTCGCCCCATGACGGACGGCGCGCGTCGTGGGGGTTGCGCGGAGGCGCGGCGTCGTTTGGAGGGAATAACTTTCTCAGATCTCGTCTTCACATCGTAAATGACATCGACGCGACGCGCTACGACTACGGGCTATCTCACGCAGCTACGACGAGGACGAGCGCCGCGACTTCTTGGACTTCTTGGACTTCTTCCTCTTCTTCTTCCGTCTCCTCCTCTCCTCCGACGACGAGCTCGAGGACGAGCTCGAGGACGACGACGACGACGACGACGAGTCGCTGTCGCTCGAGTCGTCGTCGCTCGAGGAATCGTCCCTCCTCCGCTTTTTCTTCCTCCTCCTTCGCCTCGGCGACTTGTCCCGCGCGCGCTTCTTCTTCCGCAGCCGCGCCCTCGCCTCGTGCGCCTCCGCGTCCAGCGCGAGCTGCGCCGCGGCCTCGAGCTTCGCCTGGAACTCCATCGGTTTCGCCTTCTTCTCGAGCTTCGCGGCGACGCGCGCGGCGGCGACCGCGCTGAACGCCGCCTTTGTCTGATCGCTGACGTCGTCGAGCGTCGGGTGGAACGGCACGTGCGCGCCCTTCTCCACGGTCACGACCGCGTTCGGCTCCCACTTGCCGCCGATGAACGCGCCGACGCCGGTCATCGCGGCGAGAAGATCGTCGCGTTCGTTCGCGCCCGACCTGGCGGGGGTGCCGCGCGGCTGCCGTGCCGTGCGGGGGGCTGTGCCGCGCGCCGAAGCCCGCGATTTCGTGAACTCGCGAACACTCGCGACGAGTCATTGTTCGTTGTTGCTGACGGCAGGTGTCTCTGCAGGTAGAAAAGCGTGCATGCCGTCGGACGCGCGGCAAAACGCCCCACGCGGGCGACGCGCGCGCACGGAGACGCACCGCGTAATATCTTCCCGGGGCGCGCGCGAACGCGGGAGGACGACCGCGGCGCGGCGCGGCGGCGTGACCGCGAGCTGGAGGACGCCGCGACCTCGGCGCGCGATTCCGGAATCGACGCTTCGCTCTCGTCGCTCGTCGCTGCAATTAAAATTATCTAACGAGAATCCCTCGCGCGCGCGGGATTCCGACGGTCCCTAGACGGGGTTGAGCGATCGCGATGCCGTCCAACCGCGATAAATACGCGATGGAGTCGGACAGCGACAGCGACGGGCGGGTGCGTGCCTTTCCTCGGTCGACCGCGACGCCCCCCCCCCCGCACAACATTCAGTTCCAACGGCAAGGACACGGCCTGCCTACAACTCTTCACGATAACGAACAAAATCCACGCTAATCTGACGCTCGCTTCGTCCCTCGCTTCGTCTCCCTCCTGAATCAGTTCGACGACGGCTTCGGCGGCGCCGTGAGCGACGGCGAGATCACCCTCCCCGGCCAGGTCGCGATGCCCGGGCCGTCGGGATCCGGGGGGGGGCGCGATTCCTCGTCTAATTTAGAACGAGATTCTCTCTCGAGAAAGTTTGGCCACGAGCTCACGGACGACCAGCGACGCGTCAAGTACGGCGGCGGCTCCCGCAACGCGTCCACGGACTCGCTGACCGCGCTGGAGAAGGAGAAGAGACACGAGGACCGGATGAAGAACCACCCGCTGTTCCGCGAGAAAGGGAAGTACATCATCTCCCCGCGCGCGTGGTACATGCGGCACTGGGACGTGGTCATGATGGTCCTGCTCATGTTCACGTCCATCGTGACCCCGGTCGAGGTCGCGTTCCTCCCCACGAAACTGAACGCCCTGTTCTTCATCAACCGATGCGTGGACTTTCTGTTCGTCTGCGACATCGTCTTGAACTTTTTCGTCGCCGTCCCGAACCCGGTGGACGGGCAGCTCATCTTCCACCACGGGACGATCATTCGGATGTACCTCAAGGGGTGGTTCCCCATAGACGTCGTGTCCGTGCTGCCGTACGACCTGATCTCGCTCCTGTCGGATAACTCCTCGGTGTCCAACTTGAAAATTCTGCGCATCTTACGTCTCCTGCGGCTCATGAAGCTCCTGCGCGTGCTCCGCGCCGGACGAATCTTCCAGAGGATCGAAGTCTTGTACACGATCGACTACTCCCTCCTCGAGCTCTTCAAGTTCGCGCTCCTCGCGGTGATGTCCTCGCACTGGATGGCGTGCGCGTTCGGCATGGTCGCGGACATTGAAGACAGCGACTTTAGCTGGCTCCATTACACGAGTTTCAACTCGTACTTAGTCAGCGGAAGGCTCAGCGAGGGCCAAGACCCGCGCGGCATCGTGCCGTACGTCGAGCTGTACGTCGCCGCGCTGTACTGGTCCGCGATGACGATGAGCACGATAGGGTACGGCGACATCGTGCCGAGCACGACGACGGAGAGGGTGTTTGTTTCCATCGCGATGCTCATCGGGGCGTTCATTTACGGGTACATCATCGGCGCCGTGTCCAACGTGATTCAGACGCGGAATCAAAAGGTGAACCGGTTCTATCAGCTCATGGGCGAGCTCAACGCGTTCGTCGCGGAGGGGAACATCAAGCAAGAGCTCAGAGTGCGTCTGAGGGAGTATTTCAAGTATCGGCTGTCGCACTCGCAGGTGGAGGAGCACACGAACCTCCTCACGCAGCTCTCGCCGGCGCTCAGGGGGGAGATCACGATGCAGATGAACACGTGGATCTCGAAGGTGGACTTCTTCAAGGAGTGCCCGGAGGCGCTCGTGATTCAGCTCACGATGAGCGTCAGGGAGCAGACGTTCCCGCCGCAGGAGAAGATCTTAGTGCCCGGGGATTGGTGCGACCGCATGTTCATGGTACGGAAAGGCGTCGCGATCTGTCGCCAAAAGATCATGACGACCGGGTCCGTGTTTTGCGTCGAGTGCCTGTACAAAGAGGGCAAGGTGGCGTACAGCGCGCACGCGGTCACGTTCGTGGATCTGTACTCGTTCGATCGCGAGGTTTTGATGAATTCGCTGAACTACTTCCCGGACATGAAGGCGCACTTTTATAAGCTGTCCGTGAAGCGCGTGTTTTTCGACGAGACGATGGCGTACTGCGCGGCGTACAAAGAACTGCGCGACAAAGGCGTGCGCGCGGATTTATCCTCCGCGATGGACGAGCGCCCGGAGTTTTACCTCAGGAAGCTGAAGATGATATACGGCGAGGACGGGAAGGGAATCGTGCGACAGGGCGAAAAGGCGAGCAAGGCGTGGACGGAGAAGCTCAACGCGGCGTCCTACATCCAGCGGCTGTTCCGCGGCCGCCGGACGCGCATCGAGCAGCAAGCCATCGCGACCGAGGCGGGCACCGTGGGCGTGTTCTCGTCGCAGATCCGAAGGTTCGACCCGACCAACTACGCCGCGCGCGCGATCGACGTGCTGCACCACCGCACGGGGCAGTCGCTGTACTCGCTGCACCAGAAGATGGACGCGTTGCTCACGGGCGGGCCGATCTCGACGCTGAAAGGGGAGGGTTTGATCGAGGGTCTGAAGTTCATGACCCCCGCGCCCGCGAGCGTGCGGTCCGGCAGCGCGGCGCCGTCGCGGGAGGCGAGCATGCGCGGGGGAATGAACTTCGAGGGCCCCAGGGCGTCCGGCGCGGCGAATCTGATGACGCCACCGTTTGGCGACGGCGGCGGCGGCGGCGGCGCGGCAATAATCCCGGACGCCGCGCGGAGCATCAGCAGCGCGAGGAACGCGGCCATCGCGGCGGAGTCCGCGGCGTCGAGCGCGAGCCGGAGCATCGAGGAGCTTCGCTCGGAACTTCGCAGCGGGCTCGCGGCGATGGGCGCGGGCGGCGGTTCAGGCGGCGGCGCGAGGGGCGGCGGCGTCGTCCTCGCGTCCGGCGGCGGCGGCGGCGGCGGCGGCGGCGGCGGCGGCGTCGAGCTCGACAAGCTCGAGAAGTCCGTCGGCGACCTCGCGACGCAAGTCGGCAGCATCACGCGCATCCTCTCTCAGATGTCCGAGGCCCAGAGGATGTTCCAAGAGCGCTCGCAGCGCTCCATTCTCGGCCATCTCGAGCAGGCGCAGGCGCGGATGGCGGACCAAGTCGCCAAGGCGGTCAACGGCGGCGCGCCGAGAGTCGCCGCGCGCCGCGCGACGCCGCTGACGTCGTTCGCGCAGAGCGAACTCCCGCCGGGGTCCGCGGAGAGGGATGTCGCGCGGCCGACGCTGACGCGTCGGCCGTTGCGCGGGTCCCCGCCCCCGCCGCCCCCGGATGATACCTTATGATAA
>NW_003315884.1:1955521-1964601 GCF_000151265.4 Micromonas pusilla CCMP1545
CGGAGTCCGCGGCGTCGAGCGCGAGCCGGAGCATCGAGGAGCTTCGCTCGGAACTTCGCAGCGGGCTCGCGGCGATGGGCGCGGGCGGCGGTTCAGGCGGCGGCGCGAGGGGCGGCGGCGTCGTCCTCGCGTCCGGCGGCGGCGGCGGCGGCGGCGGCGGCGGCGGCGGCGTCGAGCTCGACAAGCTCGAGAAGTCCGTCGGCGACCTCGCGACGCAAGTCGGCAGCATCACGCGCATCCTCTCTCAGATGTCCGAGGCCCAGAGGATGTTCCAAGAGCGCTCGCAGCGCTCCATTCTCGGCCATCTCGAGCAGGCGCAGGCGCGGATGGCGGACCAAGTCGCCAAGGCGGTCAACGGCGGCGCGCCGAGAGTCGCCGCGCGCCGCGCGACGCCGCTGACGTCGTTCGCGCAGAGCGAACTCCCGCCGGGGTCCGCGGAGAGGGATGTCGCGCGGCCGACGCTGACGCGTCGGCCGTTGCGCGGGTCCCCGCCCCCGCCGCCCCCGGATGATACCTTATGATAAATATATAACACATAACGTATTATAGTACTGTACCTAACGCATCGTCGATCGATCGTCATCGCGCGGCGACCGTCGCGGGCGCGCGCAGCGCCGCCCGCAGCGCCTCCGCGCGTTCCTCCGTCAGCCCCACGTCGTGCGTCGTCTTCACGAATCGAGCGCTCCACGCGTGTCCCTCCTCCGGGACGACCTGCTTGTCGTCCACGATCGCGAACCGCGGCCACGCGCTCTCGTCCTCGCCGAACCGCGTCACGAGGTACGCGCGCACCTCCTCGATTCGGCTCGAGCTGACGTTCGCGTCGTGCTCGACGCTGTCCATGAGGTGCGGTTCGCCCGGCGTGCGTCCGACGACGCGTTCGCCCTGCGCGCCCATGCGACCGAGCGCGTACGCGACGTAGTCCTCGAAGCACCGCCAGTACGTGCTCAGGACGACCTCCGCGTTCGTGTCCGCGAGGACGTCGCGGAGGCGGTTCACCTTGTCCTGCTCGAGGTTGATCTGCGGCGCCGTCGCGGTGCGGTTGAGAACGCCGTCGAGGTCGAGAAACAGGATGGGCGTCGTCTCGGCGCCGGAGGAGGCGGACGACGACGACGACGCGCGCATGCGGACGACGCGCGACGTTCGCGACGACGACGACGACGCGCGAGCGCGGACGCGGGAGGAGGACGCGGAGCGGACGACCGCGACGCACGGGGGTCGAGACGCGGTCGCGACCATCACGCGTGCGGCGCGAACTGCGCGACTTGAGGTGCCGAAAGTGCCAGCTGTGTGTTGAAACGCGAAAGGACGTTTCGATCCCGCGTCGGAGGACCATCGCGGGGCGCCACACCACCTCGCGCGATCGCTCAACACCCCGCGCCGCGCGTCCGCGTCCGCGTCCGCGCGCCGCCTTCCCCCTCGCCCGCCCCGGTGGTGCGATGGCGCACGCGATGGTGTGGCCAGTCCTGTACGCGTACTTTGGAATCTTCGGCGCGGTGCTCTTCCTCCTCCTCTTCGGCGAGGCGGAGATGTTCGAGGGCACGATCGTGGAGAGGGCGCACTACTACATGACCGAGGGCTGCTGCCTGTGCGGGAGCTTCGTCGCGAGGAGGGCGCTCGGGGAAGCGCGCGGGGTGCGGCTCGCGTCCGCGTGCGACGAGTGGCTGTGCAACCGCCCAAACCCCGCGATGCAGCTCGTCTACCTCGCGCTCGTCATGGGCGGGTACGCGGCGTACTGGACCAGCGTGTACGACCTCGTCGGGACGTTCGATAAGCTCTCGATACCGATCCTGATGTTTACGAGCATCTCGACGTGGCTCGTCGTGTGCTGGTCCGACCCGGGGACGATCACCGCGGAGAACTACGAGGCGATGGCGGCCGCGTACCCGCACGACGAGACGCTGTTTCATCCGATCGTGTGCAAGACGCTAGGGGTGGTGGCGCCCGCGCGGTCCAAGTACTGCCGGGTCACGAAACGACGCATCGCGCGGTTCGACCACTTCTGCGGGTGGATGAACAACTCGATCGGGGAGAATAACTTGCGGTATTTCGTGAGCTTCCTCGCGATACACGTCGTCATGTGCGCGTACGCGGGAACGGTGGCGTTGTCGTGCGTGAGAAATGAAATCTCGAGAAGAGGCCTGTGGGACGTCGGGTTCGAAGGGAAGGACGGGACGCCGACGAAGCTCACCGAGGACTACGCGCTGTTCGCGCGGTTCGCGCTGTGGCACTTCGCGCCCATTCTCGGCCTCGCCGCGTTCCTGTACATCCTCGTGATCGCGCTGGGCGCGTTCCTGGGGTACCACCTGTGGATGATAAGCAAAGGCATGACGACGAACGAGACGTTCAAGTGGCAGTCGTACAAGAGGGCGCTGAAGCATCTCGCGATGGAGCGCGCGGCGGAGGGCGGCGGAGACGGCGGCGGCGGCGGCGGCGGCGACGACGACGACGACGACGCGGTGAAGGACGCGATGAACGCGATGGAAGACGAGGACGTCGGCTGCGCGCCCGCGGTCGGCGGCGGCGGCGGCGGCGGCGGCGCGAGCGACGGCGGCGGCGGGTTCGCGTCTCGCATACCCGGCGCGCGGTACCTAGGGTTCGCGAGGAAGAAGAAGAACAACAACAAGAGCTTCATGATGCCGCCGGTGGTGAACAAGTACGACAAGGGGTTCAGGACGAACCTCCACGAGGTGTTCTTTCCGTTGTCGGTCGCGGCGCAGAGGCGGATAGACGAAGAGAAACTCGCGGCGAAGAAGAAGAAGTGACGACGCTATACGATTAGACGTCGTCGAGCTGTTGTACCCTACGTTCGCGTTATCTATCAAGTTATCACACGATTTAAGAAAAGAATTCGTCTACGAGGCGGTTCGCGTCGCCGTCGATCGCCTCACAGCGACGACCGCGGGGACCCATCCCGCGCCTCCCGCGCCGCCGCCGCTCTCGCCGCCAAAAAATTCCGCGCCGTCGCCAACGCGTCGCGTTCCAACCTCGGCACGACGTGCCCTCGCTCGTGCGTCACGATCACCGGGTCCGCGAATTCGCTCGCGAGACGCTCGCTCAGCGCGGGGGGCATCACCCGGTCCGCGGCGCCGATCACGTGCATCGTTGGGATGGACGCGTGGCGCGGCGAGTCCTTCGCCTCGGCGTACGTCGCGGCGGCTTCGGAGGTCCTCGCGAGCATCCCGGAGAGAAGGATCGCGAAGACGGGCGGCGCCTCCGCCGAAACCGCCGCGAACGGCCCTCGCCCGTCCACCGCGCCGATCGCGGCGAGCAGGCCCGCGAACGTCGCGCCCTGGGAGAACCCGACGACGCCGTCGAACGGCCCGTCCTCGCGCGCGACGCGCTCGACGAAAGCCACGCTCGCGTCGTCGCCGACGTAGCGCAGCGAACCGTCTCGGTCGTCCCGGCTCGCGTCCCACCACTCGTAGTACGGCCCCTCGAACGCGCGCGCGACGTCGCGCGGGATCTCGCCGGACGCGGGGTGCGGCGCGTCGACGCACACGAACTCGCACTGGTCGCCGAGCCCGGTGCCGTCGTCGTTCGTCCACCCGGCCACCGCGAGCTGCTTCGCGAAGATGGACGCGGACGTTCGCCACGAGTGCAGCGCGAGCACGCGCAGCTTCCCGCCGCCGCCGCTCATGACGGCGACGTCGCGCGGAGGAGGAGGAGGACGCGACGGCGACGCCGCGCGCGCGGACGCGCCGACGCCCCTCGCGGACGACGCGACCGCCGCCGCGCGATCCATCGAGTGGAGTCGTCGTCGGGCGTTTTCGACGACTCGACTCCTGCTGTGCTCGCTTGGGTCGTCTCCATTTTTCATCTCTTGGCGGCGGACTCTCCGCCGCCCGCTAACGTGGTACAGTATCATCATCATGCATCGACGAAGCGCGTCCGTCCGACCGTCACGGCGACTTCTTCCCCGCGCTCTTCGCGAGGCCCTCCTCCGCCTCCTTCGCCGTCTCGTCGTCCCCCGCCTCTCTCGCCTTCGCCGCGGCTCTCTCGTACGCCTCCGCGACGTCCTTCTCCTCCCCTTCCTCGCCAACGCTCGCGAGCCGCCGCGCGTGACCCACCTGCAGCCAGAGCTTCCCGAGCTCGCGAGCGACGTCGCGCGCGTCGCCCATCCCGTTCGCGATCGACAGCGCGGCGTCGAGGTGCGCGTCCGCGCGAGGGCGATCCCTCGTCACCGCGCGCGCGGCGTACAAGTTGGCGTGCGCTCGGCACCTCCGAGCGCGCGCGTCCCCGAGCGGCCGATACGGTAACGGCGGCGTCGAAGGCGTTTTCGCGTCATCGTCGTTATCCTGTTTCTCGCCCTCGCCGCCCTCGCCGCGATCGCCGCCCTCCTTATCCTTATCCTTCTGCTTCTCCTCGGACACGTCCACCCTCCGCAGCGCGTCCTCCGCGTTGGCGCGTTCGCCCTCGTCCAGCGCCCGAAGCTCGTCGGTCCACGCGTCGATCGCCCCCCGCGGCTTCCTCGCCCGCATCATCGCGCGGCCTATCCGGCTCATCGCGCCCGCGCGCATGCCGTGATCGCGCGTCTTCTCCGCCGCGTCCGCGGCGGACGTCAGCAGCGGCGTCGCCGCGGCGTCGTCGCCGACGTCGTCGAGAAGGCACCCGGCGAGGTACAGCGCCGCGCCCTGCTCTCTCGCGTCAACGCCGGCGTCCTGCGCCGCCTCCATGAGCGCTTTCAGCTCCACGCGCATCTGCGTCTCGTCGCCCATCGCCTTGCAGATCTCCGCGGCGATCGAGTGCGGCTTCATCGCGTTCTTCCCGCCCTCTCGACGCGCTTGCATCAACGCGGGGTTAAGCCCGTCGCGCGCGTCTTTCGGCTTGTTCAATCTCAGGTAGCACCGCGCGACGAGGCACGACAGCGAGTCGAGGAGCTCGCGCTCGTCGTGCGCGGACGCGACCGCGACGCCGTCGTCCAGGTGCTCGATCGCGTCTTCGTACTCCCCGAGTTTCATGAGGCGGTCCACCTCGGGGAGGATCGCGGTGCGCACTCGCACGAGCTCGTCCGCCTTGACCTGCTCAGGCTTAGATTGCGGCGTCGTCGTCTGCGGCGGCGGCGGTCGAGGCGGCGGACGCGTCTTCGCCGCCTCCTCCCTCGCGCGAAGCTTCTCGATCTCCGCCTTCTCCGCCTCCGCCTTCGCGCTCAGCGGCGCGGGGACGCACGTCTTCAGGTGCTCCTTCCACACCTCTCGCTGGCACGTCGCGTTGCAAAAGTACACCGCCTTGCATCGCGAGCAGCGCCTCAGCGATTCGTACGACGCCGCGCAGTTCAAGCACTTCTTCGGCGGTTTCGGGACGAACCCGCGCGGGAGCTCGTCCACGGAAGGGGGCGCGTCGCCCGCCCCGGGCGCGGGCGCGGGGCCGCCGCCGCCGTCGCCGCTCATCGAAAATGACGGAAGACCGACGAAACGAAAGTCGGCTCATCAGCCAGGTTCATCAGCCGCGCGCGCGGCGAACAGAATCGCGATCGACGCACGAAGAGTCGTTCCTTTGGGCATTTTTTCATGACTAATTGCTCACTGGCGGATCTGCGTTGCCGATCTCTCTGTCACGCGTTTTCGCACGCGTTTTGGCTTCGGCTTCGAAGCCCCCCCGGCGCGCCTTATCGCGCCACTCCACCGCCCGCGCTGCCGCACGCTCTTGATCCGCCCGGGGGCCCGCGACGAAACGCGTCGCGCGCTTTCGCGGCGATCGGAGCGAACAGCGCGTCGTCGCACGGAGCCTTCTTCGCGACCGCGCGACCGGCGCGCCCGCAGATCCCCAGACCGTGAGTCAGCAGCAGCGGCTTCTTGAAATGCCCTCGTCCGGGGCGTCCGCGGAAGCGCGCTAGCGTCAAGAGACGCGCGTATAGCACACGGAGCGAGGTAAAGAACCCGCGCCGTCCGCTGCCGGTACCCTCACGTAAAAAAGGGGACGACAGCGAGAGATATCACATAGGATCACACGACGTCAACGGCGAAGCAACGCGAACGCGGCCGCCGCTGACGACGAGCGAAGAAAGATCGTCCGTCACCAAGAACGAGGTCTTCTTCAACAGAAAATTACAGGTTAAGAAAAACCGCAGCCGCCACTTCTAAAAGAGAAGACAAGAAGCCGACGAACGAACCGCGAGCATGGGCGTCGACGTCGCCGCCTCCCCGGCGACGATCGCGACGACCCTGGAGGCCACCGCGCCGAACGTCGAAGCGCTCGCGCTCGCCGCCGGGCTCGTCCCGGGCGACGCGGCGACAATCGCGCGCGCCGAGGAGATATCCTCCGCGGACGTCGCCGCGCTCTTCGCGGCGCCGCCGTCGGATCTGAGCGCGGAGGCGAAAGGGCCGGACCCAATCGTGGGGACGGTCGCCGCGGACCTCGACGGCGTCGATGACGGCGCCCCCCCCGGGGGGGGCGCCGCCGCCGCCGAGGTTGTCGCGATCGCCGCCGACGACGCGCCGCCGGCGCCGACGCTGGCGCCGGCCGCCCCCGCCGCCGCCGCCGCCGCCGCGGGCGGTATCGCCGCGCCCTCCTCCGCGCCGGCGCCGATCGCGGGGGCGACGCCGTTCTCGGCGTCGTCCTCTTCGGCGCCCAGCGCCGCCGCCGCCGCGCTCGACGCGGCGGCGGACGCGCCGCCCGCGCCGATACCGGACACGTGGGAGCCGCACCCGATGGACCCGCTGCGATTCGTAAAGTACGAGATTCGACAGCTCCTGCTCGCGCGCGGGTCTCTATCGATCGCGCAGCTTCCGGAGGAGTACCTCAAGTGCTACCGCAAGCCGCTGACGACCGCGCTCAAGGTTCTGGATTCGCAGTACACCCCGGAGAGCGCGCGCAGCGGCAAACCCGGCGGCCGCGCTCGGAAGTCCACGCTCGGCGCGTTTCTGCGAGAGCACCTCATGGACGTCATCGAAGTTCGACAGAGGCCGCACGGGCAGCACGTCATCGTCGCCGCGGGCGGGCCTCTGTCCACCGGGCAGCACGTCGACGGCTTCGGCGGCGCGATGCGCGCGCCCGGCGTCGGGGGGTTTTCATCCGGCGGCGGCGGCGGCGGCGGCGGCGCGGGGGCGTACGCCGCGTCGCCCAACGCCACGCAGACCACCGAGGCGAGCATCCGCGCGCTGATTCTGCAGCACGAAGAGCAACAGCGGCGGCAGCAAGAGGCGCACCTCGCGCAGCTGCGGCTGATTTTCGAGAACGCGAGCGGCGGTAACGCCCTGGGCGGCGGCAACGCGAGCGTCGCCGCCGCCGCCGCCGCCGTCGGCGGCGACGCGGGCGCGACGCTTCTGAACGACACCGGCCCGCTGATCAACTTCGCGCCCGTGCGCGACGCGCTGCGAAGCGCGTCGCTGCTTCCCGGAATGTCAAACAACGTCAACGTCGCCGCCGCGATGAACGTCGGCGGCGGCGGCGGCGGCGCGACGTCGTCGGCGACGCGCGCGCGGTTCGATTTCGACCCGCCGCCGAACGCGGACGCGAACGCGAACGGTTGGCACAGCAGCGTGTCCCCCGTCCCCGCCGCGAACCTCCTCGCGATGAACCACCCCACCGCGCGCGCGAACACCATCGCGGCGGCGGCCATCGGCGCGCTCCGCGGCGCGGCGCTACTCAACCCCACCGTGAACGACATCCCCGCGGAGAACCGCATCTACGTCACCTGGCGCGTGCCCTCCTCGGAACCGGCGCTGCGGGTCGAGGACCTGTGGACGTACTTCAGCCGGTTCGGAAGGATCGCGTTCTGCAACCCGCGGCCGCTTCGGCAGTCGCACGCGACGAACGTCCTGCGAAGGAACTCGTCGCTGTCGGGCGCGGGGTACGCGTTTCTCGGGTTTTCCCCGCCGAACGGCGCGGAGGCGGTGTCGAGGGTGCTCGCGAGCCCGACGCACGCGCTCCGCGCCGCGGAGTTGCGCGTGAAGCCGTGGCGCGACCGCGAGCTCAAGCCCGGCGAGGTCGCGAGCGGCGCGTTCGGGGACGGCACGTTCGGCGCGGGCGGCGCGCACTCGGGGGATTTCTACTTCCCCCACCCGGACGACTCCGGGACGCCCGTGCTCGCGACGTCGTCCGTCGCGGCCCCCGAGCTACCGCAGCCGCAGTCGCAGCCGCACGGCGGCGACCCTCATCAAGGGAACCCCTCACAACACAGCGCGCGCGTTCAACGCGGCGGCTTCGACGCCGCCCCGCTGAACGCCGCGTCGTCGGGTTCCGCAGCGTTTAACGCCCTCGCCCCGGCGTACACCGCCGCGGCGACGCACCATCACCACCAACGACAGCAGCAACGTCAACAACAACTTCAAGGTCATCAGCGAGGTCATCATCAGCAGCGAGGTCTTCAACATCAGCAAGGTCATCACGGGTGGGACCGCCGTCGCGGACGCGACGACGCGCGACAACGCGCGACGTCGTCGCACGACGAGTACGGGTTCGTCCACGCCGGGTCGTTCGACGCGGCGTACGACGAGACCGCGCTGTTCGGCGAGGGGTTCTTCAACGACGACGCCGCGTCGGCGTCGACGCGTCACCGTTACCACCACCACCACCACTCGCCGGGCGGGTCCTCCAGGTTCGAAGACGACGCGCTCGGGTTCGTCTCCGGGGAGCTCGGCGGCGCGTCGCCGGACGCTGCCTCGAGCTTCGGGTCCGGGTCGTCGAACCTGTGGGCGTCGTCCGCGGCGTTCGCCGTCGGCGGCGGCTCGACCGCGTCCGCGTCCGCGACGGCGACGGCGACGGCGACGGCGAGTTTCACCCCGATCGATCGCCGGAGCTCGCTCGACAGCGCGTACTCCGTGCCGATGAAGCCGTCGTCGTCTTGGTCCGACGCGGGGAGCAGCGTGTGGTCGCAGCAGCAGCAGCCTGAGCACGTCGACAAGGTGGAGGACGACGTCTACGGCGACTGGGCCCGCGAGAGCCGGCTGTGGGGATACAAGTGAACGACGACGCGACGGATTTTTTTGATGAACCGAAAAGAGACGACGACGACGACGACGGCGACGACGACGACGATTGCACTCACTGGAGTCCCTCCGCCCGAGCGTCCGCTGGCGGACCCGAGGAAGGGGGGGGGCTCTCTATGTTGTTTTTGTAACACGACACGCGCGACTCGTTGA
>NW_003315883.1:0-628 GCF_000151265.4 Micromonas pusilla CCMP1545
AAACCCTAAACCCTAAACCCTAAACCCTAAACCCTAAACCCTAAACCCTAAACCCTAAACCCTAAACCCTAAACCCTAAACCCTAAACCCTAAACCCTAAACCCTAAACCCTAAACCCTAAACCCTAAACCCTAAACCCTAAACCCTAAACCCTAAACCCTAAACCCTAAACCCTAAAACCCTAAACCCTAAACCCTAAACCCTAAACCCTAAACCCTAAACCCTAAACCCTAAACCCTAAACCCTAAACCCTAAACCCTAAACCCTTTTCTTTCCTCCGTCCAGAAAAGATACGGGACTCGGTTTCTGGTTTATAGACCGTCATTTCGGACTCGATGCGCGAAAAATTTTAGACTGGTTTCCATACAAATCTAACAAATCGCGAAGTACGGGAGCAACGTGCGAGTAGAACTCGTGTTCAGTTCTTCATGCGCCGCGCGTCGCGGCCGCGTTCCGCGGCGCCATGACGCCGTGCGGGAGCTTGTACTGGTTCCCGCCGTTCTCGAGATAGATCGTTTGCGCGACCTGATACTTGATCGCCCAAAACTTCTCGACGCGGTCCGCGGAGTGATACGAGGCGTACTTCGCGTCGATGCGCTCCTTCAGCTCTTCGAGCGTCCTGAAGTAA
>NW_003315883.1:3442-100635 GCF_000151265.4 Micromonas pusilla CCMP1545
GAAACGACGCATCATGGGCCACATCTCCGTCGCGCTCGTATCCGCCATCGGGGACCGCATCGCTGGCGCGCCCATCTCGTACGCGCTCAGAACCTCACGTGACTCTGAAAACTTCCACGCGGGCGCGGCAGCGCAAATCCTTTTTATGGAGCCCGACACTGCTGGCGATTTCCACATCGCCCCGGCTTCGTGCGCTCGTGAGGCTCACATGGGTTCCATGAATCCCGTCGTGGGGTTGCTTACTACGTGAGAGGATTGTTCGTAGTGCGGTCTGCTCGCTTCTAGATCACATGTTTTACCCGGATGGGTTAGAGCTCAGTCTTTTTGTAATCAGACCTACACAGTGTACTGTACAATATCGCGCCCCAATATCGCGCCCCCGCGCGGTTCGACGTTCGGCTCTTCGGCATCACGGCAGCGCCAGTCGTCGCCGCGCCGCGCGGGTCTCGCGTCGCGTCGCGATGTCGTCGACGCGTCGCTCCCCGCGCGTCGGCGACGCCGCCGCCGCGCGCGCGTCGTCGCGTCCGTCCACGTCCGGGCCGTCCACGCCGCCGGACGTCGCGCTCGTCGTCCCGTGCCACGACGAGGCGAAGCGATTGGACGTCGACGCGTTCGTCGCCTTCGCGCGCGCGTCCACCAGGGAGTCACCCTGCGTCGTCGTGTTCGTGGACGACGGCAGCGGCGACGACACGCTCGCCGTCTTGCGCGAGATTCGCGATCGCGCGCCCGCGGGCGCGGTCGAGATCCTCGCGGACCGCGCGAACGTCGGGAAGGCGGAGGCGGTGCGACGCGGGTTGCGATTCGCGATCGAACGACTCCGCGCGTCGCACGTCGCGTTCTGGGACGCGGACCTCGCGACGCCGCTGGATCACGTGCGGTTATTCCGCGACGTGTTCGAGACGCGCCCGGAGATCGACATCGTCTTCGGCGCGCGCGTCGGCCTTCTCGGACGCGACATCTCGCGAAGCATGACGCGGCACTACATGGGACGCGTCTTCGCGACGCTCGCGTCGTGGACGCTGAGGTGCGTTCTATACACTGGTCCCCATACGACGGCGTTCGCGTGGTGAACGCCGATCCTTGAGGACTTTTGCCGGCGCATCTCTACGCCCACCCCTCGCTTTCAATCCCGACACACCTCGATGACTTTCAACTCCGTCTGACGCCTTTGAACTCCACCCCGACGTTCGCTCGTATGGAACGACCCCGAGCCTGAGCGTCTACGACACGCAGTGCGGCGCGAAGATGTTCAAAGTAGTAGGGGGGGGGACGTCAGAGCTCGCCGTCGTGCTCTCCGAGCCGTTCCGAACGCGGTGGGTCTTCGACGTCGAGATGCTCGCGCGGTTCCACGCGCTCGCCGTCGCCGACGGGTCCGCGCCCGTGCGCGAGCGCGTGTACGAGTTCCCGCTGTTGCGGTGGAAGGACGTCGGCGGGTCGAAGGTGAAGGCGAGCGACGTCGTGAAGATGGCGTGGGGGTTGCTGGGGATTCGGCGCCGGTACTTCTGGTCGCGCGAGCCGTGGCCGCCGCCGCGACGTGACGACGATAGCTCTTAGCGCACGCCGTCCCTAGGTAGTTGTTCTACGAAGGTCGTTGTTCTGCCGAAGGTACACACTGTGTTAATTCGCGGCTTAAGGGCATAGGCACTGTACTTTATACACATGATGAAACTGAATAAAACAAAAAGGTTGACGTCGGACGTCTACTCTATGTACAATATATATTTGATGCGAACACGCGTTCATCACGCCCACGACCCGGACGCGCCGTAGTCGTTCGCCGCGGCGACAAACGCGGTTTTTTCATCCGCGCCGCCGCCGCCGCGTCTTCCGCCCGCGTGCCCGCGCCTCGTACGCGTCACTACGAAGAGCGCAGCCGCGGCGACGACGGTCGCGACTACCGCCGCGACTACCGCCGGAAGCGTCGCGGCGTCGTGCTCGGGCGCCGCGAGGCGACCGCCGAGCGACGCGGTCGTCGCCGTCGGCGGTCCGTTGAGCAGACGCTTGAAGTACGCGATCCCGCGGGCGAAATTGGCTCGCGCGGCTTGGTTGCCGGCCGCGGCGGCCGATTTCGCCTTTTTAATCAACCCCCCGATGCGTCCTCTGAGCGCCTTCACGTGCCCGTCGCTCCAGGAGATGACGGAATCGGTTTTGTAATTCGCGGAGACGACGAGCGTCCCGCGCTTTTTCATGATCACGTTCACCGCCCGCATCGTACGCGGTCCCGCGGCCATCTGCGAAAACCTCTTCACGCCTCTCGGGTCCTTCCCGACGAACCCGGTGAATCTCAGCACGAGCGTCGCGGACGTGCCGTCCGCGCTCTTCTCCGCGGAGACGCGCGACGGCGCGAGCGAATGGAATTTGATCCCGCGGCTCAGGCGCGACTTCACGACGTTTTCGACGAAATTCAGTTGCGCCTCCGCCTTCGCCGCGGACATGCCCGTGATCGCGTACGTCGCCGTGACGGTCGTCGACGTCACCGCGTCCGCCGGAGTCGAAGGCACGGGAAGAGGAGAAACCGGACCCGGTGACACAGGATGCTCCGATGACACCGCAGTAGAAGCCGATGAGACCGGTGATGAAGGCGCCTCGGGCGCCGCGGGCGCGGGCGTCGACCCTCGCACGTTTTCACCCTCGCTCTTCGCCGTCGTCGCCGTCGTCGTCGTCGTCTCCTTCGTCGTCTCTTTCGTCGTTTCCCCCCACTCCTCCGCGTTCCACGGCCCCGCGACCGCGAGCGTCACCGCGCCGAGCTTCGAGCATTCGCACGCGTACGCGTCGCCGCCGAGAGACGTGATCTCGCAGCCGGCGTCGTCGCGTGTCCTCCACGCGACGTCCTTCTCCGCGAGCGACCCGGCGCCATCCGCGGAGACGGTATTGAGCGTCGCGCAGTAGAGACGCTTCGCGTGCGTCGCCGGGACTTTACTCGCGTGCGTCGCGCCGTCGCGCGTCACCGCGCCGAGACGCGACGTGAGCGTCACGCGGACGCGGAGGCTGTCGAGCGCGTCGATTTGCCCGTAGAACTCGTCCACGACGGCGAACGACGCGACGACGTCGCTCGCGATGATCGGCAGCCCGCACGAGTCCGAGTCGCGGTCCGAGTCGTCGGCGCACGACGAAAACGCGGTCGACGGTATCGCGCCCGCGCTAAACGTCGCGCATCGATCGGACTTGATCTTCGTCACCGTCTCGTGCGTCTCTCCGCTCGCGTGAATCGCGCCGACGACGCTGAGGGTCGTTCCATACAAAGCGATGTCGGGGTAGAGTTCAAAGGCGTCAGTTGAAGTCGAATGGTGTCGAGGGCGGGAATCGAAAGCGAGGGGTGGGCGGAGAGAGACGACGGCAAAATCCTTAAGGAACGGCGTTCACCACGCGGACGGGGTCGTATGGGGACCAGTGTAACTAGAACGCGCCTGAATTTCGGAACCTCCGCTGGCCACGGGTTCGCCGCGTCGTTCATCGCGGCGTGAAACCCCGCGGGGGTTCCCGAGTACGTCGCGCGCGTGTACAGCCGCGCGCGCGGTTCGGCGTCTGTTTCGATTGCGCGAACGGTGACGGGTGCGTTGCACGTCTCCTCGCGCGCGGCAGCCGCGGCGGCGGCGCCGCGCAAAATCCTCGCCGACGCCGCGCCGGACTTTTCATAGCCGCGGAATCTCGCGGCGACGCCGTACGCGTTCGTGAGTCTGGACCACGCGCCGATGTCGTCGCCTCCGGGCATCGTCGCGACCGCGCGCTCGTCGTCCGGCCAGTCGTGCGCGATGCGCGCCATGATCGCGGTGATGTTCGACATCGGCAACGCCTAGGTCGGGGCGAGGTTCAAAGGCGTCGGGCGGAGTCGTGAGGCGTCGCGGGTTTGGATTATCCATAAAACAGAGGGGCGGGCGGAGAGAAACATACGCCGGGAGATGAAGTCCTCGGACGGACTCTTAAGGAACAGCGTTCACCACGCGAGGGATGCGGTCGTATGGGGACCAGTGTGAGATAGAACGGACCTCGGGATGCTCGTCGTTCGGGTCGATCATGCGCTTCGTGGCGACGTACGTCTCAAACAGATCGAGCGCGGCGTCTCGCACCTCGACGGACGGGTTCGACGTCTCGCTCGTGATGCGGACGATGGCGTCGGTCGCTTTCTTGAGCTCCGCGCCGAAATCACTCTCCGAGAGGAGCTTTCTTCGCGTTATCGATGAAGAGACGCCGCCACCAGAGGAGGACAAAGAGAGGCCTAACTTTGCGTACTTTTCCTTGTCCACCTGCTGCAGCCGTCGAAGCGCCGCGGGGAAGACGCGAACGTACTCGCGATGGTCGCCTTGGACGAATACCTTATCGATCACCGCGTGGACGTCCGCCGCGGCCGCGACCGGGACGATCGTCTCCGAGTACCCGAACGCGCCGTCGTCGTCAAACGCGACGCAACGTATTTTCGTACCGCCTCCCTTCTCGCCGCTGTGAGGCAACAGGACATCCTCGAAGAGGGCGTCTCCGTACTGCAAGTCGCTCAGCCACGCCCATCGCGCGTTGTACGCGTCAAAGTTGTACCAGAACCCGAGTCTGTAGTCCAGGCTCTCGTCCGTGTCGATCCACTGCCCGCAGTCGACGGTGAACTTCGTCTGGAACTCGACGCCGCCCTCGGGTGGCTCGAACGAGACGCCGTCGAGCGCGCGCGGCGGAGCGTTCACGGTGATGAGCCTCTGAGCTTTGCCTTGGCATCCGTTTTTGTCGTTCACGAGGCGGACGTACAACGTGAGGACGTACTCGCGTCCGGGAACCAACGTGTTCTTCGCGAGGGAGAAATACGACTTGTCGAGCCAGTCCGTGGAGATTTCCTTCGACCACTCCGCGGAAGCGGAGATGGGCAGAGTGTCCGCCATCGTCCACCGGAATTGCACGCGTCCACGATTGCTCGAGCCGGATCCGTAAATCCGGAACAAATACTGCGCGTTGACGCGCGAATTCATCGGCTCGATGTTCGCGAAAGGGCACCCCGGTCCCGTGGTGAGTATCCCCATGTCAGGCAAACTCTCCCGAAGCGACTTCCGCGAGTTCAGCGTGAACGTGTAATCCTTGCCAAACTCCATCGCGTTCGGGGGCAGCACCAGCGGACTTCCGTTCGGGAGCGCTTCTCCTTCGAAGGTATCGAGTTCCTCCACCGGCCAAAAAGCAACCTGTCCTCGTGAGTTCGTAGGCGTCGCTTTCGGGGGCGTCGGCGCCTTGCCCATGTCGAGCTCGCACCCGTGTCGATCCGCCTCCATGTTTCGGCAGTTCCAGACGTGATCCGCGATCTCTCGATCCGTGCGCCAGTCCGGGTCGATGCGCGCGTCCGCGAGGGCGACGATTTCATTCTCCTCCGTGACGTCCACCGCGCGTCGGGTCAGCCACTCCGTCCGCGTGAGCGTAGGCTTGAGCCTCGTTTCGTCGAAGACCCCTGGTTCGGGCACGTCGTCGGTCCGAAGCTTTTGCGCGTACTCCGAGTACTCGCCGCCGTTGCCGCCGTACACCACACTGCGTATGACGTTGAATTTGGGTTTTACCTTTTTATAAAACGTCTTCGTCAACAGCCGCTCGCCCTTGTACGAGACGACGAACGTGGCGTTGAACGAGTACACGCGCCCTCCGAAGAGCATATTCTTCGGAACGTTGAACATGAGCCCGGCGTCTTTCGCGAGCTTCGCGAGCTTCGCTTCCTGGGACACCACGTCCGTGTGAAGCCCCGAGGGCGTGGGCCAACCAGTCACGCGGTCCGCCGGCCAATTAGGGTCAATCGCGGCGGTCGCGTTCCACGTCGGTTCAACGGTGGTGAACGCGTTCATCCAAGCGACGCACTCGTCCGGCATCCACCCGTAACTTGAAACACCCGTCGCATAACCTGACAAACTCTTCGCTTCCCCAACCGAACCTACGGATATAATGAATGAAGGTTTGTAGATTTTTTTCATGGCCACGCTGTGAGACGCTTTGTCCCCGTGGTTATCGTCCGGGTCATCCGTGTACACGTGCCCAACCTTGTTGGTGACGACCATGGAGAAGTAAAGTTCCCCATCGCAATTTTGCGGATAAAAAAGCAAGGACTCGGGGATCATGACGTTGGTCCTTGTCGGCGGTCGCGACGCGAGGAAAGCGCGCAAACGAGACGCCTTCACCTCGTCCTCCGGGAATTCGTATTCGCAGCCACTTTGCATGCCGTCGTAAGACCACTTGAACAGCAGCGGTTGCGTCCCGAGCTTACCAGTGCTATAAGTCCCGCGGAGCGGAAGGGTGATGTTGTTTACGCAACCGGGGATAAGATATTTGGTCAGCTCAGGGACAGAAGACAACTTCGCCTTCACCGCGATGGGAAATCCTGGTCGTTTCGTGACCATGATCGACGCCGTGGAGCTGGCGCCTTTATCGCGGAACCGATCGGTGTACACGACTCCGCCACGAATCGCGACCAAGGATCCGTCGGCCAACCCGTCGCTCGCTTCGATGACGGCGTGGTTCTCACCGAGGTTCACGCGCGCGGTTCTCTTGTCGAGAAACACCGCGGTGCACTTCGCGCCGAGAATCGCCGTCGTGTTGGCGTCGAAGAGCGCGGAGCACGGGTACACGCCGCCGAGCGTCAGCCCCGCGGTCTCGCCACGGTCCGTGTCCGTGTCGAATTTCACGTCGATCATCGCCTTGGAGTTCACGAAATGCGCCCACATCAGCATCGAGGGAGGCTCTTTGAAATCCAGCGGGTTGCAGTACTCCAAAGACCCGAGCTGCGCCGGGCCTTTGATGAGCGCGGCGTACGCGTCCGTTTTGAGACAGTCGATGCCTTCGAACTCGACGCACCCGGTACCCCATTTCGCATTCTCGCCCCAGACTTGCAACGCATTCGCGGACGTGTAGAACTGACCCATCTCCTTCGTCGGTTCCGCCTCGATGAGCAGCGCGCTCGTGCACGACCCAAACGTAAACGGATCGTCCGGACAATACCCGCCGCCGACGACACCGGTGACGCGTCCACCGCCGCCAAATTGCATGTAATATTGAGCCGAGAACTTATCTTCCGTCTGCACGTGTCGATATTGCGTCGGGTGCGACCACTTCACGCGTCGAATCAGGTTCGGGTCGTAAATCGCGAAGTACGGTTCGCCGCCGGATGCTTTGGCGAGCGGGTACCCGTTTGTGGTTTGAAAGTCGCGATGCTCCACATCGCCGCCGAAATTTCCGCCGAAGATGATGTTGCCCTTGTCGTCGATGTCCATGCCAGTGACGGAAATGGAGTGCAACCCTCTAGTTCCATCATAACTCCTTATACCGAGGGGGAAATGCACTCGTTCCGCATATTTTTTGTAGCTGAACAAGAACTTGCCGCGGATGACGTGCCCGTCGAAAGGCTCGATGAGCCCGACGTACGCGGCGCTCCCGGCGAAGAACTCTTTCATCTGGGGATGAATCACGTCGCCGTATTTATCTTGTCCGGTGGCCGTGATCACAGGGCGTCTTTGCGCGTAAAGAGCCGCGTTCTTTATCGTCCCCGTGACGTTCCTGCCGTCGTATCGAAAAATATTCGCGGCGATCGGGATGTCAAAAAAAGGCTTGAGCTCACGGCCAGTCACGCTGCCGCCGACGAATAGCCGGCCAGCCTTGTCCACGACGAGGACGTTGACTTGCGTGTGCGCGGATTCGTCGTATCGAATAGCCGAACCGGGAAAGTCCCAGGTGGTCCACGAGCGACGGCCCGTGGACATGTCGAACGCGCGGACGAACGCGACCTCCACGGTCCCGGGATCCGTGTTATTATCTCCCATCCAGTTCTCTTTTTTATACCCGCCGACGAAAACCTTGTCGTGCGCAGGCAAATCACTGACCGCGACGTCTGCGAACGTGCCATGTCCGTCCAAACTCAAATCCACGCGCCGAATCTCAGCGCCGCTCGCGGCGTCCAAAATGTGAAGCTTTTTGGCTTTGAGATCGAGCACGGCGACTTTCAACCCTCTCGGGCCGATGTCAATTTTCACGCGCTTCGCTCCGCCGCACATCGCGTCGCACTCGTCCTCAGCCGTTTTCTTACACGAGTCGCACGAGTTCCAAATCGTGACGTTCGCGTACGCGTTTAGCTTCAAAACGCCCTGCGGGCCGTAGACGACGACGCTGCCCTCGGTGATCGCGCGCGCCATGTCCCCCGCGGCGCCGGCGCCGAGGTACGAGATCGATTTCGGATGACCGCACGACGCGCTCGGATCGCCCTCGACGCACCCGGCGCCCTCGAGGGTGAAAACCTGCGACATGCACTTCGAACCCGCGGTGTCGTTGTATTTACCCTCGAGCGAGATGTTCGATGCGCAACCCTTCGCCTCTGGCGTGACGTCCACCCTGGGGAAGCTGAGATTCGTCCCGAGCACGCCCGGCGGACCAAACTTGCCGGCGAATAAAAAGTCCCCGTTTGGTTTCGAAACCCCCGCGGACGCGAACGTGCTGCTGTTTCTTCGGTTCCCGAGGTACGACGCGAAACCGTACCTGTTATTCATAGACATCAACGGCTTGCACTCGTCCGTGACGAGACGTCGGATTCCCAGCGCGCGCTGCACGTCGTAGAAGCCTAGTTCGCCGTTGACGTACCTGGCCTTATTTGTGCCAAAATCGCACTTCCAAAGCGGGTCCTTCATCGGGTCGTATCCCGCGACGAGCATGCCGTAATACGTGAAACCGCCGTCAGGAGAGAAGACGTTGACCAACTTCGTGCACGCCCACGGCGTCGGCGCGGCGTCTTGCGAGAGAGGCATCCACTCGAGTTGAAGGAAATTTTTGTCGTCGAGCATCCTTCGGTCCGCGTACCCGTAGAATTCTTTCAAGTAGTCGTGGCCGATGTGCGTGATACTCCGGCCGCTGAAGATGAATTCTCGCCCTAATGGAATCCCCGTGGTGGACCAACCCCCCTCTCTCCGCGGCGTTTCCTTGTGCCACGTGAACACGAGGTTTTCAGCGCCCCCGACGATGAGAAAATCTTTGTGGTCGCCGGTTTTCAAGAGCTTCCCTTCGACTGATTTGAAGACGGTGCTCTGGGGTGAGTTCACCTTCGCTTCTTTCGCGACCTCGCGGAATTTCGGCTCGGACGTGTTCGCCTTCATCTCGAAGATGCCGTGAAAGGATGCGTTTTTGAAGTCGTCGCCGCAGAGCCCCTCCATCGCGCACGTCGTCTTCTCGCCTCTCAGAAGCGAGATTGCATATTTTACGATAGTGTGCTCGCCAAATACTTCTCCCAAAAAAATAAATGGTTCAATACTAGTTGATTTGGATTGGATCATGATGTCGCCGTCGGCGTTTACCTTCCACGGACCAGTGTGTTCCAGAGGTATCTTCGTCCACCGTCCTTGAGGAATCGGAACGTGATTGACGAATAAATTTGGGTCGTTGCAGTCTGGCTGGCAACGTTTCTTCCAAGCGTCCGGATGCGGCGGCGCAAATTTCGCTCGTTCCGCCAACCTCTCCGCGAGCGCGTCGTCGATCAACACGTCGTCGCCCACGGTAACGACAAAATCGTACATGTCCGCCATCGCCGACGCGGGGCGAAACGGCGCCGCCGCGCGCGAGCTGTGATCGAGCATGTGCGGTTCTTTTATGATCAGCCTATCGAAATCGCCCATGAGCGTCGTCGGTTCATTGGCCCCGCAGTCCTCGTGTTCGCATTGCGTGTACACGGGAACGTCGTTATGGTCCATGTAGAGTCCGTTCGGAACCTCGACTTGGCAGGCCAAAGTCTCGCCGACGTACAAATAAACGTTCTCGCCATCGAACACCGACGCGACGTGCGTCCACTCGCTCGTTGGCACGACATCTTTGCTCGTGCACGTCTGCACCGACGCGTCTGAAGAGGTGCAAACTTTTCGGCACTCCTCGGGCCTTTTGTGTCCATACGAATTTTGACCGTTCCGCGACCACGAAGGGAATATCGGCGAGCATTTTTGACGTTCGGACCCTGGATATGTATTCTTTCTGCAAGAAAACGTCTTCCCTCGGTCCGTCACAGATAGTACGAGCTTCCCTGATCTGTCGACGTACACGGACATGCCCTTCACCGCGAAGCCGCCGCCGGGGACCGTTTCCCAACCCTGCGGTTGCGCATCTCCGGCGTCGACGTAGTGGCCATTCGGGGCATTATACGCGGGAGCGAACGGTTTGCCGATGTGCCAGAGGTTGCCCACCTGCGTCGGTCCGTAAGGTTTGGGCGGCGCCGGCTCCTCCGCAGAGCTAGGAGCGGTCGCCGTACCTTCATCCGCGGTGGCGTCGCGTTCGAACACGAACGTCGTGCCCAACTTCATTACTCGCCTGAAAGGGTCCCAAAGGTACGTAATTTCCCTGTAACGCGCCGCCGTCACCGCGAAAGCGTCGCCGCTGACGTCGACGGAGGCGCCGAACAGGTGACCGGTTTGAGAATTCCCGGGACATGCCAGTTTTTTTCGATAGGACCATTCGCTCGCAACGACGCCGGGAGCATCGCGCGTGTACAAGTACGCGGCTTCGTTCTGATTGGAGAGTGTGCCGATGATGATCGTGTCTTTATCGATGCCGACTGATCTCCCGAACGCGTTCGCTTCGCCGACGCCCAGGTCGGACGCGAGCACCGATCGTTGCGTCCACGTGGACCCGTCGCGCGTGAAAACGTACACCAAATTGGCGCCTTCTGAAGCGACCACGACGGTATCGCCTGAGATGTCGACCGCGCTACCGAATGTTCCATCAACAAGCGGCTCTGAAGCTTTGAACTTCGTGACTTGCGACCACTTCTTCGCGTCAGACTCGTCCACTTGGAAGACGTACGCGGCGCCGTGCTGTTCGGCCCCTTCCGCGCCTACGATCAGCGTCTGACCGTCGTCGCTGACCGCCACGCTCGATCCGAAACCTCGATCCGAAGACTTGTCGAAGCGGGCTGCGTAGGCACGGGGTTGGGCTACGTAGTCATCCGCCGTCAGTACCGCGCTCTGCGAGAAGTCATCAGTATTTTTGTCCTTGCTGAGGACGAAAACCTTCCGAGACCAACCCTCGTATCCTGGTACACCGACGAAAGCTGTGTTCCCGTCTTTGCTCATCGCTAAGCTCCTCTTAGGATCTGAACCCCCGACGTGAACGTGTGACACAGGTACCGCGTCTCCCGTCGCGTCGCGTCTGTAGAAAAATACTTTCCCCGACCTGCCCGTCCCGACGGCGATGAACGCGTCAGAGATGGCGACGTTGTCACCGAACTTACAATTGAAGGGCATGGACATCAGGGATCCGTAGCTTTCCCTAGGTTGGAGCGTCGCTCTGAGCGCCCACTCATTCGTCGCCGATGTCTTTTTGAAGAGATACGCCTTTTCGATCGCGGGAGCTCCGATCACCATCGTGTCCCCGTCGAGCGCCATCGCCTTTCCTCCGTCGTCGTCGTATCCCATTTGGTCATTTTGGCCCGCGTTATCTACCCGGACTGTAGACGATAGCTTCGTGATATACGGCGGCGGAGGGGGCTTTTTCGGCGGAGGCGCATCAGCCGACGGGGCCTCGGCAAAGTACGCGGCCCAATCGATCTTCTCGTCTTTGTTTTCCGGCACCGAAACACTGAGGTTTTGGTAAACCGGCTCGTACTGTCGGAGATAAACGTACGAAGACACGGCGATCTTCTCGCGGGCGTCGCGCGCGCGCGCGGGTAACGTAGGGGGATCCCACGCGTATTGCAAGGAAAGATTCTCCCCGTCTTCGAGAGAACCTGAAGCCCTACTTGACGTGTAACCCTTCCATATGGCCGTCCTCTCCCTGGCAATGACATCCGGGGGGAACGCGCGAGGGAGGCTCCAAGGCAGCTGCGGCTCGCGCCATCTGCCGAGGATATATTTCTTTCCGGGAACGGTCGGAGGGCCGCCCGGGTCGACTTCTTCGTCCGGGTTTTCCCACGCGTAATCCCACGCGATGATACCGTCGCTCGTGTCTTCGCGATCGTATTCGGTGCGACCGATGAAGAGCGTGTTTGGGTACGCCGGGGACTCGTCAAACGAGTACCCGTGGTCCAGAGCGTTGGCGGTCGTCTTTTTTCCCGTCATATCATACGGACTCTTCTCGTATGGCGCGGACCAACGAGTCCAGGTGTCGGACGTCTCAAACAGTGGTTCCCCGAGCGTTCTCGACTTGATGTTCTCTATGAGCCAACCCGGGTTGTTGTCCGAGGTCGGGGTGACGAACCGTCGGATCTTCAGGCTCGGCAACTCCACGTCGTAGCCGGTCTGCTCGTTGCAACCAGTACTGTATCTCATACAGTTGAAGGGAACGCCGGGAACGTTGAACTTGCGCTCCGCCAGTTTCTCCGCGGGCGAGCGCTCGTAGTCGTCCGCGCCGACGATGAGCCACGTGGGACTTTCTCGTACGGCGCGGAACGAGTAGATGTTACTCACGTGCTCGTTCCCCCCGACGCGCGCGACGCCGCCTACGGGGACTTTCTCCGCCTCCAATCTAGGGTCGGTGGCTTTGAGGACGCCTGTTTTCATGTCGACGTACGCCGCGCAGCTGAGGGTGATTCCACACGAAAGAAGTTCATCGGTCGGTTAAAAGGGGACGCGGATCATACGGTACGGTACGGTACGGTGATCTTATCATATTTTGAAACCGAGCGGCGGGTGGAAAACTTTTGTAAAGTACGCACCTGACGTGAGTCCTCCCGAGCTCCTCGTCCGTGACGTGGCCATTTAAGGTCGGGACTGTCTTCGTGCATCGGATCCACTCCTCGCCGTACGGCGTGATCTTGTTGTAGTACGTCCCGTCGAACTCGTACGAACAGTCGTAAATCGTTCCGTTCAGAATGCGCAACCACGGTTTGTCTATGGCGCACCCGTCGCGGAAGACGAAATGCATGAGACCGTGCTTCTCGTAGAAGCGGATCGCGTTCCCGATGCGATTATCGTGAAACTCGGACGACTTCCAGAATCGCGCGAGCTGGGTCGCGTTCAGAGGCTTCTCGCCCGGACTGAGTCTGAGGGTCGTCCCGCGCGATGAAGACGCGTCGGGGCGGTGTTCGGGGGCGCGTCAGAGGAGTCGCGAGGCACCGCGGTCGAACGCTGCGACCGAGGGATGGGCGAAGAGAGACGCGCGCGGGCAGAGTCCGTCCTCGAGGAGCGGCGTTCAAGGAGCGGCGTTCACCACGCGCGCGAACGGGGTCGTACGGGGACCGGCGTGAGGAGCACGCGCGCGAACGGGGTCGTACGGGGATCAGCGTGAGGAGGACGCGCGCGAACGGGGTCGTACGGGGACCGGCGTGAGGAGGGAGGACGCGCCTGATCACGTCGACGGGCTCGAAGCGATCGAGTCGTCGCTGGCCGCGGATCGGCGTCGGGCGATACTCCGAGCGCTGACCGAATTTTTGCCGACTGTCGCGCTCCTGATCTTCTGCGCGCGCGTTGCCGACGTAGCACGACGAGAGCGGGTCGCCGCAGTTCTCCGCGCGCGCGGGCGTAGGGAGGAGGAGCGCGAGGAGCGCGACGACGACGCGCGCGAACGCGCGAGGAGGGGCGAAATTCATGCGCGAAAACTTAGATCTCGACGGCAGCGCGAGCGCGCGAGCGCGGGTGGAACGCATCGCGCGCGCGGAGGATCGGATCGCAAAGAACGTTCCGCGATGCCGCGGATGGTGGTGCGGCCAGGTGTCGGGTGCGTTCGACGACGTAACGAGCACGCGACGACACAACGAAACGCGCGCATGCAGAATGACACTCGATGTAACACGCCGCGCGACCTTTCGCGAAGATATTCTGTTCCAGATCTACCAGACTAAAAACTCTAGTGCTCGAATCACGTCCGTCGTACTGTACTACTCGTGCCACGGGCACGCGCATGCGGGCGTACAATCGACGCGATGCCCAGGCGGCGCGGGTCCGGGTGTCGCGCGCGGCGCACGGCGAATGTTGTTAATTTTCCTCGCGGCCTCCATCGCGACGTCAGTCCTCTCGCGCGCGCCGCCGTCGTCCATCAGCATGGTTTTTAATGAGATATCCGTCGAACTCGCGGCCGCCGTGCTCTCGCACGTCGATGACCCGGTCGACCGCCTTCGCCTCGCCGCGGTGAGATCGGTGTACTGTACTGTAGATCTGATTAGACTGTGTGTGTTGTAACATCCGGGATACCTGACCTACCTTCGATCAATCGATCGGGGATTTTCCTGGGATAAAAACTTTGATAAGGTTAGGGTGTTTTCATCGACAGAGTCGATCAAATTTACGCACGGCAACAGCATCAATCTGATCGCCGCGTCGCGCGCGGTTCGGACCATCGGACGTTCGGCTCTTCGGCGTCACCGCAGCGCCAGTCCCGAAAATCCTACGCGGTACACGCCTCGTCGCGCCCCGTCCCGAGCTCGCTCGGTCGCGGGGTGAGCGGAGAGAGACGCCGGGAAGTAAAGTCCTCAAGGATCGGCGTTCACCCCGCCGACGCGGCCCCGGCGTACGGAACGCGCCGTATTCTCTCGCGTCACGCGCGCGCCTCCTCCTCCTCCTCCTCCTCCTCCTTCCGATCGCGATCGCGCTTCTCCTCTCCCGCCGCCGCCGCCCTTCTCTCCGCCGCGCGCGTCCGCCGGTCGCCGATCTTTCGCGCCGGGTTCCCCGCCACGATCGCGTACGCGTCGACGTCCCGCGTGACCACCGCGCCCGCGCCGACGACGGCGTGATCGCCCACGACGACGCCGTCTAAGGGCCATTCCATACGAGCGATTGTCGGGGTGGAGTTGAAAGGCGTCAGAGGCGGAGTTGTGAGGCGTCGAGGTGTGAGCGTCGGGATTGAAAGCGAGGGGCGACGGGCGGAGAGAAACGACCGTCGGGAGATAAAGTCCTCAAGGTTCGGCGTTCACCGCGCCGACGCGGTCGTACGGGGACCAGTGTGGTAACAGAACGCGCCTAACACGCACGCGTTGGCGCCGATCCAGACGTCCGCGCCGACGACGACGCCGACGCTTCGAACGCCCTGATCCTTCACCGGGACGTCCGCGTCGTCGAACACGTGATCGAACGCGTAGACGTGCACGCCCGGGCCGATCCGCGCGTCGTCGCCGACGACGACGCCTCCCGCGCCGGACTCGAAGTGGCTGGAGACGGAGCGACGAAGGGCTTTTAGTCCTTAAGAAACGGCGTTCACCACGCGAACGGGGTCGTACGGGGACCGGCGTGAACCAGAACGTCGTCGTCGTCGTCGTCGTCGTCGGTCGTGGTGTGGTCGCGAGGTGTGGGCGGAGAGACAAGGCGGCAAAAGTCCTTAAGGATCGGCGTTCACCACGCGAACGCGGTCGTATGGGGACCAGTGTGACATAGAACGATCACGGCGCGTCGTGATCGATGAGAGCGAGGAATCGGCGGAGAGAGACGCGCGCGGGTGATGAAAGTCATGAAAGTCCAAGTCCTTAAGAAACGGCGTTCACCACGCGAACGGGGTCGTACGGGGACCAGTGTGAATCCTCACCACCGCGCGTTGATCGAGACGTCGTTCCCCAAGACGACCGGCCCGTGGACGTAGACGTGAGACGCGATCTTACATCGGTCGCCGACGACGACGTCCCTTCCCGGCTCCGCGAAGATGTGCGCGTCCTCCGCGATGAAGCAGTCGACGCCGAGGCGCACGGTCTCGGTCGCGCGGAGGCGGTCCTGGACGTCGCGCTGCCACGACGCCGCCCACGCGCGGTGTTTCGGGATGTCGTGGAGCCAGTGCATCCACGACAATCGATGTTTCTTCTGCTCGAGGTACGGGTCGACGGGCGGCGCCTCGTTCGACGACGACGACGACGACGACGACGACGCGAGCGACGCGCGCGCGCGACGGGCGGAGCGAAGGGATCCGCTCCCTCGCGCGCGCGCTGCCGCCGCGAAAACGCAGGATACCGCCGCGCGCGGCATCGCTGCGCCGAGCGAGGTAACAATTAAATGAACTTCTGTGATGACGCCGACTGGACGCGAGCGCGAGTGTGGTACAGTAGGGCCCTACTCGTGGAGCCCACATCCTCTTCTGTCACTCTGAGAACTGAGCTCCTATCAACGACCGCGGGGTCGCGCCCTTTGAACGACACGCCTCATAAAGAATTGATCGATGGCGCTGGGTTCAACGCGCGCGATCAGAAGAATCACGATATTTTATTTCTCGCCGTCGATCGAACGAAGCGTCGCGTCGATCGAACGCGTCAGTCCAACGCGCGCACGAGCTTCATCGCACGCCGTACCTCGCGAACGCACATCTCACGCCGTACCTCCTACCAATGGCCGCCGCCGCGATGCCCGTCGCCGCTCCCGTCCTCTCCGCGCGCGCGTCTTTCCGCGGATCCTCGAAATCATCGGTTCGCCGATCGACCGCGAAAGCCGCCGCGACGACGACGCGCCGCCGCGTCGCGACCGCGACGACGTCGGAGTACAAGGTTCGTCAGCGCGTCCGCGCGCCCCGCGATCGTCTATCGTCCGCGCCGCGACTCCCACGCGGCGTCGCGCGCTCGCGCCGCGCGCGGTGTCGCGGCGTCGCCGCGCGCGACCGCGAGATCGCCGCGACCGTCGCCACGCGATCGATCGCGCGGGAAAGAAAAAAAAATGCGTTCTGATTCACACTGGTTCCCATACAACCCCGTCGGCGTGGTGAACGCCGATCCTTAAGGACTTTTCCCGGACTCTCTCTTCGCCCATCCCTCGCGTTCAACGCCCGACCGCGACGCCTTTCAACCCCGCTTCTGACGCCTTTCAACTCCACTCCTCTCGCCTCTCGTCAATCACACACGACACAGGTCGCGGTCCTCGGCGCCGCGGGCGGGATCGGCCAGAGCCTCTCCCTCCTCCTGAAGATGAACCCAATGATCGCCCAGCTGAACTTGTACGACATCCAGGGCACCCCGGGCGTCGCCGCGGATCTCAGGCGCGTTCGTTCTCCTCGCGCTGGTTCCCGTACGACCCCGTCGGCGCGGTGAACGCCGATCCTTAAGGACTTTATCTCCCGGCGCGTCTCTCCGCCCAGGGTCCCTCGCTTTCAATCCCGACACCCCTCGGCGCCTTTCAACCCCGCTTCTGACGCCTTTCAACTCCACCCCGATATCATCGCTCGTATGGAACGACGCTCAGCCACACGAACACGCAGACCAAGGTGACGGGCTACGCCGGCGCCGATTCGCTCGCCGACGCGTTGAAGGGCTGCGACCTCGTCATCATCCCCGCGGGCGTCCCGCGCAAGCCCGGGATGACGCGCGACGACCTGTTCGAGATCAACGCCGGGATCGTGAAGACGCTGTGCGAAGCCGTCGCGGCGAACTGCCCGGGCGCGCTCGTGAACATCATCAGGCGCGTCGAGTCGTCGCGGGACAATATATATTTCTCACCGGTTCCCGTACGACCGCGATCGCGTGGTGAACGCCGATCCTTGAGGACTTTTCCCGTCGTCACTCTTCACCCGCGCTTCCCTTTCAACGTTTGACCGGTAAGACGTTCGACTGACCGATCGCTTCACCCTCGATGCACCACAGCAACCCGGTCAACTCCACCGTGCCCATCGCCGCGGAGGTGTTCAAGAAGGCTGGCACGTACGACCCGAAGAAGGTGCGTTCTATACACTGGTTCCCATACGACCCCGTTGGCGTGGTGAACGCCGATCCTTAAGGACTTTCGCCGGCGCATCTCTCCGCCCACCCCTCGCTTTCAATCCCCGCCCTCGATGCCTTTCAACTCCAACCGACGCCTTTGAACTCCACCCCGACGTTCAAGGTCTTCGGCGTGACGACGTTGGACGTCGTGCGCTCGAACACGTTCGTCGCGGAGGCGAAGGGGCTGGACGTCAACGACGTCGACATCCCGGTCGTCGGCGGACACGCTGGGATTACGATCCTGCCGCTCCTGTCTCAGGCGCGTTCTGTGGATGATAGTACCGCGCCGGTCCCCGTACGATTCCGTTCGCGCGGTGAACGCCGTTCCTTGAGGACTTTATCATCTCCCGGCGGTCGTCTCTCTCCGCGCACCACCCCTCGCTGGTTTCAATCCCGACGCGCACGCCTCGACGCCTCACAACTCCGCCTCTGACGCCTTTCAACTCCACCCCGACGTTCGCTCGTATGGACGATTACCCTCGACCCTCGTCAGTCGTACCCGGCGACAAAGTTCGACGCGGATGAGCTCGAGGCGATGACGGTTCGCATCCAAAACGCGGGCACGGAGGTCGTGGAGGCGAAAGCCGGCGCGGGAAGCGCGACGCTTTCCATGGCGTACGCCGCCGCGAGGATGGCGGAGGCGTGCCTGCGCGGGCTCTCCGGCGAGGCGCGTTCTGTTACCGCACTGGTCCCCGTACGACGGCGTTGGCGTGGTGAACGCCGATCCTTAAGGACTTTTCTTCCCGACGGTCGTTTCTCTCCGCCCAGGGTCCCTCGGTTTCAATCCCCGACCCTATGACGCCTTTCAACTCCGCTTCTGACGCCTTTCAACTCCACCCCGACGACGCGATACTTCCAGGCGGACGTCTACGAGTGCTCGTACGTCGCGTCCTCCGTCACGGAGTTGCCGTTTTTCGCGACCAAGGTGAGGCTCGGCCCGGGCGGCGCGGAGGAGGTTCTGCCCGTGGGCGATCTCACCGAGTACGAGAAGGGGTGGCTCGAGAAGCTCATCCCGGAGCTGAAGGGCAGCATCGACAAGGGCATCGCGTTCGCGAACAAGTAAGTTTCCGTCGTTTGATCGATCTGATGAGGAGGAGTCCTTAAGGATCGGCGTTCACCACGCGAACGGGGTCGTATGGGAAGCAGTCTGCCCATCTGATCGATCGACGCGCGGGATGGATGACGGACGAGAAGGACGCGTCCCGTCGTCGCGATCTCGACGCGAAGACGCGATCGGAGAGCGACGCGCGCGTCGAGCGCGGAGTGTTGTGGTGTTTATTCTACTGATTTAATTAAACAGATGGATTATTCGGATTCGAACGCGTTCGCATTCGCGCGCTTCTTCGCCGAGACGAGACTACCTTCTTCTATAGATTCTACGCTTCTACTAGTCAACAGCCGTCGCCGTCTCGCGCCACGCGACGTCGAACGGGCCCGCGCCGACGCCGCGCGCGCGCTCCCTCGCGCGCGCGAGCTTCCGCTCCTGCGCGAAGACGTCCTTCGCGAGCGCGACGAGCGCGCGCGCGCGCGTCCCGCGCGCTGCGTCCGCATCCGCGTCCGCGCCGTCGCCCGCGCCGTCGCCGTCGCCGTCGCCGTCGCCCGCGAGCACGATCGCGGCGCCTCGCTCGCCCCACGCGCGCGCGATCCTCGCGCGTCGCGCCTCCTCCGTCCGCGCGTCGCCGCCGCGCTCGAGCGCGCGAAACGCGTCCTCGGCGAGGACGACGTCGGCGACGACGACGTCGGCGACGACCTCGCGCGGCGCCGGCGGCGGCGCGCGCGCGACGTCGAGCGCGCGCGACGCGTCCGCGACGTCGTCGCGAGCGCGCGCGAGCGCGCGCTCGCGCTCGCGAAGGCGCGTCGACGCCGCCTCCGCGCGCGAGAGCGCCTCGCGCAGGACGCTCCCGCGCGTCGACGCGCCGCGCCGCGCGGACGCGACGAGCGCGACGAGCGCGTCGCCGTCGTCGCCGCCGCCCCCGCGCATCCGCGCGCGTCGTCGTCTCATCTCTCGTCTTCCGCCGACGGCTCGCTGCGGCTGCTGTGTGCACTGCCTACTGCTGCTGAGGTCGTTCCATACAAAAAACGTGCACCGGTCAGTTGAAAGGGAACGCGATCAAGTGTTGAAACCGGGCGATGGGTGAAAAATGTTTGAGGTGCGAAAAAAAAAGCGCGCGGCGCGCGGAGCCTTTTAGTCGGCAGAAATACAAATAATCAGTGCTCGGCACCCCCGCGCGATCCGAGCGAGTTTAAACCCGAAACCACGGTTAAACGAGGCGCCACCTGTCGCGATCGTGCCAGGTGGCATCCACCTTACCCAAAAACCAGCACCGCAGCAGCGAGGGCGATCGGCGCGCCGTCGCGCGCGCATAACGAGTCGTCGCACCGCACGCGAACGTCCACGCACCATGCAGGCTGTCACCATGAACACCACGCTCGGCCTCGGCCTCGGGCTCCGCGCGCGCGCGCGCGTCGCCGCGAAGGCGAAGGCGACGACGCTCTACGGCGCGCGGGTCGTTGGGAAATCGTCAGTCTCCATGCCGGCGACGCGCAAGGCGACGCGGCCGTCCCCCGTCGTCGTCCGCGCGTCCGCGGAGCCGCTCCTCGAGGCGCCGTTCAAGGGCATCAAGGACGACATCGCGGGCCGCGCGCCGGTGTACCTCGACGATTTCAAGCAGGGGCTCAACGGCAAGGCGCTGGTGCGTCGTCGTCGTCCAGTCAGTGCCGTCGTCTTTTCGAACCGCGATCTTCGCGCGATCCGAGACGTCGGATGATTTATTCTCGCCCTCTTCCTCCGTCTCCGTCTCATCCTCATCCTCGTTCTTCTCGCACTGGTTCCCATACGACCGCGTTCGCGTGGTGAACGCCGTTCCTTAAGGACTTCCTCATCGTCCCGTCGTCGTCGTCGTCGTCGCGCGACCCATCCGCTCCTCCCGCCCGCGCCCGCGCGACGCCGTCGACCCGTCCCGCCGACGTCGAGGACGCCCCCCTCCGCCGGTGTGATCTGATGATCTGAAAATGATCCGACGTCCGTCCCTCTGCTCCCATCACGCAGGCGTCCGTGTGCTTCCTCTTCTTCGCCGCGCTCGCGCCCGCGATCGCCTTCGGCGCGGTCCTCACCGGCGCGACCGCCGGCATGCTCGGCGCGACCGAGGTCATCGTCGGCACGGCCATCGGCGGCATCATCTACGCCATCGGCTGCGGTCAGCCGCTCTCCATCCTCGCGTCCACGGGTTCCGTCGTGACGTACACGGCGATCCTCTACACGACGTGCATGCAGTACGGCCTTCCGTTCTTCGGCACGTACGCGTGGATCGGGATCTGGACGTCCGTGATCCTCATGGCCGTCGCGGTGACGTCGTCGTCTAACCTCGTGCGCTTCTTCACGAAGTTCACGGACGAGACGTTCGCGTGCCTCGTCGCGTGCATCTTCTGCGTCGAGTCCGCGAAGAAGATCATCTCCATGTTCTTCAACCCGGCCATCTCCGGCACGCTCGCGCTGTCCTCCGCGCTCATCGCGCTCGTGACGCTCTACGCCGGTCTCTTCCTCTCCGGCCTGAAGCGTCAGCCGTACGGCCCGGAGGCGATCCGTAACATCGTCTCCGACTTCGCGCCGACGATCGCCGTCGCCGTCGGCTGCGCGTTCGCGTCCTGGCTCACGGCGACGTACGGCCTGTCCCTCGACGCGCTGTCCCTCCCGGCGTCTCTCGCGCCGACCGCGGCGCGGTCCTGGGTGATCGACATCTTCGCGGTGCCGAACTGGGTCAAGCTCGCGGCGCTCGCGCCCGCGCCCGCGTGCGCGATTCTCCTGTACATGGACCAGAACATCACGACGCGTCTCGTGAACAACTCCGTCGGCCTCAAGAAGAAGGCGGCGTACCACCTCGACATGTTCTGGCTCTCGCTCATCACCGCGGCGACGTCCATCTGCGGCCTCCCGTGGATCTGCGCCTCCACCGTGCACTCCATCACGCACGTCAAGTCGCTCTCCGACACGAAGGTGAACGAGGCCACCGGCCGCGAGGAGGTCACCGGCGTGATCGAGTCCCGCTGGACCCCGCTCGTGCTCAACATCCTCATCGGCTGCGCGATCCTCTACCTCAAGCCGATCCTCGGCCAGATTCCGATGTGCGTCCTCAACGGTCTGTTCTTCTACCTCGGGCTCTCCGCGATGAGGGGCAACGAGTTCATCGAGCGCGTGTTCATGTGCATGATCACGGACTCGAAGAAGATGCCGAAGACGCACCCGCTCTCCGCGGGCAACGACCGCGCGACCGACCTCGGCACGCTTAAGAAGTTCACGTACATGCAGATCGCGTGCCTCGGCGTGATGTGGTGGATCAAGGGCTCCCCCGCGGCGATGCTCTTCCCGATTCTCATCGCGGCGCTCGGGCCGGTGCGCATCGTCGCGGGCAAGGCGGGGTGGTTCTCCCAGAAGGACCTCAACAACCTCGACGAGCAGGTCGAGACGGACCCGGGGTACGTCGCCGCGTAAGCGGTACGCTGATGCATGATTGATCACGCATCATCACGAGTAGACGCGCGGTTTGGCGGCGGCGACGCGAGCGGCGGCGGCGGCGGTTTGGCGGCGGCGGCGGTTTGGCGGCGGCGGCGGCTCGACACGATTCATTCCATTCACGTTTTTTTTTTCACCCGGCGGCGTAGGACTAGTCAAAGGTTCTGTTTGTCAAGACGACTCCGACGGGTCGTGGGTGGGCTTTCTTCTGCTCGCATGCGCGCGCGTTAGCATCACTCCTGACCCAGGGCTACACACATCGCGCGTACGACTCGCACTGTCTCATCCTCCCAAGGCGGTTCGGTTCTTCTATCGCGTCGACCGATCGAAATAGGGCCCGCCTATCTGTCGCAAAAACGCGAGCTACCCATAGCTACGCGTCCGTCGCGCCGCCGCCGCCGCCGCCGCCGTTTCCTCGTTCCTCCGCGTCCAGCCAGGACGCGTATTCGTCGCCTTCGTCGCCGCCGCCGCCTTCGTCGCCGCCTTCGTCGCCGCCGCCGCGTTCGAACCGCGCGCGTCCGATCGCCGCGGCTGAGACGTACCCGAGCGTCGCTGCCGCGGCCAAGACGTACCATCCCCAACCCAACGACGTCTCCACGTCGAAACACGAGTCGACGCCGCGCATCCCGGGAAGGATATCCGCGCCGCCGCCGCCGTTCTCCTCCGCGGATCGCATCCGACGTAAGACGTCGTCGACGCCGTCGCACGCGTCTCCGAGGATAAACGCGGCGAATCGTCGGATCTGCGTCGCCGCCGCGAGCGCGGAGACGACGAAGACGTCCAGCGCGCTCCACGCGCGCGAAATCTCCGCGGCGACGACGAGCGCCTCGCGGAGATTGACAATCTTTCGCCGCGGCGGAGATTCCGCCGACCGGCGGCGCGATTCCCGGCCGCCGCGATTCCCGTCCGCGGCGCGAGCGTCCGAGCCGTCGTCGTCGTCGTCCGACGCCGCCGCCGCCGCCGCCGGCCGCGGCGGGAGGGAGAGCGCGAGAAGCGCGGCGAAGAAGAGCAGCGAGAGCGCGGGCGCGAGCAGCGCGAACGCGAAGAGCGCGACGGAAGCGGCGGAAGAGCGTCTTCGAGGCCAGCCCCGCGTCGTCGTCAGCGACGTCAACGAAAACGCGCGCGGGTTGGCGACGTCGTCCGCGTTCGCCGCCGCCTGCGTGGGTGAAGCGATCGGTCAGTCGAACGACTTACCGGTCAAACGTACGTTGAAAGGGAAGCGCGGGTGAAGAGTGACGACGGGAAAAGCCCTTAAGGAACGGCGTGCACCACGCGAACGGGGTCGTATGGGAAGCAGTCTCACCGCCGCGGCGTCGGCGCCGTTCGCCGCGGCGACGCGCAGGGCGAACCCGGCGAGGCCCTCGAACTCGAACGCTATCGATCGCGCGCGCGCGCCGACGACGAGGAGGAGGAACGACGCGCCGATCGCGACGCCGACGACGCGGCGTCGGACGTGTCGGACATTACGTGTCGGACGGGCGTCGGACGCCGTCGCAGCAGCCGCCGCCGACGACGACGACGCGCGGACGTCCACTCTGTGCGCGTGCGTCGCGACGTGACCGAGCAGCAACGACGCGATCGTCGCGAGCAAAAACGCGTGGAAGCCGTACTTTTGGTCGACGGTCACGTCGAGGGTCGTTCTATACGAGCGAACGTCGGGATGGAGTTGAAAGGCGTCAGAAGCGGCGTTGAAAGGCGTCATAGGGACGGGGGTTGAAAGCGGGGGGACCCTGGGCGGAGAGACGCGCCGGAAGAAAAAGTCCTTAATAAGAAACGGCGTTCACCGCGCGAACGCGGTCGTCATATATGGGACCAGTGTAAATATGAACGCACCTGAGACTGTTCGCCGACCCGTGACCGCCGTCGCCGCCGTCGTCGCCGCGGAGCTCGAGATGGAACTGAAACGCAGCCTGGAACAGGATCATCACGAACGCGTCCACGAGCGACCACTTCCCGTGCGCGTCGAGAAACGTCAAGACGCGACCGCGAAGACGAAGAAGCCGCCGCGCGTCGTGGCCGCCGCCGCCGCTGAGGATCGTTCCATACGAGCGAACGTCGGGGTGGAGTTGAAAGGCGTCAGAAGCGGAGTTGAAAGGCATCGAAGGCGGGGATTGAAAGCGAGGGACCCTGGGCGGAGAGAGACGACGGCAAAAGTCCTTAAGGAACGGCGTTCACCACGCCGACGCGGTCGTATGGGGACCAGTGTGATGATAGAACGCACCCGCCGCACGGAACGAACCACGACACGAGCATCGCGCCGAGCTTCAAATACGGCCATCCCCCGGAGAAGACCGCGATCAAGCTCGCGAGCGCGTACGCCTTCGCGCGCCACATCTCCGAGACGGTGTTCACGAGCGAGAACTCGTACAGCGGCGGGAGCTCCATCGCCGCGATCGTCGCCGCCGCCGCGCCGCCGCCGCCGCCCGTCGATGTCGATCCTCCTCCGCCGCCTTCGTCTCTCATGAGGGCCACAGCGAGTTTCACCGTCGCCCCGGTCGCGGTGTTCGACGAGACGAACAGCAGGACGTTGGCGCAGAGCAACAGCGGCAGCGCGACGCGGAGACGCGGCGGCGTGCGCGGGGAGGTGAACAGCGAACATCCGTCGTCGTGACTGGTTCCCATACGACCGCGTTCGCGTGGTGAACGCCGTTCCTTAAGGACTTCGTCGTCGTCGCCGCCGTCGTCGTCGTCGTCGTCGTCGTCGTCCGCGTCGTCCGCGTCCTCGTCCGAGTGCTCGAAGCGCGCCGCGAGCAGCGGCGCTTCCGCGTCGCCGCCGCCGCGGCGCGTCGTCCGTCGCGAGAGCGACGGCCGCGCGACGACGACGCCGCCGACGACGCTATAAAAAATCGCCGCCGCGACGGCGACGCCGGCCGACGCCGCGGCCGCCGCCGACGCCGCCGCCTTGACGCGTTCCCCCCCCGGCCCCGACCCCGTCCTCGAGGACAGCGCGTCGCACGCGCCGTCGTCCCGGTCCCTCCGCCGCGCCGTCTCCGACGCTTCCCGCAATCGCTCGTTCGCGGCGTCCCTCCCCGCCGCGCCGACGCGCGAGGACGCGACGCGCGACATCGCGTCCGCGTACCGCGCGGCGGCAGCGTCGAAGACGACGGCGACGGCGTCCTCGACGTCGCGCGCGAGACCGTCCACGTCATCGTCCATGTCAGCATCGCCGCCGCCGCGCCGCTCGCCGCGCACGCGCACGCGCTCGATCCTCCCGAGCGCGGACAGCGAGCTCAGCTCCAGAGTCGTCGCGACGCGCGAGAGGACGCACGCGGGGTCCGCACGTTGCCTGTAGGGTCGTTCCATACGAGCGATGATATCGGGGTGGAGTTCAAAGACGTCAGAAGCGGAGTTGAAAGGCGTCGAGGTGTGTCGGGATTGAAACCGTGGGACCCTGTGCGGAGAGAGACGCCGGGAAAAGTCCTTAAGAAACGGCGTTCACCACGCCGACGCGGTCGTATGGGGACCAGTGTACGGGACGCGCCTCGCGCCGAGTGCCGAGAGCGCGTCCGCGTCCGCGAGCGCGCCGACGCGCGCGGCGATCGCGAGGTCCGTCCACGACGCGTTCACGCGCACGACGTCGATCAGCGGCGGCGCGCGCGTCCCCGTGCCCGTGCCCGTGCCCGTGCCCGTGGCCCTCGGCGTGCGGCGCCGCGCGGCGGAAGCGGCGGGGAAGATCGCGTTGACGCGAAGCGTGCCGGTCGCGCGGATCGTCCCGTGGGGGCGCGTCGCCATCGGGATCGCCGTCGCCGACTCCGGGTCCGGCCCCGTCGTCGTCCACCGCGCGTCGTCTAGCCCCGCGACGCGCGCGTCGAGGACGGAGACGGTCAGAACCGCGCCGCCGTTTAACACGACGCGCCACGGCGGCGGCGCGTCGGGAGCGTCGCCGCCGGGGAGTGAGCGCGAGGGAAGCGCGAACGCGCCGAGCGCGCGATGCGCCGCCGCGCGCGCCCGCGCGATCGGATCGTCGGAGGACGCGTCGGACGCGTTGTGTGTCGGACACAAATGTCGGACATCGTCGCTGCTCCTGTCGGACGTGTCGGACGTGTCGCACGGCGCGGCGGCGGTGACGGCGTCGAACGCCGCGCGTCCGAAGAATCGCGCGAGCGGCAGCGCGGGCGCGTCGCGCCAATCCGCGAACGACCTCGAGCTCGATTTCGGCGGCGGCGTCGGGTCCGGCAGATCTGGCGGCGCCGCCGCCGCGCGTCGCCAGCCGTCGCCCGCGGCGCGCAGCGCGCCGCTCGCCGCGTCGATCGCCGCCGGTGCGGCGGTCGAGCACAGCGCGGCGTTCGCCTGCGACCCCACGACGTTCTTGAGGATCCCCGCGAACGGCCGCAGCGCGCCCGCGCCGTCGCCGGAAAAGGACAGCTGAGGGTCGAGGGTCCATACGAAGCGTTATTGTCGGGGTGGAGTTCAAAGGCGTCAGAAGCGGAGTTGAAAGGCGTCGAGGCGCGTCGGGATTGAAAGCGAGGGACCCTGGGCGGAGAGAAACACACGCCGGCGAGCAAAAGTCCTTAAGGATCGGCGTTCACCACGCGAACGGGGTCGTACGGGGACCAGTGCGAGGAGATAAAACTACGCGCCCGAGTCACCGTCGCCGCCGACTCGCACGCGTCGAGCGTCAGCGCGACCGGGATCGTCGGCGGCGGCGCGTCGTCGCGCGCGTCCACGAACGACGCGCGAACACTCGCGCGCGCGTCGCCGATCGTCGCGCGCACGCGTCCTCGCGTCGTTCCCGTCGCGACGCTCTTCGCGGTCCACGCGCCCTCGCACGCGCACGCGACGCCGGAGACGTCGAGACGCGCCCACGCGCCGAGATCTCGCGCGTCGGCGTCGGATGGCGCGCTCGCGGCGAGCGCGCCGACCTCGAACGCGCCGCACTCGAGCTCCGTCAACGAGACGGTCACGAGCCCGGAGAGCGACGTGGACTGCGACGGGATGGACACGACGAGCCGTCGGAGCCACGCGCGGAGCCAGTCGTCGGGGGAGATGGTCAACTCGTCCTCCACCACGCCGAGTTTTGAGGATTCTCCCTCCGCGCCTCCTCCTCCTCCTCCTCCTCCTCCTCCTCCTCCTCCATCGCCGTGCTCCCCGCGAACGTTCGCGACCTCGACCTCGCCGCCCGCCGCGGAGACGAGGAGGAGGAGCGCGAGGAGCGCGAGGAGCGCGCGCGCGCGCCGCGACGACGTCATCGCGCGCGCGGCAGGCACTCTGCGCCGCTGACGCGACATCGGCATCGTCGTCAGTTTTGCTGAGGGAATAAATACAAAACAGTTCTCCGGTCAGTTGAAAGGGGATGCGATCAAGTGTTGAAACCGGGCGATGGGTGAACAACTTTTGTATAGAACGCACCTGAGTTCGGGCGCGCGCCCTCGGAAGAGACCAGCCAGACCACCCCGCGCGGCTCCCATGGCGACCGCGGCGTGGACCGCGTCCCCGACGCGCGCGCTCGCTCCCTCGCGCCGCGCGTCGTCGTCGTCGTCGTCGTCGTCGTCGGCCGCGTCCTCCTCCTCCTCCTCCTCCTCCTCCTCCTCCAGATCCTCCTTCAGACGCTGGCGTGGGGGCTGCCGAACGCGCCTCGCTTCGCGGATGGCGCGCGCGACGTCGAAGCGCGACGACGACGACGCCGCCGACGCCGTCGCTACATCAGAGAACGTCGGGGATAAGGCCAAGTCAGCGCTCACCGAGCTGGTGGTGCGGCCGTTCACGTCGTTCATCGTCGAGCGCGTGCTGTCGCCGCTGTACGAGACGCGCGACGCGAAGCGCGACGAGTGCGGCCCGGGGATGTACACGGATCCGCGCACGGAGACGTGCGTCTTCATATGTCGCGAGGTGCGTGATTTTCACACTGGTTCCCGTACGACCGCGTCGGCGTGGTGAACGCCGATCCTTAAGGACTTTACTTCCCGGCGTATCTCTCCGCAGGGCTTCGCGTTCGACGAGGAGACGAGAACGTGCAAGCCGGTCGTCTCGGGCGCGCGCGCGAGCACGATCGACGGGTTCGGCGCGTCAACACGCCGAACCCGGAGAGGGGACAACGCGCGCGCGGCGGCGGCGCTCCCGGGGAAGATCGAGGCGCGTTCTACCTGTATTACCACACTGGTCCCCATACGACCGCGTCGGCGTGGTGAACGCCGATCCTTAAGGACTTTATCTCCCGGCGTCTCTCTCCGCCCAGGGTCCCTCGCGTTCAATCCCCGCCCTCGACGCCTTTCAACTCCGCTTCTGACGCCTTTCAACTCCACCCCGACAACGACGCTCAGCGACGCCTCTACGCGCACGACGGCGAGGGGATCGTCGATCGCTTCGTGCGATTTTTCGTCAACAAGCTCACGGGCGCGGGCGGCGACTGCGACGTGGGTTTCTTCTACGACCCGGCGACGCGCGCGTGCGTGCCGATATGCAAGCCCGGGTACGTGTACGATCCCACGGTGAAGAAGTGCGTCGCCATGGAGGACGAATTGCGGACGTAACCTTAAGGTTACAGTAGTGTGATGCGAGCAGCCGAGAACGAACGCGATTCAATCTACGCGCGAGAACGGCATCGCGCTCATCATCGCTAATACGGACTGTGACGCCGCCGCCCGCGGTCGTGGTATTCCGTCTCCGCGCTCTCGCTCCTCGCCGCCTTCCCGCCGCCGCTCGACCCATCCCCACCCCCCGCGCCCCCCGCCGCGCCCCAGAGCACGACCCTGGAATCCTCCCCGCCCGTCGCCGGCGCGGCGGCGTCGGCGTCCCAGTCCCACAAGACGCACGCGCGAACTGTGTCATCGGGCCGATCCGTGGTGCGAAAATACGAATACACGCGTTCATCGGTCAGCATCGATCAAGAAGGGACCGACCGACGCGATCGAGTGTGTGTTGAAACCGAGCAGAGGGACGCCGGGTGAAAAAAAAACAACGCGCGCGTAGGGTCGGTCAGAACAGGACGCGAGGAATGAATGGGCGGAGAGAGACGACCCAACGCCGGGAAGAAAAGTCCTTAAGGATCGGCGTTCACTGCGCGAACGGGATCGTACGGGGACCGGTGTGAGATGAATAAAACGCGCCTATGTCCGCGTGCCCGCCGTCCAGCACGCGCGTCGGCGCCGCGAGCTCGCACCTGGCGACGTCCCCGGAGCCGTCGCGCGGGGGAACGATCGGGAACAGTCCGACCGCGCCGTCCTGCGTCCCCGCGGCGACGACGACGGACGACGCGCCGTCTCCCTCTCCCTCGCCGGGCCTCACGCGAAAGCAGCCCAAGAGGTAATCGACGCCGCGCGAAAACGACGACGACGCGGTCGCGTCGCTCGAAGCGCCTCAGGGTCGTTCCATACAAAGCGAAGTCGGGGTGGAGTTGAAAGGCGTCAGAAGCGGAGATGATAGGCGTCGATGGCGGGGATTGAAAGCGAGGGACCCTGGGCGCAGAGAAACGCCGGACGAAGTCCTTAAGGATCGGCGTTCACCACGCCAACGCGGTCGCATGGGGACCGGTGTGAGGTAGAACGCGCCTTGAGCCGCCGCCGAAAACGCCGCCGCTCTCGTGTTCGGGACGTGCGCGAGCGTGGACCCGAGCGTCTCGAGGTCCGCGCCGGCGTCGAACGCCCACGCGTCCTCGTTCCCGGTGAGCACCCACGCGATGGAATCGGCGTCGTTCGACCCGGCGGCCTGTTGAACGCGGAGGAGTTCAAAGGCGTCGGTCGAAAGGCGTCAGAAGTGGAGTTGAAAGGCGTCGAAGGCGGGCGTCGAAACCGAGGGGTGGCGGGCGGAGAGAAACATACGCCGGGAAGAAAACCCCGAAAGTCCTCAAGGAATGAAGTTCACGACGCGAACGCGGTCGCACGGGGACCGGCGTAGTACCTCGCGTCCGCCGCAAAACCCGAGCTCGACGATGGAGCAATCCGTCGTCATCACGCACAGGAGTCCGTCTTCGTCAGGGTCGTTCCATACAAGCGAACGTCGGGGTGGAGTTGAAAGGCGTCAGGTGGAGTTGAAAGGCGTCGAAGGCGGGGATTGAAAGCGAGGGGTGGGCGGAGAGAATCGCCGGGAAAAGTCCTTAAGGATCGGCGTTCACAACGCGAACGCGGTCGTATGGGGACCAGTGTATAGAACGCACCTTCGTCGTCGACGTCCGCGGGGCACCCGCCGACGTCGAAGACGCACGCGAGGCCGTCCACGGACGCGGTGAACAGCCGGTTCCGTCGCGTCGGCTGGAACCGCACGCGCGTGACGTCCTCGCTGTGCGCGTCTTCAAAGGCGCGGAGACCCTCGCGCGTGCGGCGGTCCCTCGCCGTAAGGTCGCATCGGGAGAGAAAAAAGTCCTCAAGGGATGAAGTTCGCGACGCGAACGCGGTCGTATGGGAACAGTCACGCGTGCGTTCATCAAAGCCAGGTGAGTCATCGACAAATATACGTTTGTGGCATGGATGACGAGAAACAGGGCGGGAGAATCAGACAGGCCCTGCCAAAACACGATCTGATTCGTCCATCCCGCGACCACGAGATGATCGCCGACTGATGAGGGCCATTCCATACAAAAACAGTTCACCGGTCAGTTGAAAGGGGCCCACGCGATCAAATGTTGAAACCGAGCGGTGGGTGAAAAACGATTGCATCGAACGCACCGCCCCCCGCCGTCGCCGTCGCGAATCCACCCGTCGCGCGCGTCGCGAACGGCGCGACGTACGACGCGCACGGCCTCTCGCCGCCCTGCCGCAGGTCCCACGCGCGAATCGTCGCGTCCGCGCTGGACGTGAGCACCGTCCACGGCTCCGACGGGATCGGGAACGCGCAATCCGTGACCGCGCCATCGTGCGCGGAGAGCTCCGTGACCGCGCGCAGCTGAGGGTCGTTTGATTGGTGGGTGATGTGGCGGGAAGTGATGTGATTGGTTAGTTATTTGATGACGTGGATGTTTCATTGGACGACAGTGACGGAGAGACACGCCGGGGAAAGTCCTTAAGAAACGGCGTTCACCACGCCGACGCGGTCGTATGGGGACCAGTGTAAATATAAACGCGCCGTGCCGAGATGGCCTCCGCCGCCGCCTCCGCCGCCGAAATCGCCGCCGCTCGGGGCGTCCCCGCGCGCGTAGATCTTCACCGCGTTCGTGGAGAGCGACGCCGCGAGGTGCGCGCCGTCGGGGCTGCGGCGGGGGAGGGGAGAGGGAGGAGGAGGGAGGAGGCGCGTCGGCGCCAGAGATCGATCGACGCGCGCAGATCGAAGGGTGGGTGGGACGTGGGGAGGGACCCTAACTAAACGCGCGCGGACGGACCTCGGCGCGAGCGCCATGACGTAGCACGGGTCGTGGCTCGGCCCGAACGCCGCGACCGTGGTGCACGCGGGCGCGAGCCTCGAGGGCATCGCGGCGACGACGAGGCGGCCGCGCGCGGCGCGGGAGTCGAGCGACCGCCGCGCTGTTCGATTCGTGTCGCTGCGCTGCGGCCCCGAAGTTATTATTACTTCCGTAAAAGTTTTCTTCCGTTTTAAACAACCGTTTTTCACCCATCCCTCGGTTTCAACATTTGATCGCGTCCCGTTTCAACTGACCGAGGAACCGCGGTCTCGGGGTCTCCGACGGATTTCCGTCTCGGACGACACGAAACGAAACGGGGGGAAACAGCTGCAGTGCGCGTCGGGAGATCGCGTCGCGCGCGCGCGAAGCCGCGGCATGGACGCGACGACCGCGCCGCCGCAACCCGCGCGGTCGCCGTGGGAGCTGCTCGAGCGATGGGCCAGGGAGGACGGACGAACGTGGGGGAGGACGGACGACGGTGGGGACGGGGACGGGGACGGGGACGGGGACGGACGGGGACGGGGACGGGGACGACCGTGGGGATTCCGCCGACTCGAACGCGCGCGCGTCGCGAGCGACAGATGCGCGCCGCCGCGAAACGCGCGCGCGCCGCCTCCGCCGGGGCGACGACCGCTCGCGCTCGCGTCTGACGACGTCCTCCGTCGCGGCGGCGCGTCGAGCGTCGTCGCTCTCACGGGCGAGCGCGCGGAGGCGGCGTCGAGGGAGAAACCACTGGACGCGTCGCTCCCGCGCCGGATCTCAGGTGCGTTCTATATTACACTGGTCCCCATACGACCGCGTTCGCGTGGTGAACGCCGATCCTTAAGGATTTCGCCCGGCGTGTCTCTCCGCCCACCCCACGGTTTCAATCCCCGCCCTCGATGCCTTTCAACTCCTCCATCTGACGCCTTTGAACTCCACCCCGACGTTCGCTTCGTATGGACAATTACCCTCAGTGACGACGGGCCACGACCTCGAGCGATGCCTCGTCGCGGAACCGATCGCGCGGGGCGCGATCGCCGCGCGCGTTCGCGCGCGGACCGCGCGCCGCGTCGTCTCCCTCGCGGTCGACCCGTCGAGGCATCGCAAGTACCGGTACGTCGACGACGTCGTCGACGACGCGGACGCGGGCGACGCGCGCGTCCGCGTCGTCGCCGCCGCGACGGCGACGGCGCGCGCGCTGACGGCCGCGCTGCTCCGCGTCGCGACGCGCGCGACGGCGGCGGCGGGCGCGCGCGCGAAGGTACGTTCTATATTACACTGGTCCCCATACGACCCCGTTCGCGTGGTGAACGCCGATCCTTAAGGACTTCGTCGTCGTCGTCGTCGCGACTGCTTTCCGTACGACCCCGTTCGCGCGGTGAACGCCGTTCCTTAAGGACTTTACTTCCCGTCGTCACTCTTCACCCTAGGCGCTCGCGCGCGTCGCCGCGATGCCGCCGTGCGCGCCGTGCGGGTCGCCGAACACCGCGGCGATGTGCCGCGTCGCGAAGCGCAGCGCGCGCGACGCGGGACGCGCGCTGGCGGCGAGGCTGCGCCGCGGCGCCGCCGCCGCCGCGCGAAAAGCGGCGAAATCGCGAGGAGGGAACGCCGCCGACGCGGCGAGGAGAGCGCGGTCTCGAGCGGCGGCGTCGACATGCACGGCGAAGGAGGACGCGATGAAGGAGGCGAAGGCGAAGGCGAAGGAGGAGAGGGAGAGGGAGAGGGAAGACGCGGCCGCGCGAGCTGAGGCGTCGAAAGCCGCGGCGGCGGCGGCGACGCGCGTGGCCTCAACGTCCGGCGCGCGCGCGCGCGCGCGCACGCCGCCGCCGCGCGCGGCGCGAAGCGCGACGGCGAAGAAGCAGAGCGACGGCGACGACCGCGCGACGCCAAACGCCGCCGCCGCGGCGGCGGCGATCGCTCGACGCGGGTTTGGCGCGGACGCGTCGAACGCGGTCGCCGTCGCCGCCGCGCCGTCGCCCGCGCGACTCGCCGCGCGGTGATGCGTTTACACTGGTCCCATATATGACGACCGCGGTGTGTGATGCGTTATTACCTTCTGTCGAGACGCGAAGTAGACGGGTCGCGTCGATGATTCCAAACAACAAAACGGGAGTCGGTCGTTCGTCTCGATTACGATTCCATTCGTCGCAAAAATTTCATCTCTCGATTCCTCCCTCCGTCGTTCCGCGCTCCCTCGTCCACTACTCCCTCGCTCACTCCTTCGCGACGACGTCCGACCCCGCGCCCGCGGTCGTCGCATCCTCCGGCCCCGCCGCCGCCGACGACGACGACGACGCCGCCGCCACCTGCATCTTCGCCGTGTCTGGAAACTCCCACGGGTCGAACGCGACGTCGTCGACGCTCGCCGCGCCCGCGCCCGCGCCGTTCTTCTCCGCGAGACGACGCGTCAGCGACTCGCGATACTCCGGCTTGATCTCCCACACGTCCGTGCCGATGTCCTTCTCGAGGTCGTGCAGCTCCGCGTTCGAGGACTTGACGAACCACCGCGGCGTCCACGTCGTCCCCGCCGCGTCGCGTCGGCGACGCTCCGCGCGTTGCATCTCTTCCAGCGCGTGCTTCGCCGCGCCCGCCTCGGGGTCGTTCCATACGAGTGAATGTCGGGGTGGAGTTGAAAGGCGTCAGTTGGAGTTGAAAGGCGTCGAGGGCGGGGATTGAAAGCGAGGGACCCTGGGCGTAGAGACACGGCGGCAAAAGTCCTTAAGGATCGGCGTTCACCACGCCGACGCGGTCGTACGGGGACCAGTGTACAGAACGCACCTCGGCGTTGGCGCCCTCCTCCAACGCGACGCGGTCCGGCCGCAGCCTCGAGTCGCTCGCGAGCAGCCCCGGCGGAGCGGTGGACATGAGGTTGCACGCGCGCGTGAACTCCGTGAACCCGTACGGGTTATCGTCGGTCGGCATCGGGAGCTTCGTCCACAGCGTCTGAGGGTCGTTCCATACGAGCGAACGTCGGAGTGGTGGAGTTGAAAGGCGTCAGAAGCGGAGTTGAAAGGCGTCGAGGGCGGGGATTGAAAGCGAGGGACCCTGGGCGGAGAGAAATGCCGGGAGAGAAAGTCCTTAAGGATCGGCGTTCACCACGCCGACGCGGTCGTATGGGGACCAGTGCGAGATGGGACGCGCCTCGGTGCCGCCGCCGGCGGGGCGCGTGACTTCGACTTTTTCGTTCCACTTCCCTCTCAGCGACATCCGCGGCTCCCCCGCGGCGTTCAAAATTTCCCCGGAGACCTCCCATCGTCCTCCGCCGAGGAGGCCGCACTCCTTGAACTTGATCACCGCGCTCGCGCCCGTGGTGAGGTTGCACACCTTCAGCTCCCCGAAGGAGTCCATCCAGGTTCTGCCGACGATGATGTTGTTGATTCTGCGTGGGTGAAGCGATCGGTCAGTCGAACGTCTTACCGGTCAAACGTTGAAAGGGAAGCGCGGGTGAAGAGTGACGACGGGAAAAGTCCTTAAGGAATGGCGTGCACCACGCGAACGGGGTCGTATGGGAAGCAGTCTCACCGCGTCGTCGGGGTGATGATGTTAAACGCCTCGTTCGTGCGCTTGAGCACGATGCGCGTCCGTCCGAGCGGGTAGATGTCCACCCAGTTCCCCATGAACTTCGTCTTCACCGCGGAGGTGATGTCGTACGTCCACTTCGGCGTCTCCGCGTGCCCGGCGCCGATCGGCGGGTGGTGGCACACCTGCGACGGAGGAGTTGAAAGGCGTCGGGGGTGGAGTTGAAAGGAGGAGTTAAAAGGCGTCCGTCGGGGGTGGAGTCGAAAGGCGTCGAGGGCGGGCGGGGCGGGGATCGAAAGCGAGAGGTAGTAGTGCGCGGAGAGAGACGCCGCGCGCGCCGGGAGAGAAAGTAGAAAGTAGAAAGTCCTCAAGGAACGGCGTTCACTACGCGGACGCGGTCGTACGGGGACCAGTCTGGCGCGACGAGATGGATGGGCCGACGCGCCTGCTCGGCGACGTAGTGCCCGTCCACGTTGGGCAGCGCCATCTCCCACGTCTCGCCGAGGATCGGATTGAACGGCTTCTTCGTGCGCTCGGAGCACGAGTACGTGGAGATGGCGAGCGTCGCGATGAGCGCCAGGCGCGCGTGCTCGTCCTCTTCCTCGCACGCGCGGTCTAAGATGTCGCAGTAGTGCATGATCTCTCCCATCTTTTGAAGCGTCGTGAGCGGCTCCATGATGAACACGGGCACGGAGAGGAGCGACATGACGTCCGCACCCATCATTCCCTTGAGCTGCGACCAGAGCGCCTTCCGCTCGCTCGCGGTCTCGTCCGGCTCGGCGTCGTCCGCGCCGTCGCCCGCGTCTTTGCGTTCAAACTCGTCCGGGTCTTCTACGCCCGCGAGACTGCGATGGAGAGGGAGGGGGGGGGATGGGGAGGGACGACGCGGTCAGCGATCGGAGCGGCGCGCGCGAGCGCCGGCGCGGATCGCGCCGGCGCGGATCGGACGTCGCGAGGGCGCGAGAGGAGGAGGGCGCGCGAGCGTCGACGGAAGGCGTGGGTACACTGGTCCCCATACGACCGCGTTGGCGATGTGAACGCCGATCCTTAAGGACTTCGCCCGCGAGCGGACGATCGATCGGGTTTTATCCGCGGGGTCGTACGGGACGAGCGGGGCGCGCACTAGTCGAGGCCCTCGTTGAACGACTTCGCGAGCCCCGCGCCGAGGCGCGAGAGCCATCCCGCGCTCTTCGGATCCGCGGCGTCCATGGACATCGCGGCGGTCGCGTGCGCGTGCGCCGCGCGCCGACGCGAACGGTCCAGCCGCGGCTCGAGGAAAGTCAAGTCTTCAGAAAAGCTGCGGCTGCGGCGCCGGCTGCTATTAGGCTGCCGGCTGGCCGGCGGCCCAGAGAACGGAAACCCTGCTCTGCCTGCCGACGTCTGGTTTAAAGCTGTTTGAGTTTCAAACCACTCCCCGATCGAGCCAGCCGGTCAAACTGACCCACACTTCTCCCAATTGACCGGACGCGGATCGAGTCAGCAGTTGAGCGTCCGCGAGAAGATATTTTTTGAGGCCTTTTTTGAAGCAGACGGATCACGCGGTTAGAGCGGTTAAAAATCATGCCGTCTCGCGCTGTACACGTCTCTCAAGTTCGTAGCTTTTATGTACAAAAACTCGTGTATGCAAATCAGTCTGACTCAAAAAAAAAATGTAGGGCCTACAGTATGATACACGTTTCATCACGTTTCATCGTTTGAACCGTTCACGCGGTTCGTGAAAGGAAGAAAGTAACCCCCTGCGCCTATTCTCGATCACGCCCCCCCCCCCGCCGCACCAAACCAAACCATGTCCCCCGTCGTCCGCAACGAAGACACGCCGCTCCTCGAGAGGAGGCCGACGACGCAGCAGCGTCCCGGCGGCGGCTGGTCGACGACGATCAAGTCCGTCGCCGTCGGCGCGCTCTGCGTGTCCGCGGGCGTCGCGGGCACGCTCGCCTTCACGCGCCACGGCCACCACGGCGCCGGCGTCGCGTCGTCGGCGCTCGGCGCCGCGAAAGGCGGCGCGAAGGTTGAGCATCTGGGAGCGAAGAAGGCGTCCATCGAGGACCGCATCTCCGCGCTGGAGGCGACGACGGCGAAGCACGCGACCGCGATCAAGGCGGTCGCGCAGCAGACCGTGAAGCACTCTACCGCGATCAAAGCGGTCGCGGGCGAGGCCGTGAAGCACGCCACCGCGATCAAGGCGGTCGCGGGCGAGGCGAAGCAGGCGAAGACGGCGGCGAACGCCGCGGCGAGCACCGCGTCCGGCGCCGCCGGCGCGGTGCAAGCCACGCTGTCGAACACGGAGACGAAGGTCGATAGCGACGTCTCGAACGACGTGTCCAAGACGGAGAATCAGGCGCGTTCTATACACTGGTCCCCATACGACCGCGTTGGCGTGGTGAACGCCGATCCTTAAGGACTTTGCCCGGCTCATCTCTCCGCTCATCCCTTGCGTTCAATCCCCGCCCTCGACGCCTTTCAACGCCAACTGACGCCTTTCAACTCCACCCCGACGTTCGCTTGTATGGAACCAGATCGGCAACGACGTGACGCAGGTTGAGAATCAAGTCGAGGGTCAGGCGACGCAGGCGCGTTCTGTCATCTCACACTGGTTCCCATGCGACCCCCGCGTTGGCGTGGTGAACGCCGTTCCTTAAGAAGGACTTTACTTTCCCGGTGGTCCCCGTCAGATGCGACCGCGATCGCGCGGCGCGCGCCGTTCCTCAATCAGACTGCTTCCCATACGACCCCGTTCGCGTGGTGAACGCCGTTCCTTAAGGACTTTCTCTCCCGGCGCGCGCGCGCTCGTTTCTCTCCGCCCGCCGCTCCTCGCTCACGATCCCGACGCGCCTCGACGCCTCGCGACTCCTCCCGTCTGACGCCTCTCGACTCCTCCCCGACATCATTCATTCGTCGCCTCGCGCGGACCCTCCACCCTCCCCGCAGCTCGAGGACGTCGCGAAAAACACGGTCGCGAACACGGAGTCCGCCATCGCGAAGGGGAACTACGGCGGCGCCATCAGTGACGTCGCGTCCGGCGTCGAGACCGAGATCGCGGACACCGAAAAGGACGTCTCCGCGGACGAGACGCTCGTCGAGAACGACGCCGCGGGCATCGTCAAGGTGACGTTCTATACACTGGTCCCCGTACGACCCCGTCGGCGGGGTGAACGCCGTTCCTTAAGGACTTTTGCCGGCGCATCTCTCCGCCCACACCTCGCTTTCAATACCCGCCCTCGACGCCTTTCAACTCCACCTGACGCCTTTCAACTCCACCCCGACATTCGCTCGTATACGCGCGCAGAACGTCACCGCCGACGGCGAAAAGATCGTCGGCGACATCGCGTCCGGCGCGGAGTCGCTCGTCTCCGGCGCGGAGTCCACGCTCAGGCGCGTTCTATACAAAAGTGTTTCACCCATCGCCCGGTTTCAACACTTGATCGCCTCCCCTTTCAACTGACCGATGAACTATTTTTGTATGGAACGACCCTCAGCTCGTGGACGGGGGGGTGGCTGTGATCGTGCCATCCCGATCGGCGAGAGTGGAGAGGCGTCCGTCCGTCCGTCCTCGAGGGAGCGGGGGAGTTCTGACTAAATGCCCGCAGACGGTCGCGCGGGCGCGGGAGCGGGAGCGGCGCGTCTCGAGACGAATCGAGCCGACGACGCGCGATTCGCGACCGTCTGTTGCGCGTGCCCTCGCCGCGTTTTATATGTTTATATGTGTGCGTATCGTTCTTCTCTGCTGGGTACCTTCGAAGGTACCTTCGTGTACCTGTATTGTACAGTACGTGTACGAAGGTACAGTACTCTGTTTGTTAATAATAAGTTATTAAGTTCGTGGCTCGTCAAAGCTTACACGACGACCCCCTTCGCGACGTCAAACCACAATACTCCCAGCAACTGAGGGCCATTCCATACAAAAAACGTTCACCGGTCAGTTGAAAGGGAACGCGATCAAATGTTGAAACCGGGCGATGGGTGAAATACGTTTGTATAGAACGCACCTGACCAGCGGCCGATGATCGAGGAAGATTCCGGGTCCAGTCAGCAGCCTGCAGATATCTTTTTGATTTCGAAAGCGCCCACTGTCAGATCTGTCTGTGCCTCCCGCGCCAGTTCTCGCGCGCGCGCTTCGAACCGCGCGTCCCGCCGCGCGCATACCACCGCATCGCTCCTCGCGTCGATCCCTCATGGCCGCCGTCCGCGCGTCGCCGCTCGGCGCCGTCGCGTCGCGCGCGAACCCGCGCGCGCGCGCTTCTTCGATGGTCGGAGGACGCCCGCGAGTCGTCGTCGCGATCGCGAGACCCCGGGCCTCGAACCGTCGCCGCGTCGCGAGCGCGTCCGCGGACGCGTCGTCCTCCTCCGGCGCGCTCGCGGTCTCCTACCGGACCGACGCCGACGGCGCCGTCGTGTATCGATTCGGCGGCGAAGGCGACGACGACGACGACGACGACGCGTCGCGACGCGCGCGCGGAGAAGGTGAAGACGAGCGCGGATCATCCGACTTTGAGATCCTGCGCGCCGCGGACGGCAGCGTCATGTTCCGGTTCGCCGACGCCGCCGCGGACGCGTCCGCGGCGGTGAACAACGTCGTGACGCGCGTGGAGGACGACGTCGCGGCGACGGCGACGGCGACGGCGGCGGCGGCGGCGGCGGCGACGGCGACGACGACGACGACGAAGTCCTTAAGGAACGGCGTTCACCACGCGAACGCGGTCGTACGGGAACCAGTCACGACGACGGTCGGGGAGAAGGCGGAGGAACGACAAAAAATATCCGCCGGAAAAACCGCCGCGGCGGGCGCCGTCGCGGCGCCGCCGCCGGCGCGGCCGCCGCCTCGCGGCGGCGGGTCCGCGGACGCGCTGCGACCGCTCCCGCCCGCGCTGCGGCGGATGTCGGAGCTCGGCGTGCGGACCGTGCTCGACGGCGTGGAGTCGGCGTTTGAAACCGTCAGGCGCGTTCTATCGTCGCGCCGGTTCCCGTTCGTGCGCCGGTCCCCATACGACCGCGTTCGCGTTGTGAACTTCATTCCTTAAGGACTGCGACCGCGTTCGTTCGCGTCGTGAACGGCGATCCTCGAGGACTTTCTCTCCCGGCCGGCGCGCGTTTCTCTCCGCCCACTACGTACCCCTCGCCGCTTTCGATCCCGACGCGCCGCGACGCCTTTCGACTCGAGTCACACTGCTTCCCATACGACCGCGTCGGCGTTGTGAACTTCATTCCTTAAGGACTTTCGACTCCGCTTCTGACGCGCCCCCGAACTCCACCCCGACGTCGCCTCGCGCGGACCCTCGACCCTCAGGGCGACGTTCGGAGGCGGTCGCGAAGGCGCGGCGAAGTCGAAGGCGCCGCCGACGACGCCGTCGCGGCCGCGTAAAGCGGCGTCGGACCGCCCGGTGCGGATACCCACCGCGCCGAAGGATTCGCCGTGGGCGACGGTCGCCGCGGAGAGCGACGACGACGACGACGACGCGGCGGCGGCGGCGGCGATCGAGATCGAGGTCGACGAGACGGATCGCATCGAACCCGTGCCGTCCGAGTCCGCGTCGTACGCGTTGTACACGTTCAACACGATCGACGAGGAGGAGGAGGTGGTGGTGGTGGACGCGGCGGAGGACGGACGCGCGGAAAAAAACAGCGCCCGCCCGGGTTCGAAGCTCTCCGCGACGACCGTGAGCGCCGCGACGTTCCGTGCGAAATGGGGCGCGTACGGCGCCGTCGACGCGGTTTGTGCACTGGTCCCCATACGACCGCGTTCGCGTTGTGAACTTCATTCCTTAAGGACTTTTGCCGGCGCATATCTCCGCCCACACCTCGCTTTCAACGCCCGACCTCGACGCCTTTCAACTCCATCTGACGCCTTTCAACTCCACCCCCACCCCGAAGCGCGGCGCGTGGCGCCCGAAGCCGATCGACGTCGACGTTGGTGGTTTTCGCTTCGTCGCGTTCGTCACCCCGAAGTTCGTGAAGACGCTTCCGAGCGGCGACGTCGTCGTCGACGTCGTCGCGCGCGGCGGCGGGGGCGGGAGCGCCGCGGGGGGGGCGGCGGCGGCGGCGGCGGCGGGGGCGGCGTCCGAAGACGTCGGCGATCAGAGCACGATCATCGTGTGCGAGCCAAAGTCGGACGGGACGAACGTGTTCATGTTCGGGCTGACGCGCACGGTGCTTCCGAACGGGTGCGTGCTGTATAGTTTCCCGGGGGGGGGGAAGGCGCTCGGGCGGACGAGTTGACGCGACGGAAAGGCGCGGACGAGAGCGAGAGAGCGACGCGACGTCGCGACTGACGAATACGTGACTGTTGTGACTGTTACGAGTACACGTACACGTACAGTACGGTGATATCAGATACACAGTACGTGTACACGTACGGTGAGGACGCGCGACGAACCTATGACGATCGCCAACCCTCGACACCTTGCCTGTAGCATCAACGCCGATAATTCCGAGTGCTTCAAGCAGGCTTGAAAGGGGGAATTTGATACTGCAAGTCGGGTGAATCGTCCTCGGCGATTAGGGTCTGGTTTAAGTTTCACGTACTGTACAGGAACAACTTAGGGCAGGGTATTTAGTCTGAAAAGTACGGAAGTTCGGGATATTTCCAAGATATTTCTGGTTCGGGAACAGTTCGTGTACAGTTAACAGTGTACAGTAGACCGCGGACAGTAGACCGGCGCGAAGTACTTTCGTACTCCGGAAGTAGTGAGACTGTGTACTTGGACTACGCGTGTACTTTCGTACTGGACTACGCGTGTACTGTACTACGCGCGTCTCTGCCGCCGCCGCCGCCGCTCCCCGCGTCGTCCTCGCCCTCGCGCCGCGCCGCGCGCGCGCCGTCCTCCTCTTCCCCCCCTCCATCGCCAGTGAACACCTGTAACGCCTCCACGAGATGCGTTTTCACGCGCGCTCGCGTCGCGTCCGCCGCGCGCGACAGCGCCGCCGCCGCGTCTGCGGGTGCGTCCGGGGTGGTACGACAGGTACGCGCGCAGCAGGACACGTGATAATGTTCGTCGGTCAGTTGAAACTGAAGGGGTCGCGTCAAACGTCGACACGAAGGGCGGGTGAAAAGAATGTGCGCGCGCGTGCCGACAGAACGCACCCGCCGCCGCCGCCGCAGACGGAAACGACAGCACCCACCGCCCGTCCCTCAGCGCCCTCGCCCTGGAGCGCGACGATTCAGATCCCGAACCGTCGCGCCGCTCCTCGAGCTCGCGCAGGCTCGAGGCGGGCGACCTGCGTGGGTGAAGCGATCGGTCAGTCGAACGTCTTACCGGTCAAACGAACGTTGAAAGGGGAGCGCGGGTGAAGAGTGAAGACGGGAAAAGTCCTTAAGGAACGGCGTGCACCACGCGAACGGGGTCGTATGGGAAGCAGTCTCACCGCGCGCGGACGCGGAGCCACGTCGCGCGCGTCGCGTCGACGACGGCGTCGCACGTCAACGCGGGCGCGGAAGCTCGCGCCTTCCCGGTCGCCTCGTCGATCAGCGTCGCGCTCGCGACGACGTCGCCGCCGGCGGGACACGCGCGAGCGACGATCGCGAGGACGACGTCGCGCTCGTCGCCGACGTCGAACGCGACGCGGCAGCGACGCGTCGTATTCGTCGGCGTCGCGTTCGCCGCCGTCGTCTCTTCGCCGCCGCCGCGGAGAAAGCCGGCGACGCGATCTATACGTTCCATACGAGCGAACGTCGGGGTAGAGGCGTTCAAAGGCGTCAGAAGCGGAGTTGAAAGGCGTCGAGGTGTGCCGGGATTGAAAGCGAGGGGTGGTGGGCGGAGAGACACGCCGGGAAAAGTCCTTAAGGAATCGCGTTCACCACGCCGACGCGGTCGTATGGGAACCAGTGTGAGACAGAACGCGCCTCCGTCGCGAACGTCCAACGCGCGCGGGTCCTCCACGATCTCGACCGCGTCCACCATCCCGCGCATCGCCGTCGCGATCTCCGACTCGAGATCCCGCGCGTCGCGGCCGCGCCCGCGGCCGCGGAGGAACGACGACGTCGACGACGCCGGCGCGACGAACGCGGCGAGCGTCGCGAGTCGACGCGCCGCGGCGACGATCCTCGCGCCGGCGTGCGCGCTGTCGTCGTCGGGAGTCGAAGCGTCGCGACGGTTCGCGTCCTCCTCCTCCTCCTCCGCCGCCGCCGCCGCGGCGGCTTCCTCGGCGGCGGCGACGCAGATCGCGACCTCGGCGTCCGCGTCCCTCGTCCCCGCGCGCGCCGCCGCCGCCGCCGCCGCCGCCGACGACGCTTTTTCGAGCTCGGTCGCGAACGTCCGCGCGGCGACGTCCCCCCACGCGCCGTCCGCCTCGTTCGCCAGCGCCGCCGCCGCGTCCGCGAGCGCGCGTCTGGCGGCGGCGCGCCTCGCGAGTTCGCGCGCGCCGCCGAACCGCGCGAGTTTCTCGAGCGCATACTTCGCCGCCGCGCGCTTCGTCGGGGTCGTTCTGTACGAGCGAACGTCGGGGCGGAGTTGAAAGGCGTCAGGGGTGGAGTTGAAAGGCGTCGAGGTGTGTGCGTCGGGATTGAAACCAGCGAGGGACCCTGGGCGGAGAGAAACGACCGCCGGGAAGTAAAGTCCTTAAGGATCGGCGTTCACCACGCCGACGCGGTCGTACGGGGACCAGTGTGAGAACAGAACGCGCCTCAGACGCGCGGCGTCCACGAGGAGAACCTCCGCGAGCGCGTCCGAGAGGTCCTCGCGCTGTTCGCGCATCACGCGCGCGTCGACGTCGACGACGACGCGCGCGGAGGACGCCGTCGCCGCCTTCTCGTCCTCGTCCTCGTCCTCCGCGCCGAGCAACGCGGCGACGAAAACGCACGCCGCGGACGCGTTCTTAGGTCCATTCCATCGTTCAAAGCGATGTCGGGGTGGAGTTCATAGGCGTCAGATGGAGTTGAAAGGCGTCGAGGTGCGTCAGGATTGAAAGCGAGGGACCCTGGGCGGAGAGAAACACACCCCGGCGAGCAAAAGTCCTTAAGGAACGGCATTCACCACGCGAACGGGGTCGTACGGGGACCGGCGTAAGATAGAACGCGCCTCGCCCCCGCCTCGCAGCGCGCGAACCAGACCGCCGCACGCGTCGACGTCGCCGACGGTGTGGTCGAGCAAGCGCCCGCGGAGACGAGCGTCGCGGACGCCCGCGGCGAGTCGCCCGAGGACGAAGCACGCCGTCGCGACGGAGATGGAGGTGGTGGACGACGGGCGTCCCGCGTGAGGGCCGTTCTATACAAGCGAACGTCGGGGTGGAGTTGAAAGGCGTCGGTTGAAGTTGAAAGGCGCCGAGGACGGGGATTGAAAGCGAGGGCTGGGCGGAGAGACACGCCGGGAAAAGTCCTTAAGAAACGGCGTTCACCACGCCAACGCGGTCGTATGGGGACTAGTGTATAGAACGCACCTGAGGCGACGTCGGGGCGGCGTCGGCGTCTTCGCCGCCGCCGCCGCCGTCGTCGTCGTCGCCGCGAAGGGCCGGGAGCAACGCGCGCGCGACGAGCCCGTCCCATATCTCGTTCGACGCGGCGGCGGCGAAAGAGAGCGGGGGGGAGGCTGAGACGGCCTCTCTCTGGGCGGGTCCCGCGTCGTCGTCGCCGTCGCCGTCGCCGTCGTCGTCGTCGCGCAGCTCCGGCGTTCTATACGAGCGAACGTCGGGGCGGAGTTGAAAGGCGTCAGAAGCGGAGTTTAAAGGCGTCGAGGTGTGTGCGTCGGGATTGAAAGCGAGGGACCCTGGGCGGAGAGAGACGACGGGAAGTAAAGTCCTTAAGGATCGGCGTTCACCACGCCGACGCGGTCGTATGGGGACCAGTGTGAGATAGAACGCGCCGCAGCGCGTCGTCCAGGTGCGCGATCAGGTCGCGCAGCTCCGAGACGGCCCGCGACCGACGCGGCTTCTTCCCACCCGCCGCTGCCGCGTCGTCCCCGCCCCACCCGCACGCGTCGATTCGCGCGCACAGCGCGACGACGCGCCTCGTCGCCGCCGGCACGTGCGGCGCCCACCCGCGAGGGGACAGCAGGTACTCCCGCGTCGAGCGGTCGCGCGTCGCGCACGCTCTGAGAGTGTTTGCCCGTACGAAGCGACGTCGGGGTGGAGGCGTTCAGGGGTGCGTCAGGCGGAGTCGAAACGCGTCGCGGGGTGGGCGGAGAGAAGCACACGCCGGCCGGGAGAGAAAGTCCGAGAAAGTCCTCAAGGAATCGCGTTCACGACGCGAACGCGGTCGTACGGGGACCAGTGTGAAAACAGAAACCGGCGTGAGATATCGTATCATCAGATTGAACGCGCCTGAGCACGACCCAACGCGCGGCTGTCGTTCGCATCCGCTCGCGGTCCTCGTCGTCGTCGTCGTCGCCGCCGCCGCCGCCGCCGCCCGCGAACGCGAACGCCGCCGCGCGCTCGTACAACGGGAACGAGCGCCCGCGCGCCTCCCCGATGTCGCCCGCCGCCGCGGTCGCCGCGTCCGCGTCTCCCCCTGAGGGTAATCGTCCATACGAAGCGAACGTCGGGGTGGAGTTGAAAGGCGTCAGAAGCGGCGTTGAAAGGCGTCGAGGTGTGACGGGATTGAAAGCGAGGGACCCTGGGCGGAGAGAGGCGACGGCAAAAGTCCTTAAGGAACGGCGTTCACCACGCGAACGCGGTCGTATGGGAACCAGTCATACCTAGGAAAAACTGCGCGACGCCATCCTCCTCCAGCCTCGCCGCGATCGTTCGCAACACGGAGACGTACCGCGAGCGAAGGTCGTCGTCGCGTCGCAGCAGCGCGTCGTCCAGCTCGACGACGCCGTCCAGCCTCCCTCCGCCGAGGACGTAAAACGAGCGCGTCGATCTCGCGCGAACGCTCTGCACGACGATCGCGACCGCGACGAGCGCTTTCGAGGCGAACGCGACGCGCGCGTCGTCCTCGCGCGCGTCCGCCCTCGCCCTCGCCCTCGCGCCGACGCCGCCGACGCCGTCGCGCGCGTCGCCGATGGCGTCGCGCGCCGCCGCCGCCGCCGCCGCCGCGTCGCGGCCGCACTGGCGCAGCAGGCGAACGACGTGCGTCAGCGATCCGAGCTCGGCGAACGCGTCGAACGTCGTCTCCGCGTCGCCGCCGTCGCCGCCGTCGCCGCGCGCGACCGCCGCCGCGACGACGCGCGCGGCGTCCGCGAGGGAGGAGACGTTCGCGCTCGTCGCGCGCTTCGCGCGCGCGAGCGTCGAGGTCGCGCGCTCGAGGTCGGCGAGCGAGGGAGGCGCGGACGACGACGACGACGACGACGACGACGACGGCGCGGGCGCGGACGACGATCCCGCGCGGGAGAGCAGCGCGCGCGCGGCGGAGAGCATCTCGACCTCCGGCCGGCGACGCGGGGGGGAGGGCGGAGGGGCGCGCGCCGCCGCGGTGGACCCTCGCGCGCGCGCGAGGGTGCGACGCGCGCGTCGTTCGTCCGCGTCCGCGCGAGGTTGCGAGTGCCTAGCGAGTGCCTAGCTAGCTTAGGTGTTCAAGTCAGTATCTTATTTCTGTCTGTCTTGAGGTGACCCACCGCTCAGTTTCAACATTTGATCGCGTCTCCTTTCAACTGACCGGTGAACTTTTTTAATGGAATTTCCTTCATCAATTCTAAATACAGTGAGTTGTTCTGCATCAATGCGGCTTCAATCATTCAACATTCGACCGCGACGACGTTCAACCGAAGCCTATCAACCCGGCCACCGCCCGCGGTCGAGCGCGCGAACGAGCCCGGGCGCCGCCGCCGCCGACGACGACGACGATCCCCCCCCGGACGCCGCGAGCTTCCTCGCGAGCGTCGCGTACGCCGCGCTCGGCGTGGGCGGCGGTCGACGTCCCACCGCCGCGGCGCCCGCGCCCGCGCCCGAAGACGCCGCGAAGGCGAGACCGCGCCCTCCTCTCACGCCGTCCTCGTCGCGTCCGCCGCCGCCGCCGCCGCCGCCGCCGCGCGCGACGCGCGTCGCGAGCTCGCGCTCCAGCGCGGCCGCCCTCGCGGCCTCCTCCTCGCACCTCCGCTCCGCGTCGCGCGCTCGCCGCTCGCTCTCCGTCGCGCGATTCGCGGCGGCGGCTCTGAGGGCGTTTGCACACGCGAAGCGACGTCGGGGTGGAGTTCGGGGGCGCGTCAGAAGCGGAGTCGAAAGTCCTTAAGGAATGAAGTTCACAACGCCGACGCGGTCGTATGGGAAGCAGTGTGACTCGAGTCGAAAGGCGTCAGATGATGGAGTTGAAAGGCATCGAGGTGTGTCGGGATTGAAACCAGCGAGGAGTGGTGGGCGGAAAGATGCGCCGGGAAGTATTTTTGTCCTCAACGAACGACGTTCACCACGCCGACGCGGTCGTATGGGAACCAGTGTGACCAGAACGCGCCTGTCGCGCTCGGCGTCGGACAACGCCTTCGCGGCGTCTTCGACGACGCGGAACATCTCTCTCTCTCTGGCGCGCGCGTGCGCGATCGCGGTCGCGAGCTCGCGCGCGGTCGCGTCGTCGACGCGCGCGGAGCCAGGGCCGGAGCCGGAGCCGGAGCCGGAGCCGCGAGCGCGCCCCGAGCCGCCCTGCACTCGCGAAGAAAAGACGTCGGCGGCGGCGCCGCCGCCGCCGCGAACGCCGCCGTCGCGATCGCGCGCGACGGCGTCGCGCGCGATGCCGAGCGCGCGCTCCAACGCGCGTATCCTCGCCCTCGCGTCCGCCGCCTCCCTCGCGACGCGCGTGGCGTCGATCAAAACCTCCTCGAGCGCGCGCTCCGCCGTGACGGCGGCCGCGCGGCGCGTCGATCCTCCGGCGGGGGCGCGCCCCCCCGCCGCCGCCGGCGCCGGCGCCGACGCGCGCGGCGCCGCCGCCGCGCGTCGTCGCGCTGTCGCGAGAGGCGGCGTCGGACCCGCGCCCGCGCCCGCGCGCTCGAGTCGCTCGAGTCGCTCGACGCGCGACGCGTCGGGGGGGCGGAACACGGACCCGCCCGCGGACGCGCGAGGGCGCGACGACGGCGGCGGCGGCGTCGACGACGACGGGAACCGGAACCGATCGTCGTCGTCGTCGTCGTCGTCGTCGTCGTCGTCGCCGTCGCCGTCGCGCGGCGACGACGACGACAGGACCGCGCGGAGCGCGCGGAGCTTCTCCGTCGCGCCCGGGCCGAGCGCGCGATAGCGATCGCGATGCCGCGACGACGACGACGACGACGACGCGCGCGGCGTCCGCGGCGAGCGCGCGGGGGGCGCGATCGACGCGCGCGGGCTCGCGCGCCGCGGCACCTCGTCTCCGCGCGCTCGCAGCGCGGCGACGGACGCGCGCAGGGCCTCGTTCGCGCTCGCGCGGTCGCGCCCGACCGCGATCGCGCGCTCCGCGCGATCGCGCGTCCCCGGCGACGCGTCCCACGGTTTTTGCGCGGGGTGGATGGGCATCGCGCGCCCGCGCCCGACGGTCTGCGGCGCGGGCGGCGACGATCGCGAGAATTGCTGACACGTTTTCCGAGAACGGGGACAAAAAGCGGTCGCCAGGCCAAAATTTGTCTCGGCGTCTCCCAGACGCGTCGCTCCGCCACTCCGCCCCGCGCGCGACTCGACCGTCCGCTCTCGACGTGCGCGCCGTCGAGTCGCTCGCCGCTCGCTCGCCGCCGCCGCCGCCGCCGCGCGCGAACGACGAGGCGACCGAAGCGGCCGACGAGGTGGACGAATCTGACGGGAGGCGCCTCCGGCCCCGCCCGCCCGCTCGCCGAATATAGGCACTGCGCTCTTCGCGACGACGCGGACGCGACGACGCCCAAATGCCGCCGCCTAAGCCGAAGAAGCCGCCGCCCGAGCCGCCCGCCGCCTCGACCGCGGCGGACGACGCGACCGCGATCGCGATCGCGCGCGAGGAGCGCGCGCTCGCGGACCGCCGCTGTCGCGACGTCGCGGCGCGCGCGACGCACGCGGCGACGTCCCAGCGCGCGAGGGACGTCGACGCGGAGTGCGAAGAGCTGCGCGCGCGTCTCGCGGCCGCGTCGTCGTCGCTCGCGCGCGTCGGCGCGGACCTCCGCGCGCGTCTCGAGCGCGAGGACGACGCGCTCGACGACGCGACGGCGCGCCTCGCGCGTCGCGCGAGCGACCTGAAGGCGCTGCGCGTCGCGAACGAGGCGGCGTTGAGGTGCGTATTTTATCTCATCACACCGGTCCCTGCGCGACCGCGTCGTCGGCGTGGTGAACGCCGATCCTTAAGGACGTTTCCACCCGGCGTATTGTGTTTCTCTCCGCCCACCACCCCTCGCTTTCAATCCCGACGCACACGCCTCCCTCGACGCCTTTCAACTCCGCTTCTGACGCCTTTCGACTCCGCCCCGACGTCGCGTACGGACAATCACCCTCGACCCCGAGGGATTCGCGCGCGGATGCCATCGCGGAGGAGACGCGCCTGCGCGACGAGACGGCGGCGTTCGACGCGTCGATCGCCGACCTCGAGACGTTCGCGGCGACGCGCGGCGCGCTCGAGGACGAGCTCGGGGAGAAGCGAGCGCTGCTGAGCCAGAGACGCGTCGCGCACGCGGCGAGGCTGGAAGAGATCAGGCGCGTCCGACCGGTGACCCACCGCTCAGTTTCAACATTTGATCGCGTCTCCTTTCAACTGATGACCGGTGAACCACAATATATCTGTATTGAATGGTTTCCGCGCGACCGACCGCGTCGAGAAGGACTTCTTTCCTTTCCCGTCAGTCCTTTCGTCTCTCCGCCCCCACCCCGACGCGCGCGCCGCGACGCCGCCCGCCTCGCGATTCCGACTCACCTCGACGCTTCTTCGTCGCTTCTTCGTCCGTGCTGTGTGGGCAATTACCCTCGTCAGGCTGCGCGCGTCGGAAGAGTTGGACGCGGCGCGAAAAGAGCACGCGAAGACGTTTAAAGGCGCGTCCCGTGCACTGGTCCCCGTACGACCGCGTTGGCGTGGTGAACGCCGATCCTTAAGGACTTTATCTCCCGGCGCGTCTCTCCGCCCAGGGTCCCTCGCTTTCAATATCCGCCCTCGACGCCTTTCAACTCCGCTTCTGACGCCTTTCAACTCCACCCCGACGTCGCTTCGAACGGACCCTCGACCCTAAAGCCGTCAAGACGAACATGAAGGCGTGGACGGACGCGCGACTGGAGGAGGGGACGAAGCGGACGATCGCGGAGAACGCGCAGATGCGCGGCGAGCTCGCGTATCAGTCGGAGCACACGAATAAGATGTCCGTGATGGACGAGCAGAGGGGGAAGAGCGCGACCAAGGCGCGCGACGCGACTCGACTATCTCACGCCGGTCCCTGTACGACCGCGTTCGCGCGGTGAACGCCGTTTCTTGAGGACTTTCGCCGTCTACGTCCCCGCGCGACCGTCCCGACTTCGCGGTGTTTCGCTTCTCCTAAACCACCCTACGCCCTAAACCCTAAAAACCCCTATGCATCTGAACCCTACGTGTAACCACAGGCGGCGACGGCGCTGAGCGTCGCGCGGCGCGTCGAGACGGAGCACGCGTCGCGGAACCGAGCGTACGCGTCCCATACACTGGTCCCCATACGACCCCGTCGGCGTGGTGAACGCCGATCCTTAAGGACTTTTCCCGGCGCATCTCTCCGCCCACCCCTCGCTTTCAATCCCCGTCCTCGACGCCTTCAACTCCAACTGACGCCTTTGAACTTCGCCCCGACGTCGCTTTGTATGGAACGACCCTCAGGTACGCGCGTTCGGCGAAAACCTTGCGTCGCAAACTCGCCGAGCAAGCGCGCCAATTCGAGCTCGAGCGCGCGCTCGACGACGAGAAAGCGCGCGAGCTGTTCGAGACGCGAAATCGCGCGAGGGAGCTCGAGCGGGATCTGCGGGCGTGGGACGGCGCGTCGAGCGCGACGGCGGCGATCGCGGCGCGGCTGCGGTCGGCGAGGGACGCGTCGCCGCCGCCGACGCGCGCCGACGCGGGGATGACGGAGCGCGCGTACGCGCGCCTCGGCGGGGCCCAGCTGGGTGTGGCGTCAGCGAACGAAGACGGCGGCGGCGACGGCAGCCTCGAGGAGGAGCGGGAACGGCGCGCGACGACGCGCGAGGGAGGAGGAGGAGGAGGAGGAGGAAGCGGCGCGGGGCGCGGTCCGGCGGGTGCGTTCTGTACACTGGTCCCCATACGACCGCGTCGGCGTGGTGAACGCCGTTCCTTAAGGACTTTGCCCGGCGTTTTTCTCCGCCCAGGGTCCCTCGCTTTCAATCCCCGCCCACGACGCCTTTCAACTCCACCTGACGCCTTTCAACTCCACCCCGACGTTCGCTCGTATGGACAATTACCCTCAGCGGCGGCGGCGAGCGCGGACGGGCGCGCGGCGGCGGCGAGGGCGGGCGCGCAGCGCGAGTGCGCGGCGCTTCTCGTTAGATGCGCGAAAGACTTGGAGGAAGACGCGGGCGAGGACGCGGGGTGGCGGAGAGACGCGCTCGCGCGACTCGCGCGCGCGTTGACGGACGGCGGCGGCGGCGGCGACGACGAAAACCAAAACCTCGTCGACGACCAAAACCAAAACCAAAACCAAAAGTCCTTAAGGATCGGCGTTCACCACGCCAACGCGGTCGTATGGGAGCCAGTCCAAAACGACGACCACAACGACGAGGCGTGGCGCGTCCTTCCGCCGCCGCCGCGGACGTCGCCCGCGTCGCCGCGATCCGACTACGTCCCCGGCGCCGGCGCGACGAAGACGCTCGACGCGACGGCGCAGACGCGCGCGGTCGGTCGATGGCAAGAGCGTTCGCTGGACGCGTCGTCGTCGTCGTCGACGCGCACGCCGACGGCGTACAGTCGCGACAACGACGTCTTCACCGACGCGGGGTTGAAGCGCGCGACGTACCGGCTGTCGGGACGCCGGCGGCGGTGAGCGGCGGCGGTGGCGGCGGCGTCGGCGGCGACGACGCGCGGGTTTCGACTCGGTGAAGCGCGACTGACGTGACGCATAAGATATCTTCGTGAGGTTATTATTATTTCGCGCGCGTCGCCGCCTCTCCGCCGGCGCCCCTCCTCTCACGCCGCGGCTTCCTCCGCTAACATCTCCTTCGCCTTTTCCTTCTCGTCCACGTCCACCGGGACGCCGTCTGAGGGCCATTCCATACAAAAACAGTTCACCGGTCAGTTGAAAGGGGCCCACGCGATCAAAGGTTGAAACCGAGCGGTGGGTGAAAAACGTTTGTACAGAACGCACCTAGTTTCACGAGCTGCGGCACGCGTTTCAAAACTTCGATGCGGTACTCGCTCCCGAGGCTCTGCGCGTCCTCCGACGCCGTGTACACCGGGTTCCCCACCAGCAGCAGCTCTGATGATAGAGTCGTTCCAGGGTACAAAAAATGAAACGTTCATCGGTCAGTTGAAAGGGACCCACGCGATGTATAGTGTTGAAACCGAAGAACGCCGGGTGAAATACGTTTGTTATTTGCACGGAACGCGCCTGATAAATTCGCCAGCGACGACAACTTCTCGAGCTCTTTAAAGTCCGCCACCTTGTTGTTGCTCATGTACAGCACGCGGAGATTCGTGAGCTTGTCGATGTTCGTGAGCTTCTCGATGTTGTTGTACGAGATCCACAGTTCCTCGAGCGTGGCCGCCACGCCGTCCAAGTTTTCGATCTTCTTGATGAGATTCTTTCCGAGGCTGATGGTGGAGTTGAAAGGCGTCAGAAGTGGAGTTGAAAGGCGCCGAGGTCGGGTATTGAAAGCGCGGGGTGGGTGGAGAGAGACGACGGCAAAAGTCCTTAAGGAACGGCGTTCACCACGCGAACGCGGTCGTGCGGGGACCAGTGTGAATACAGAAGAACGCGCCTCAAGATCTTCAGGTTGTCCAGGCCGCTCAGCGCGCTGATCTTCTCGATGTTGTTCGTGCTCAGGGACAAGTGCGCGCACGCCTTGAGCGTCGAGAGCGACCCGTCCATCTTCTCGATCGGCGGGACCTTCGCGAAGAGGAGAACCTGCGGTCGGGAGAAGGACGACGGGGGGAGGAGGACGGTCGGTCGCCGCTTCATTCGCTCGCTCCTCGCGACGATGATTTCGAACGCGCGGGGCGCGCGCGCGGAGAGAGACAGAGGGAGAGAGAGAGAGAGAGACGGACGACGCGTCGCGCGCGATGCGCACCTTCTCTTGCTCCGCGGCGACGACGCCCTTCTCCGCCTCTAACGCCTTGATCGCGTCCTTGCACGTCGTCGCTTTCGCCATGGCGACCGTCGCTAAGCGAGGAGATGGAGGAGTGTTGTGTGCGGTACCCTTATCGGGCGCGCGCGACGACGCGCGAACGGCGACGACGACGACGACGACGAATGCGAACGCGAACGGCGACGCGCGCTCGCTCGCTTCGAACGCGGCGCGGAGACGGCGACGCGGGGAGCGAGGGGGGAGGGGGGGACGCGCGGTGGGCGTTCGACCCGCGCGACGCGACGTTGTGATGCGCCCGCGGCGGTCGAGCCCGCCGGTTTGCGCGGGACAGGACGACGACGACCAGCGCGACGTGTACGTGAACAGTACGAAAGTACGAAAGTACGTGTGTACGGTGGGGTGCCCGACTTTGACCCGTGGCTTGGCTTGAAATGTCGTTTGGTCTTTTGTTATTGAAAGGAGAATTATTCGTTTTCATCGCGCCGGACGAACGAACGCCTCGGACGAACTTTGTGTGACGCGAGAGCCGACGGTCTGTCCGTCCCCAGAATGGACGGCGCGACGGCCGCCGCCGCGACCACCGCCGCGGCCACCACCGCGCGCTGGCGCGCGATCGTGGACGCGTTCGCCGCGGGCGACGGCGCGAAGGCGGTCGCGGAGGAGAGGAGGAGCTCCGCCGGCGTCGACGCGGAATCGAATTCCGGCGGATCCAACTGCAGCACTCATTCGCGCGACTCGGAGTCGCTGACCCTGGACGAGCTCTCGAAGGACGAGCGCGCGCTCGTGCACGAGCGCTGTCGCGCGTTGGGGCTCGGAAGTCGAAGCGAGGGCGACGACGCGTCGGGGACGCGCGTGGTCACGATATTCCGAAGAAGAGACGTCGCGGCGACGACGACGACGACGACGAAGACGACGAAGACGAAGACGACGACGATGCCGGCGGCGCGCGCCGTCGCCGAGGACGACGACGACGACGACGACGACGCGCGCGTCAGCGCGCACGACGACTCGCTCATGGACCTCCGCGACGCGCCGTTCGACGTGTACCGCGCGCTGAAGATCCCCCGGCGCGACGGCGGCGGATACGGCGGCGGCAACGCGCGCGCGCGCGCGAGCTACCATCGCGAGATCTCGCGCTGCCATCCGCGCGACTTCCCCCCGGGGCAAGGCTCGTGCCACGGCTGCGGCGGCGTCTTGAAACCCGGGCGGTGGTTCCACCGCCCGTCGCCGTGCGCGGCCGCGGAAGAGGGCGCCGACGGCGGCGGGGTGGAAGAAGACGGAAGGGTCGCCGTCGCGCGCAGCCTGAGGTGCGTTCTATACGACACCGGTCCCCACGCGACCGCGTCGGCGCGGTGAACGCCGATCCTTAAGGACTTTTTCTCCCGGCGCATCTCTGCGCCCACGCCACGGTTTCAATCCCGACACACCTCGGCGCCTTTCAACGCCACTTCTGACGCCTTTCAACTCCACCCCGACGTTCGCTCGTATGGACAATTACCCTCAGCGGCGGACGACGCGATCTGTGCCCGCCGTGTCGCGCGCGCGAATCGTCCAAACGGAAGGTCTGGACCCGCGACGACGACGACGACGACGAGACGACGACGACCTCGTCCGCGACCGCGTTCGTGAAGATAAACGCGCTCGCGGATTTAGGAGGGGAACGAGGCGTGTACGACGCGGCGCTTCGCGGCGCGTACATGGAGGTGCGTTCATATTATTTATTACACTGGTCCCCATACGACGGCGTCGGCGTGGTGAACGCCGATCCCTAAGGACTTCACTTCGCCCGGCGCATCTCTCCGCGCACCCCTCGCGTTCAATCCCGACACACCGCGTTCGACGCCTTTCAACTCCGCTTCTGACGCCTTTGAACTCCACCCCGATATCATCGCTTTGAACGGACCCTCGACCCTGATGAAGCGGCGGAGGAAACTCGCGGCGGAGACGGCGCGCGCCAACGCGCGGGCGATCGCCGCGGTCGCGGGGCCGGCGGCGCGCGCGCACATGGACGACGACGACGATGATGATGATGACGACGACGACGATGATGATGATGATGATGATGATGATGATGATGATAACGCCGCATTAAATGCGTTATCGGAAGATGGAACGTCAACCGTCGCGACCAGAGAGGGCGGATCGGAACAGACGCGTTTCGCGCGCGCCGTGCTCAAATTCCATCGCGTCACCGTCGCGTATCTGATCCTGAGAGACCGCGAGCGCACGGCGGTGCTCGACGCCCACGGCTGGAGAGCGCTCGTGAGGCACGAGAGTTATCTGAGCGAGGACGTGTTCGATTGCGATCCGTGGGACGTGTACGAGCGGTTCTTCGCGGGCGAGGACCCCGCGGACCGCGAGTACCTTTTGATGAACGGCGGCGACGACGACGACGACGACGACGACGAGGGGGACGGTGAGACAGACTGCTTCCCATACGATTCCGTTCGCGTGTCGATCGTCGTTTCTTAAGGAGTTCTATCGCGCGCTATGAACCTCACGTTTTGACGCGTGGGAACGCTATCCACCAATCACATGCACGCGCGACTGACACGTGTCTTCCCTCGGCCTATCACAGCAGCCGGCGGGGCCGGCGACGAAGACGACGGCGAAGGCGAAGGCGAAGCCGACGACGACGACGCGTTCGTCGAGGTCGCGCTCGCGAAAGCGAAGCATCAGCGGTTCGAGACGACCGCCGGCGCCGGCGAACCGAACCAGAACGCGACCGATGTCGACGCCGCGAACGCCGACGCCGACGCGCCGCCGCCGAACCCGCCGGTTTCGGTGCTGATGGCGAATCCGTCGATCGCGACGCGGTGAGACTGCTTCCCATACGACCCCGTTCGCGTGGTGAACGCCGATCCTTAAGGACTTTCCCCGTCGTCACTCTTCACCCGCGCTTCCCTTTCAACGTTTGACCGGTAAGACGTTCGACTGACCGATCGCTTCACCCACGCAGGTCGCGCGGCTTTGGCGGCGACGACGACGCGCTCCCTGGTCTGAGCGGCGGGGACGTGTGGGCGGCGATGGCGAGAAGGTACGAGGAAGAAGGCGGCGGGGGGTGCGGGGGGGAAGAGGAGGATGGAAAGGAGGAGGAGGAGGAGGAGGAGGAGGAGGAGGAGGAGGCCGAGTCTGACGACGACGACGACGACGACGACGACGACGACGACGAGAGCGATTCCGATGGACCCCCGGAGGAAGAGATCGGGACGAAGCGCAAGCGCGAGGACGACGACGACGACGACGCCGCCGACGCCGCCGCCGACGACGAAGCTTAGACTACGTTTTGATAGCGCTATGATATCACTGGAACCACGATCAGCGTTGATGCGACAGAGTTATTCCGAGGGGATCGACCCTTCGCCTTCAGCGACCACGCGTGCGACATCGGTTAAAAGTAAATAATTGAAATTGCATACTATGTACAATTATATAAGGATAGACTCGGAGGTACTGACGGTCGACGCGTTCGCGCTTTCGCGCTTTCGCGCCCGTCGAAGTAGAGCTACTTATATAAGGGCGCCTTGCCAGGCTCATGTTCATGTCACCCCTTCCACACTCTCGTCCGTTTTAGATATGTACACACGCACGACCCGGAGGCCACGCGCGATGAAGCGCAAATACTCAGTGGTCGTTCGCTCACGCGTGCACGGCGCCGTACTTGGTACCCTCGACGAGGAGCGTCTCTTCGTCCGCCCCGACGCGGCGGCGCCGGTCGAGTCGAGACTTGCTCAACGCGGCGCCCGCGACGGCGGCGACGGCGGCGAGCGCGAGCGCGGGCGCGCCGACGCGCAAAGCCGCGGACGACGAGAATCGAAGCGCAGCCCCGAGCGCGGACGCCGTCGTGGCTTCGTGACCGGTCACGTCGATGGTGATGGCGGGATTCAACTTGATGATCTTGTCGCGAATGGCGTTCACGTGGGCGATCTCTTCCTTCACGACCTTGGTCTTCTCGATGACCTCGTCGTGCTTCTTTTGGTAATCCGCGACGTATTCCATGATGAGCGTCGAGTTCGTCGCGGGAGTCTCGCCGAGCGCGGCGCCGCGGGCGGCGGCGGCTGACGCGTCCGAGCCGCAGTCCACGACGGGGACCGGCGTGTGTCCGACCATCAGGTCGACGATCTCGCCGCGCTTCACGCGAAGATAGTCGATCTCCTTTTGCAGTTCCGTGGTGTCTGCGATGACTTTGTCGTGCGCCTTCTGGAACTCCGCGACGAGGTCCACGGCGTCCGTCGACGTCGACGCCGCGGCGTCGCCGAGACCGGAAGTCGCGTTCTCGCCGACGGTCACGTTGTCCACGCTGAGCGCGCTCATGTCGATGACGGGGAGCGGGGGGTCGTCCACGGTCATGTTGATGAGCGCCTCGCGCTTCTCGCGCAGGTTGGCGAGCTTCGTGCGGACCTCTATGGCCTCCGTCGTCAACGCTTGGTTTTGCGCGAACACTTCGTCGTGCTCGGCCGCGTATTCCGTGATTTTTTGCATGATCGCGGTGCCTTCGAACGTCGAGCTTTGTTCGCCCGACGTCGATACAGTATCGGCGCTGTCGACTCCGCGGTTCATTCGATAGAAATACACACCGGATTTTGCCATAACAACGATGGTTGAGCCTTCGCACGCGACGGACTTGCCGAAGTGATCTTGCGCCGCGCCGTCCGCCGCGGTGAGCTTGTCGACCTGCACGAACGCGCCGTCGTCGGCGTCCTTCTCGAACACGTACACGGACCCGGAGTTGGCCCACTTGTCGTCGTCATATATCGCGCCGACGACGATGGTGGAGCCGCATACCGCGACGGAGTAGCCGAAGTAATCGGACGCCTCGTAGTCCTTCGAGATGAGTACATGCTCCTTCTTGCTGCCGTCAGCTTGCTTTTCATAAGCTTTGAGGCCGTCGGAGAGCAACATGACGGTGATGGAGCCGGTTGTAGCTAATGATAATATTTTCCAGTTACCAGGGAGTTTGATAGGGGACCCGACATCTGTTATCCCGACACCCGGGTTATACTCTAACTCGTGTAAGTTATAAATGTCGGCGGCGAAGACAGTGGAGCCGGAGAGTGCCATGTACTGTCCTAGGTTCACTCTGGGTGTTGGACCCCGATATTCTCCAGTCAGCGTAACATTCTCGTATTTGTGTGCTCCCACCTCGTAAAGGAACACCTTGCCGTGTGCGTAAGAGTTAACATCGTCCCGATCGCTGGTGATGATCACATCGCCGTCGATCGCGGCATTGCCTTGCCCGGCAATAGACTTGAGGAGCGCAGAGCTGCCATCGTCACCCAATTCGTAAACGTCAGTCGTCTGGCTGTACCACATGCTGGTGTCAGGGTACTCGGTCCCCCGGATGACGATGGAGCCGGAAAGCCCGCGGACGTCGTTTTTGCTCTGCGTACCGTCCGGGATCGTCGCGGTCTTTGTCACGTTGCCGTTTGTGCCCATTTTCCATACGACCATGCCGCCGCTAGAAGTACCGCCGACGATTGTGGAGCCAGACAGTGCGACGGATGTGACAAGCGACATACCTGAATTTGTATTGTCATACTTTCCAATCTGCGTCGCCTCGAACGGCTCGTCCGCCGCGCGTACGCCGGCGACGCACGAGATCGCGAAGATGAACGCGAAGAAGAGCGCGCGGGTCACGAACCCGGAGGAACTCCCGCGGTTGTCGCGCTTCTGAAGACGACGAGAAGAGAGGACGGCGGGTGGGAGACGTGACGTTCGTCGTCAGTACGAGGAACGCTCGCGAGCGGGCGGCGGATTTAAAAAAAAAACCGTTCCCGAAACTGTTCCGCAACTGAAGTCGCGTCTCGAAGCGCGAACAGATTTGTGATGATGATGATTTGTGCGCGAAAGGTCGCGCACGATTATTGAAAACCTGGGACCGGACACTTCGGAACGGTTCGTTCACGCGACGACGCGACGACGCGATCGCGTGGACGGGGGTGTCAACGGGACGACACGCACCGTGGAAGGCATCTTCGTCGTGAAATCGACTCGACGGCTCGCGCTTGAGGGGAAGGGAGCGCGCTTTCGGAGCACGATTTGACGCGGGATCGGTGGAAACCACGAAAAAGGTCCGGTCGATCGATCGACGGGCGCGGAAAGCGTTCTGTCGCGCGCGACGCGACGGTGTTTGTTCGCGTGTGCGCGCGGAGCGTCGATGCGAACGCGGGCGGGCGGTGCACTTCAGGTCACCGGTCGATGCGGCGGTCGCGATGCGTGCGACCGTGCGTCGGGAAGTGTGCCTCGTGCGGAGGGAAAGGCCTACTGTAAGTTGTCCGAACCAGAAATATATCGCCGCGGACGATTTCATCACCCGACCTCCGGTATCAAATTCCCCCTTTCAAGCCCGCTTGAAGCACTCGGAATAAACGGCGTTGACGCGACAGAGGCGAGGGTCACGGTCAACCCTTTCCTCCAGTGCGGTCGCGGGTCGCGCGACCAGAGGGAGACGCGCCGAGGACGACGCGGTGGCTTCGTCGTCCGTCGCGCTCGCGCGCGCGACTTCGGCGTCGGCGTCGGCGTCGGCGTCGGCGTCGGCCACCCCGCGCGCGCGATCGTCGGCGTCGGCCGCGTCGTATCATTAGGATGCGCGCGCGCCTCTTTCGTCGCTCGCTCACGCGCGCCCGTCCCCCGCGCGACTCCGCTCGCGCTGGATCTCGTCGATCGCTCACGCGCGCCCGTCCCCCGCGCGACTCCGCTCGCGCTGGATCTCGTCGATCGCCCTCCGCCGTATGAGCCTCCGGCCGTAGTGCGCGACCGCCAGCGCGCCCGCGGGCGCGGTGCACACGATCGCGAGCACGCCGAGCGACAGCACCGTCTTCCCTCGATCGTACGCCGTCTGCGGGGTGAACTCGATCGATCGCGGTCGGGTGTTCATCGGTCAGTCGAACGGCACCGGTCGCGGTGAAACGTCACGTCGAAAGGGAAGCGCGCGTCGTGAAGAGAGAGAACGTCCTCGAGAGACGACGCGCGACGCGCGACGCGCGAACGGGAGGGATCGCACGTATGGCGAGCAGTCTGAAGAGAGAAGAAGAGAAAAAAACGCGCCTCCCCGGCGACGCCGCCGCTCGCGACGGCGGCGTCCAACGGAATCGCGCTGAGGGTAATTGCCCATACGAAGCGACGTCGGGGTGGAGTTGAAAGGCGTCAGTTGAAGGAGTTGAAAGGCGTCGAGGTCGTGGATCGAAAGCGAGGGGTGGTGGGCGGAGAGATGCGACCGCTGGGAAGTAAAGTCCTTAAGGATCGGCGTTCACCGCGCCGACGCGGTCGTACGGGGACCAGTGTGAATACAGGTGAACGCGCCTCAGCGCAGCCTGGACCGTCGCCTTCGGCGTCCACGCGATCGCGAGGAACGTTCGCTCGTGCGACGTCAGATGCCCGCCGCCGCCGGTGGAGGCGTACGCGGTGACGAACCGCGCGAGCGAGCCGCACGCTGAGGGCCGTTCCATCGTTCAAAGCGACGTCGGGGTCAAGTTCATAGGCGTCAGTTGGAGTTGTGAGGCGTCGAGGTGTGTCGGGATTGAAAGCGAGGGACCCTGGGCGGAGAGACACGCCGGGAAAAGTCCTTAAGGATCGGCGTTCACCACGCCGACGCGGTCGTATGGGAACCAGTGTGAGATAGAACGCGCCTAAGATGAGAAACCCCCACGCCGTCTCCGCGCCGTCCTGCGACGCGACGCGATTTTTTTATTGGTCGTCGGAGGAAACGGAGGAACGGGATTGGTCAATACGCCGACGAGATTCGCTGACGTGGAAGAAAGTGAGATGGAGAGAGAGAGAGATGGAGAGATGGAGAGATGGAGAGAGAGAGACGCGGGGTCGGTGACGGTCGGACGACGCTACACGCCCTGCCGCGTGGAAAGCGGTCTCGACGCGCGACGGACGCACCAACGACGAAAAGTCCACAGACGCGCCGATGAGAGAAAACAACGCCGGCTCCGCGAGCTGAGGGTAATCGTCCATACGAGCGAATGTCGGGGTGGAGGCGTTCAAAGGCGTCAGAAGCGGAGTTGAAAGGCATCTAGGGCGGGTGTTGAAACCGGGGGGTGGGCGGAGAGATGCGCCGGGAAAAGTCCCTAAGGAGCGGCGTTCACCGCGCCGACGCGGTCGTACGGGGACCGGCGTATAGAACGCGCCTGACTCCATATCACCGCGAGGGGTTTCTCCGCGCGCGTCGACGCCGCGTCCCCGTACATTCGCGCGGCGAACGCGCTGGCGAGTATGACGCCGACGCTCGCGCCGCCGGTGGCGTCGAGGTGCGACCCGAGGAATAAGATGGACTGCGACGTCGTCAGCAGCGCGAACGCGCGCGCGTCGTCGACGTCCTCGCGCGCGGCGCGATACGAACCGTCACCGTTCTGGGGGCGGACGGAACCCGAACCGTCACCGTCGGTCACCACGCTCCCGTTCACCGCGCTCCCGTCCGCGTCCTCGTCGTCGTCCTCGTCCTCGTCTCCGCGCGGGAAGAGCGCGCCCAGGCCCACGCCGGCGACGACGCCGACGACGACGCCCGCGAGCAACGCGACGGGCGCTTTCCACGCCGCCGTCGTCGGATCCGTCGACCCGTCGATCACGCTCCTGTCGATTCGATTGGTTAGTGAGTGTATCAGATACGATATGATTCGCTGACGTGGCGCATCGTGTGGTCGTCGTGGATGAAGAGGAGAATCGAAACGAATCGAATCGAAACAGAATCGAAACAGAATCGAAACGAATCGAAACGAAACGAAACGAAACGCACCACGCGACGTTGAAAGCGAGGTGTGGGCGTTGAAAGCGAGGTGTGGGCGGAGAGATGCGCCGGCAAAAGTCCTTAAGGAATGAAGTTCACAACGCGAACGCGGTCGTATGGGGACCAGTCTGACGCACCACGCGACGCCGAAGCCGGCGATGGCGTACGTCACGTCCACGCTCGCCGCGGTGACGCCGATCGTCGCGAGCCCGTCCTCGCCGATGCCGCCGCCGCCGCCGCCGCCTTTCGGGTCGTCTCCTCCTTTGGGGCATCCGATGGTAACGCGCCCGCGCCGCGCGTTACGAGGGGGGCTCCGCGACCCCTCCTCCCTCCCGCCGCCGCCGCCGCAGAGGATTTTTTTCCTGTCCTCGTCGTACTTATGATAGGGCCATTCCATACAAAAACAGTCCACCGGTCGTCAGTTGAAAGGGGCCCACGCGATCAAGTGTTGAAACCGGGCGATGGGTGAAAACGTACGTTTGTATACTATAGAACGCACCTTAAGCAACGACGGCACGACGATCGCGGGCGACAGCGCGCCGAAGAGGAACCCGACGACGACGCAGTACCCCCACGGCAACCCAACGCACGCGCGCGTCGTCAGCGTCACGACCACCACCTCCGCGGTGCTCGGCGCGAGCGCGAGCCGCGCGACGGGCCCGCGCAGACGCCTACGCAGAGGGGTGGGCGGAGAGACACGCCGGGAAAAGTCCTTAAGGAACGGCGTTCACCACGCGAACGCGGTCGTATGGGGACCAGTGTGAGATAGAACGCACCAGATGGCGTCGAGGTCGAGCGCGATCCCCGCGCGGCTGATGAGATGACATGGCCAGAAAGGATTCCAACGTGCAGTACGAAAAGTGTGTACACCGGTCGTCAGTTGAAAGGGGTCCACGCGATCAAATGTTGAAACCGAGCGGTGGGTGAAAAACTTTTGTATAGAACCGGACGCACGTGAGGATCACCCCGAGCGCGGCGGTGCGCATCCACGCGCTCGTCTCGTCGTTCACCGCCTCGCCTACCGCGGGCCCGATCCCCGGAAGGTTACGCAGCGCGAATCCCGCGACTGAGGGCCATTCCATACAAAGCGATGTCGGGGTGGAGTTGAAAGGCGTCAGGTGGAGTTGAAAGGCGTCGAGGTGTGTCGGGATTGAAAGCGTGGTGTGGCCGGAGAGATGCGCCGGGAAAAGTCCTTAAGGATCGATCGGCGTTCACCACGCGAACGGGGTCGTATGGGGACCGGTGTGAGATAGAACGCGCCTAGGTGCCCGAGCAGCGGCGGCGTCGGCGGGAAAAGCGCGCAGAGACGGCCGAGCGCGGCGGCGGCGACGTAGAGGACGAAGACGGCGAAGACGGCGCCGCGCGGCGCCGCGGACGCGCCGAGGGCGAGGTACAGGACGCATCCCCAGAGCGTCGCGGCCGCGAGCGCGAGGGCGGCGTCGCGCGAGCGGCTCGGGGAGGTGAGCCAAGTCAGAGAGCGGGCCGCGGCGGCGGCGCCCTCGCGCGGCGGCATCGTCGCGGCGAGTCGCGCCGCGCGTCGTTGTGTCGTCGGATATCGGAGAACGCGAAAGGACCGGAAGGGTGCCTCTTCTGTGCAGCAGAGGGACCACTCATCGACATGCGACGCGTGCACGCGTGTTTCTCGTACGTGTACAAGTACGAACAAGTCGTTCGTATGTGCTTTTAGTTTGAATCGAATACAGTTCTGTTGTCTCGGGATAGACGGAGGAGCACTGGAGAGACCAGACGGGCGCGGCGCGGCACTCTCGATGACCGCGTCCATCGCGCCCCACCGCGCGTCCCCGCGACATCGCGCGCCGTCGCCGTCGTCGTCGCCGTCGCCGTCGCCGTCGCCGTCGCCGTCGCGTCGCGCGTCGAGACCGAGACGGACGACGACGACGACGACGACGACGCGCGCGGAGCGGCGAGACGACGCGTCGTCGTCGTCGTCGTCGACGCTCAGGTGCGTTCTATACACTGGTCCCCATACGACCGCGTTCGCGTGGTGAACGCCGTTCCTTAAGGACTTTTGCCGGCGATTCTCTCCGCCCACCCCTCGCTTTCAATCCCCGCCCTCGATGCCTTTCAACTTCAACTGACGCCTTTCAACTCCACCCCGACGTTCGCTTGTATAGCCTCAACCTGTCGCTCCCTCTCGCCATCGTCGACGCCGCCGCGAAGAAGCTCCGAGCGGACGTCGCCGCCGCGACCTCCGCGCCGCCGCCGCCGACGTACGCGCGCCCGCCGACGCTGCCGATCGCGGGGAACAGCGTCGACCTCGTCGGCGGCGGCGCGGAGACGCTCCTCCGATGGGCGAGGCGCTACGGCGTCCAGGAGGGGCTGCACGAGGTGTCGATGCTTCAGGCGCGTTCTATCATACACACTGGTCCCCATACGACCGCGTTCGCGTGGTGAACGCCGTTTCTTAAGGACTTTATCTCCCGGCGCGTCTCTCCGCCCAGGGTCCCTCGCTTTCAATCCCCGCCCGCGATGCCTTTCAACTCCGCTTCTGACGCCCCTGAACTCCACCCCGACAACGAATGCTTTGTATGGACCCTCGACCCTCAGAAGCGCGTGTTTCACGTCACGGACCCGACGATCGCGAGGGCGCTGATGTACGACGCGAGCGCGACGTTCCCGGACCGCGGCATGAGCGCGGTCGCGAGGTACTTCCGCGAGGACGCCGCGGGGTTCGTGAACACGAAGGGCGGGCGGTGGATGAGGTGCGTTCTATTTCACACCGGTCCCCATACGACCCCGCACGCGTTGTGCTCGCCGATCCTTAAGGACTTTTCCCGGCGTTTCTCTCCGCCCACCCCTCGCTGCTTTCAATCCCGACGCACCTCGACGCCTTTCAACTCCGCTTCTGACGCCTTTCAACTCCACCCCGACGTCGCTTTGTATGGACCCTCGACCCTGAGTTACCGAAAGATGGGCACCGCGAGCGTCAACGGCGGCGCGTTGGATCGACTCGCGGGGAAAGTAACGGACACGTCCGAGGCGTTAGTCAGGAACTGGAACGCGCGGATAGACGATACGTACGGGCGCGAGAACCCCGAGAACGGCGGCGTCGAGGTCGACGTCGCGGACGCGTCGCAGGCGGTCACCCTCGAGGTGATCCACGAGGCGTTGTTCAGGCGCGTTCTCTTCTGTCTCGCACCGGTCCCCGTACGACCGCGTTCGCGTCGTGAACGCAAAAATTCCTTGAGGACTTAACTTCCCGGCGCGCGGTCGGTCGTTTCTCTCCGCCCAACAACCCCTACAACTGTGTTTCAATCCCCGACCTGCGCGATCCCGTTCAACTCCACCTGACGCCTTTCGACTCCGCCCACCCCGCGTTTCGCTTCGTACGGACGATCCGACGCGCCTCGACGCCTCGTGACTCCGCTTCTGACGCCATTGAACTCCACCCCGACGTCGCCTCGTATGGTCAATTACCCTCGTCAGCGAATCCATCGACGTCGTCGACGCTGACGATCCCGACGGCGAAGCCGCGACGCTGAAGCGGTCGTTCCGCGAGTACAACGTCGCGAACCAGGACCTCATGAACGACGTCCTGCAGATGTACCAGCGGTTCGACACGACCGAGGTGCAGAGAAGAGAGATGCACCGATCGCGGCTGAAGTCGCACTTCGCGAAGCGGAGCGACGAGCGCCGCGCGTTGATCGACGCGGGGGAGGATTTCAGGCGCGTTCTGTCTCACACTGGTCCCCATACGACCGCGTCGGCGTGGTGAACGCCGATCCTTAAGGACTTTTCCCGGCGTTTCTCTCCGCCCAGGGTCCCTCGCTTTCAATCCCGACACACCGCGATGCCTTTCAACTCCTCCATCTGACGCCTTTGAACTTCACCCCGACGTCGCTTCGTACGGACCCTCGACCCTCAGCGTGCCGAAGGACCTCCTGACCGCGCTGCTCACCGCGTCTGACCCCGACACCGGCGCGCCGCTGACCCAGGTGCGTTCGAGTCACACTGGTTCCCATACGACCGCGTTGGCGTGGTGAACGTCGATCCTTAAGGACTTTTGCCGGCGCATCTCTTCGCCCACCCCTCGCTTTCAATCCCCGCCATCGACGCCTTTCAACTCCAACTGACGCCTTTCAACTCCACCCCGACAGGACGAGATCGACCTGACGCTGACGGAGATGATGGTCGCCGGGCACGACACGACGGCGGCGACGGTGGCGTGCGCGTTGTGCGCTCTGTGCGCGGCGGCGGAAAAGTCGGATCCGTACGAGGCGCGTTCTACTGTATTATCTCACACGCGCTGGTCCCCATACGACCCCGTTCGCGCGGTGAACGCCGATCCTTAAGGACTTTCGCCGTCGTTTCTCTCCGCCCATCAGGGTCCCTCGCTTTCAAGACCCGACCGCGATGCCTTTCAACTCCACCCCTGACGCCTTTCAACTCCACCCGCCCCGACGTCAACTCGTCAGGCGTCCGCGCTCGCGGACGTCGTCGCGGAGATCGACGCGTTTTGCGACGCCAACGGCGGCGCGCTCCCGCGGACGACGAAGGTGCGTTCTGTACAAAAGTTTTTCACCCATCGCCCGGTTTCAACATTTGATCGCGTTCCCTTTCAACTGACCGATGAACTATTTTTGTATGGAATGGCCCGAAGGACGTCGCGAGCCTGGTCTTGACCGAGGACGCGATGAAGGAGGCGATGCGGCTGTACCCCGCCGTGCTCGTCGTCGTTCGAGAGGTGCGTTCATATTTATTACACCGGTCCCCGTACGGCCGCGTCGGCGCGGTGAACGCCGATCCTTGAGGACGGACTTTTTTTCCCGGCGGATCTCTCCGCCCACCAGCCCTCGGTTTCAATACCCGCCCTCGGCGCCTTTCAACTCCGTCTGACGCCTTTGAACTCCACTCCGACGTTCGCTTCGCTCGTGTGGACCCTCGACCCTCAGGCGGAGGAGCTCGGCGACGGCGGCGATATCGTCGTCGAGCCCGGACCAGACGATTCCGCCCGCGGGAGGAGAACGATTCGCGTTCCCCCCGGGACGGGCCTGTGGATGTCGCCGTACGTGTACGGCCGCCTGCCGAAGTGCTGGGGCGAGGATTCGGACGAGGCCGTCGCGCGGTACCGACCCGAGCGGTGGGCCGCTATGCGCGAGAACGGCGAGAGCGCGCCGGACGCGTACATGCCGTTCGGCGGCGGCCCGCGCGTGTGCCTCGGCTCGCGGTTCGCGACGTTGGAGGGCAAGGCGCGTGCTATCTCACACTGGTCCCCATACGACCGCGTTCGCGTGGTAAACGCCGATCCTTAAGGACTTTACTTCCCGGCGCTTCTCTCCGCCCAGGGTCCCTCGCTTTCAATCCCCGCATATGATACCTTTCAACGCCGCTTCTGACGCCTTTCAACTCCACCCCGACGTTCGCTCGTACGGAACGGCCCTAAGACGCTCTTAGCGGCGATTCTGCGCAACTTCGAGTTGGAGTTGTCTCCGGGGCTTCGACGGCGGATGCGCGAAAACGGCGGGGAGCTGCCGGTTACGTACGCCGCGGGGTTGATGACGTTTCCGGAGCCGTTGCGGTTGATCGCGCGGCCGCGGCGGCGGGAGTGAATTTTAGGTGAGATTTTTGGTTTTAATCTCAACCAAAAATAACAGAACTTGTACTTCCGCGGAGGATATTTCTGACTCGTTACTCATACAAAACGTACACGTACACTACAACTACTACATCGCTCGCGCGTGACGTGGCCGGCCACAATCCGATTCCGCGTCGAAGCTCTCTCAGCCATGGAAATCCATCCGGCCGGCGTGAATTAGTGCTTTTTCCACGCGACGCGACGTCGCCGCCGTTCCGCGCACTGCGACGCGCGCGAGCGAGACGACGACCGCGCCGCCGCCGCCGCCGCGCACGCACGCCGCCCGCCCGCCCTCGACGTCTCGCGCCGCCAGCAATCGCCGCGATGGCGTCCACCGCGGACGTCGCGCTCGAGGAAAAGAACGACGACGCGAAGTCCTTCCGGTCGCTCAGCTTGCGCGAGGCGAGTTCTGGTCATCGCACCGGTCCCCATACGACCGCGTTCGCGTGGTGAACGCCGATCCTTAAGGACTTTTCTTCCCGGCGTTTGTTTCTCTCCGCCCATCACCCCTCGCTTTCAACGCCCGCCCGCGATGCCGCCATTCGACTCCACCTGACGCCTTTCAACTCCACCCCGACGCGACGCGACGAAATGTTGAAAAAGAGCCACGGCGGCGACGACGAGAAAGGCCGCCAGGTCGTCTCCGCCGCGGACCTCGAGCCCGTGCGATGGATCAAGCCGAACGTCTTCCAGCAGCTCGTCTTCGCGCAAGCGACGCCGCTCATCTCGCGCGGGCAAGTCCGCCGCCTCGAGCCGCACGACCTCTGTAGGCTCCCGGAGATGGAATCTCAAGCGCTGTGGCACGCGTTCGAGCGCGACTGGGCTGAGGAGCGAGAGCGAAATCCGGATAACCCGTCGCTCGTGCGCGCGTGCTTGAAGGGGTCGAGGCCGACGTTCGTGGGCACGGGGATTCTGTACGCGATCGCGCAGGCGTCGCTGTTCAGCGGGCCGGTGCTGCTGCAGCAGATCGTGAAGGCGATCGAGTGCAGGCACGTTTTGATTTGATTCCTCACACTGGTTTCCATACGATTCCGTTCGCGTGGTGAACGCCGTTCCTTGAGGACTTTATCTCCCGGCGGGGCGGTCGTTTCTCTCCGCCCGACGACTCCTCGGTTTCAATCCCCGCCTGCGATATCTTTCAACTCCACCCCTGACGCCTTTCAACTCCACCCCGTCGACCCCGCAGAGAAAACGGCGGCGACGGGTGCGCGTCCACGCGACAGATGTACATATACGGGATGATCCTCACGCTCGCGGGGGTACTTCAGTCGTTCTGCCAGGCGCAGAGCGACTACGCGCTGCAGCGGCTCGGCGTGCGCGTGCGGAACCGGCTCATGTGCGCGCTGTATCGCAAGTGCCTGAAGCTCTCGCCGAAGGGATTGCAGGCGCGTTCTGTGCAAACGTATTTCACCCACCCACCGCCCGGTTTCAACATTTGATCGCGTGGGCCCCTTGCAACTGACCGGTGAACTACATTTTTTTGTACCCTGGAATCGCCCACTCGCAGGAGGAGACGACGGGGAAGATCGTGACGCTCATGTCGAACGACGTCAACAAGCTCCAAGACGTGTTCCAGCTGCTTCATAACCTGTGGTGCGCGCCCATCTTCATCGTCGCCGCGTTCGCGATGCTCTACCTCATCATCGGCTGGAGCGCGTTCGTGGGCTTCCTGTGCATCCTCGTCGCCGCGCCGTTGACGTTCAAAGTCGCGAAGACGCTGTTCATGATTCGGTTCAAGCTCGTGAAGTGCGCGGATCGACGCGTCAACATCCTCAGCGAGGTCATCAACGGCATGCGCGTCATCAAGTACTACGCCTGGGAGAAGGCGTTTAAAGCGCGCGTGGATAAAATCCGCGAAGAGGAGGTGAAGCTGATTTGGGCGTCGCAGAAGGTTGGCGCGCTGTTCGGCGTGGCGCTGTTCAGCACCCCGGTGTTCATCGCCGTGTGCTCTTTGGGGTCGTACTCGCTCGCGGGGAACGACATGGAGGCTAGCACGGTGCGTCGTCGCGTCTTCGTCTTCGTCTTCGTCTTCGTCTTCGTCTTCAAATTCGTTTCGTTTCTTTTCGTGTCGTGTCGTTCGTTCGTTCGTTTCCCACCACACGATCTGCCACGTCATCGAATCTGATCACGCGCTGACCAATCGTATCGTGTCGTGTCGTATCGTATCGTATCGTGTCGCGAACAGGCGTACACCGCGCTCGCGTTGTTCAACATGCTGCGGTTCCCGCTCATCATGGTGCCGTTCCTTCTCACGACGTTGCTCAACGCGCTCAACGCGGTGGACCGCCTCGGCGCATTCTTGCTTCAGGACGAGAGCGACGACCTGGAGCGCGACGCGTCCGAGCCAGGGCGCGTGGTCGTGACGAACGGCCGCTTCGCGTGGCCAAAGGTGAGACTCAGACTCCTCCCCATACGATCCCGTTCGCGTGGTGAAGGCTGTTTCTTAAGGACTTCGCCCGGCGCGTCTCTGCGCCCAGGGTCCCTCGCTTTCAATCCCCGCCCTCGACGCCTTTCAACTCCGCTTCTGACGCCTTTGAACTCCACCCCGACGCGGCCAAAGGTTCCGAAAAAAACCGAGGCGCCCAAGTTCCCCCCCGGGCCGCAAGGCCGCAAGATGAAGAAAGCGTGGGAGGCGGAGCAGAAGGCGAAGAAGACCGCGGAGGACGAGGCGCGCGCGGAGGCGGAGGCGAAGGGCGAGGAGTTCATCGTCGACACGGACGAGCCGGAGCAGCCGCCGTTTGAGCTCGGAGGCGTCGATCTGGATTTGAAACCCGGGTGCGTTCTGTGTCACACTGGTCCCCATACGACCGCGTTGGCGTGGTGAACGCCGATCCTTAAGGACTTTCTCTCCCGGCGCGTCTCTCCGCCCAGGGTCCCTCGCTTTCAATACCCGCCCTCGACGCCTTTCAACTCCGACTGACGCCTTTCAACTCCACCCCGACGTCGCTTTGAACCCAGGTCGCTGACGATGGTCATCGGCCGCGTCGGGTCCGGGAAGTCCACGTTCCTGTCCGGGCTGAACTACTTCGTCCCGCGCGTGGAGGGCGAGATGAAAGTCTCCGGGTCCGTCGCGTACGTCGCGCAGCAGGCGTGGATCCTCAACAGCACCGTCCGCGAGAACATCCTCTTCGGTAAGCCCTACGACGAGGAAAAGTACCAAAAGACCATCGCGGCGTGCCAGCTCGAGCAAGACCTCGACGTGCTCCCGAACAAAGACTTCACGTACATCGGCGAGCGCGGGGTGACGCTGTCCGGTGGGCAGAAGCAGCGCGTCGCCATCGCGCGCGCGGTGTACGCCAGCGCGGACGTCTACCTCATGGACGACCCGCTCAGCGCCGTGGACAACCACGTCGGCGCCGCGTTGTTCGAGAAGGGTGAGATATATAACCTGAGACTGGTCCCCGTACGACCCCGTTCGCGATGTGAACGCCGTTTCTTAAGGACTTTTGCCGTCGTTTCTCTCCGCCCATCACCCCTCGCTTTCAAGACCCGACCGCGACGCCTTTCAACTCCACCCCTGACGCCTTTCAACTCCGACCGACGCCTTCGCCCGGGAACAGTCATCGCGGGGTCGTTCATGAAGAAAGCCACGCGCGTGCTCGTCACGAACGCGCTTCAGTATCTCCCGAAGGCGGACTCCATCGTCGTCCTCGACGACGGCGAGGTCGTGGACGTGGGGACGTACAAGGAGCTGATGGCGAAGGGGTTGGACTTCGCGACGCTCATGGCGGCGCACGGCGTCGGCGCGTTCTATCTCACACTGGTCCCCGTACGACCGCGTCGGCGTGGTGGACGCCGATCCTTAAGGACTTTTCCCGGCGTGTCTCTCCGCCCACACCTCGCTTTCAATCCCCGCCCGCGTCGCCTTTCAACTTTACCCCTGACGCCTTTCAACTCCATCTGACGCCTTTCAACTCCAGACGACGACGAGAAAAAACGCGCGTCGCAAGACGGCGGATCCGGCCGGCCGTCCACAGATGGACGGAAATCGTCCGTCGGGTCGCGCCCCAGCGTGGACGGCAAGTCCCCGAGGAGCCCCACGGCGGCCGCGGCGAAGCCCGGCCCGCCGATCGCGCCGCCGCCGCCGGGCCGCCCCGGGAAGAAGGAGGATATGAACGTCGAAGAAGAGCGCGCCGTCGGACACGTCAGCGGCGCGGTGTACGGCGCGTTGTACCGCGCGACCGGGTCCAAGTTCAGCGTCCCGGTCATGGTGTTCATGTTCGCGATGGAGTACGGCTCGAAGGCGACGCTGGATTACTGGCTCTCGCGATGGGCCGCGGACTCGTACGGGTGGGAATCGAACCGGTACCTGGGGGTCTACTTCGCCATCTTCGTCTTCAACGGCATCGCCATCTTCCTTCGGTCGCTGTTCATCTACTTCTTCCTCGTCCGCGCGGCGAAGAACATGCACGATCAGCTCATCGGACGCGTGATGAAGTTCCCGATGGCGTTCTTCGACACGACCCCGAGCGGACGCGTCATCAACAGGTTCTCCAGAGACACGGAGACGATCGACATCATCCTCCCGGGCATCATCATCCAATTCTTGGGCTGCATCGCGTCCATCTGCACGACGCTCGCCGTGGTGTGCGCCGCAACGGGCTGGTTCACGCTCGCGATCCCGCCGATCGTGTTCATGTACGTCTCCATCCAGCGCTTCTACATCCCCGCGTGCCGCGAGCTGCAGCGCATCGAGTCCATCTCGCGGTCGCCCATCTACAGCGGCCTAGGCGAAGCCGTCAACGGCGTCGAGACGATTCGATCCTTCGGCGCGGAGAAACATTTCATCTCGACGAGCGACGGGCTCGTGCAACACAACGCGGACGCGTACGTCACGCAGAAGCTCGGCAGCGGCTGGCTCGGAACTCGGCTCCGGTTCCTCGGGACGCTCATCGTCGCGTGCACCGCGTTCCTCGTGATTCAAGGCAGCCGCGCGGGGACGGTGTCCGCGGGCGTCGCCGGTTTATGTTTGGTGTACGCGTTGGACGTGACTAAGGCGCGTCCCGTACGCTGGTCCCCATACGACCCCGTCGGCGTGGTGAAGGCCGATCCTTAAGGACTTTTCCCGGCGTATCTCTCCGCCCACCTCCCCTCGCTTTCAATCCCCGCCCGCGATGCCTTTCAACTCCGCTTCTGACGCCTTTCAACTCCACCCCGACGTCGCTTTGTATGGACAACGACCCTCAGTATTTGGAGCACGGGACGAACATGGCGACGGAGCTCGAGACGAAGATGAACGCGGTCGAGCGCGTCAAGGAGTACGTCGACCTTCCCGAGGAGTCCGAGCACGACACCGATCCCGTGATCGCCGCGGCGCTCCCGCATTCGTGGCCCGCGAAGGGCCTCCTCGAGGTGTCCGATTTAAGGATGCGGTACCGACCGAGTTTACCTCTCGTGTTGAAAGACGTCACGTTCGTCGCCGCCGCGGGCGAGAAGCTCGGGATCTGCGGACGCACCGGCAGCGGGAAGAGCTCGCTGTTCCTCGCGCTGTTCCGCATCATCGAGCCCGCGGGCGGGGTCATCAAGATCGACGGCGTGGACGTCTCCACCCTGGGTTTGCATCAGCTCCGGTCCAAGATGGCGATGATCCCGCAAGGCGCGTTCTCTTTTTTTCTCTCGCACTTGTTCCCATACGACCGCGTCGGCGCGGCGAAGGCTGTTCCTTAAGGACTTTTCCCGGCGCATCTCTCTGCCCACCCCTCGGTTTCAATACCCGTCCTCGACGCCTTTCAACTCCGCTTCTGACGCCTTTCAACTCCACCCCGACGTCGCTTCGTATGGGCAAACGCCCTCATCAGACCCGTTCATGTTCGCCGGCACGATTCGCAATAACCTCGACCCGTTCGACGAGCACGACGACGCCGCGGTGTGGTCCGCGCTCGAGCAGGTGGGCCTGAAGCACATGGCCGAGGACGCCGCGAAGAAGCTCGACATGGAGGTGGTGGACAACGGCGGCAACTTCTCGCTCGGGCAGGCGCGTTCTATTACCACACCGGTCCCCATACGACCCCGTCGGCGTGGTGAACGCCGATCCTTAAGGACTTTCTCTCCCGGCGGGCGTCTCTCTCCGCCCACCCCACGGTTTCAACGCCCGACACACCTCGACGCCTTTCAACTCCATCTGACGCACCCTCACAACTCCAGCGGCAACTGCTCTGCATGGGCCGCGCGTTGCTTCGCAACTCGCGCGTCTTGATGATGGACGAGGCCACCGCGTCGGTTGACATGGACAGCGACGCGCTCATCCAAAAGACCGTGCGCGAGGCGTTCGCCGCGTGCACGACGCTGACGATCGCGCACAGGCTGAACACGGTGAGACTGCTTCCCATACGACCCCGTTGGCGTGGTGAACGCCGATCCTTGAGGACTTTTGCCGGCGTTTCTCTGAGCCCTCCCCTCGCTTTCAATCCCCGCCCTCGGCGCCTTTCGACTCCATCTGACGCCTTTCAACGCGCACAGGTCATGGACTCGGACAAGGTTGCGTTTTTGGACGACGGCGAGCTCGTCGAGTTTGGCGAGCCCGAGGAGCTTTTGAAGGTGCGTTCTGTACAAAAGTTTGTTTTTCACCCATCGCCCGGTTTCAACACTTGATCGCGTGGGCCCCCTTCAACTGACCGATGAACTGTTTTCGTATGGAACGGCCGTGAAGAACCCCAAGGGAAAGTTCACCGCGCTCGTGAACCGGACGGGTGAGAAGCAGAGTAAGTTTTTGAGGACGATGAGCACGAGAGCGCACGAGAGCCGGCTCGCGAGGATCGCGAGCGAGTCCGAGATCGCGGACGCGGTCGGGAAGTGATGAGCGGCGAATCGACCGACCGCGGCCGAAACAGCGACCAAAAAAAACCAAAACCAAAAACCAAAAACCAAAAACCAGTACAGTATTTTTTTCGGCGCCGCCGGCGCCAAAGCGCGGCGGCGTCGCGTCGACCCTCATGCATGCTATTATAATATCTCATATACACATATCATACGGTACGTCGCGCGCTACCTACGCGTGCGCACTTCCGTCCCGTCGTCACGCCCGCCGCGGTCGTCGCCTCGCGGTCGCGGCGCCGCCGCGCGCGGCGCGCGGCTTGTTCGCGACGTCGTCGTCGCCGCCGTCGTCGTCGTCGTCGTCGTCGTCGTCGCCGCCGCCGCCGTCCATCGCGCGGCTCCCCCCGTCCATGCTCTCCTTCCTCCGCGGCTTCGGCAGCGCCGGCGCTTTCACGCCCACGCGCATCGCCCTCGCGACCGCGCCGCACGCCACGCCGCACGCGAAGAAGCACCCCATGAACCGCTCCCAGGACGAGAACACCTCCGTGAACCCGCCGTGCAGCGATCCCCACTGGGTGGAGTTGAAAGGCGTCAGAAGCGGGGTTGAAAGGCGTCATAGGGGCGGGGATTGAAAGCGAGGGACCCTGGGCGGAGAGAGACGACGGCAAAAGTCCTTAAGGAATGAAGTTCACAACGCGGACGGGGTCGTATGGGGACCAGTGTGAGGAATCAGAACGCGAACGGGGTCGTATGGGGACCAGTGTGAGGAATCAGAACGCGCCTCGCCGCGCACCACCGCGGACGTCGCGACGAGAAAGAAGGCGCTCGACGCCGCCCCGCGCGGCTTCAGCGCCGTCATCGCGCCCTCGACGACGCACACGAGCGCGCCGCCCAGGGTCTCGCCGTACCCGATCGTGACGAGCTTCGGCGCGAGGAGCAGCGCGGCGGCGACAATCTTTTTGGGTCGTTCGTTCCGCGTCCAAAGGCGTCAGTCAGTCAGGGGTGGAGTTGAAAGGCGTCGCGGTGCGTCGGGATTGAAACCAGCGAGGGACCCTGGGCGGAGGGAAACGCACGCCGGGAGAGAAAGTCCTTAAGGATCGGCGTTCACGACGCGAACGCGGTCGTATGGGGACCAGTGCGAGGAGATCGATCGCACCTCGAGGCGTCCGACGTAGACGCTTCCAGGGTGCGAGAGCATCCCGGACGCCTTGCGCGCGCCGACGCTGAGGGTCGTTCCATACGAGCGAACGTCGGGGTGGAGTTGAAAGGCGTCAGTTGGAGTTGAAGGGCGTCGAGGTGTGTCGGGATTGAAACCAGCGAGGGGTGGGCGGAGAGAGACGCCGGGCAAAGTCCTTAAGGATCGGCGTTCACCACGCGGACGGGGTCGTATGGGGACCAGTGTGTATAGAACGCGCCTGAAGCAGAAGACGATGAGGACCGCGAGCGCGAGCTTGGGGTCCAGGCGCGCGTGGACGAGCGCGAGCGCGGCGCGGAGGACCCCTTCGGGCGGGGACGACGACGACGACGAGTGAGTCGGCATCGCGTCTCGCGCGTCGCGCGGCGGCGGCGGATGATGATGACGCGATCGGACGGATCGACGACGATCGTACGAAAGTACTTTCGTACTTTCGTACGAAAGTACTTGTACGAAAGTACAACGTACGGTGCGTGTTTCGTATGCGTGTACAGTTAACCTTATTGGCCTGTTGAAGGGCCCATTTTAATACGTTTCCGGTGACGGAAATGGACGGCGCTGGGGCGCGGAAGCACGACACGTCTCGGGCGCGTGAAAGCCAATTTTCCCGCCCCCCGCGGACATTTTCACCCGCCCACCCCCCCCCCCCCGCCGCGCCGCCGCCCGCGCGCGCGGAAACGCCCCTCTCCTCGCGCGAGGAGTCGCGCGCGTCCGTTCCGTCGCGGCGGCCGGCGTCGTTCCCTCGCGCCCGCGACCGCGGACGACGGATCGATCGCGTCGCCGCGTCCTCGGTCGTCGCGCGATCTCGATTCTCGACTCTCGCGATCCGAAAGCCGATCCGCCGATCGATTCGGATCGTCGAGCGGCGACCGCGCGCGCGATGCCGATCAAGCACAAGCTGAAGCAATGGCTCGCGGACAACGACCCCTCCCTGGCGATTAAACCCGAGCGGGACGCGGCGTCCGCGGCGCGCGCGTCGTCCCCGCCCGGCTCGCCCAAGTCGACGACGCCGCCGCTCCGCGAGAGCCCCGGGCCGATCGAACGCTCGCCGTCGTCCAGCGCGGTGAACCAGGTGCGTTCTCCTCGCACTGGTCCCCATACGACCGCGTTCGCGTGGTGAACGCCGTTTCTTAAGGACTTTACTTCCTGGCGTTTCTCTCCGCCCACCCCTCGCTGCTTTCAATCCCGACACACCGGGACGCCTTTCAACTCCGCTTCTGACGCCTTTCAACTCCGCGCGGTGAATCAGTTCCCGAGCCTGAAGACGAAAATCTTGGGCCCGAAGCTCGAGCAGCCGGAGTGCGACGTGACCGCGGTAACGGAAAACGTAACGGCCCCGCGCTCGCCGTTTTCGCCGTCGCTCGCCGCGGCGGCGGTGGCGGCGACGGGCATCGCGGCGTCGAAGCGAAAATTCACCGAGGACGTCTTCCAACCGGACCCGGCGAGACTGGCGCGCGAGCTGCAGCGCGAGCGCGACGCCGCGAACAAGTCGCCGAAGCCGAAAGCGCCGCGGCCGAGCCCGAAGCCGAAGACGTCGACCTCCTCCGCGGCCGCCGCCCTCGCGGGTAAGAGCGGCGGCGGCGACGGCGACGGCGGAGACGGAGGCGGCGGCGGCGAACCGAGAGAAGAGACGGACGAAGAGGTGGCGCGGCGGCTGCACCAGGAGTTCAACTGCGCGCCGATGCGCCAATCGCGGTCGCGCCGCGACGTCTCGAACTGCGCGAGAGAGGTGATGGAGGACGCGAACCACGGGCAAGACCCGGGGATCTTGCCGTCGTGTTGAGCCATGTACGCTTCGTCGAGGTGAGACGCCTTCCTCATTACTTTCTTTTCTTTTCCCGGAGCGAGGAGCCCTCTCGTCCACTGAAACGTCCACGTCATCATTACATTTTAAAAAACTAACCAATCACATCCCTTCCCGCCACCTCCCGATCCGATCGCAGGACGAAGGACGTGCCGTTTGGATTCATCTGCGGCTACCCCGTCGGCGGCGTCTCGTCGGAGCTCTACGGGTACTACGAGGGCCAGGGCGGGAAGAGCGGACGGCAAGGGCAGGCGGTGATCGATGCGATGAAGCGCTGGGGCGAGAGCAGCGAAGTCGGGGGTTCGAAAGCCACGGAGCTCGGGTTCGCGGTGTGCAAACGCGGGTACAAGCCGTTCGACGAAAACGGCGAGCGGATGTACGGATGCGGGAAGCACTCCGAGCTGAGGCTCGAGTCGATGCGTCAGAAGCCGCCGAAAGGGAGCTCCGTGGGGTGCTTGACCGCGGAGGGTCTGTACGCGCGACCGGGGTGGCAGGCGTTCGATCAGTGGACGTACGGCGAGAAGAACGCGGTGGCGAGTTCGTCGGAGGACGCGTCGTCGTCCGGCGCCGCCGCCGCCGGCGGCGGCGGCGGCGGTGCGAAAGACGACGAGGGCGAAGCGCCGACGTCGCCGCCGCGCGCGAAGAAGCCGAAGACGACCGCGAAGGAGCCGGGACCGGGACTGGCGAATTAGAGAGACACGCCAAAGCGCGGCGGCGAGACGCGCGAACGAACGAGAGCGAGCGTTCCTGTTTCCGTTCTGTATGTTCCGAACGAAAACAGAACGGTGGGCGGAGAGAGACGACGGGCAAAGTCCTTAAGGATCGGCGTTCACCACGCGAACGGGGTCGTATGGGAACCAGTCGTCTCTCCGAACGAACGGAACGGAACGGAACCGAACGGAACGGAACGGAACACTCCGCGGGCGCGGACGTAGAACGACGCGTCGCCGGTGACGCCGCGCGCGCTTAAACGCATGTTGCCAACATGCGAGGCGCGCGGCCGATTGCGACGCGTTCACGTACGCGACCCGCGCGTTCTTTGGCGCGTCTGAAGGAGGAGGAGGAGGAAAAAAATGGAGAAAAAAATAAAACGTCGCGTCCCTTTGAGGCCGAAAGAAACGATCGGCGGCGAAGCGACGCGGACGATAGCACACACAGAACGTGTACGTAGCAGAGAGTTGATTGCTTGATCGCGCGCGATATTGTAATTATTATCCGAACGAAGTATTAGAGAGAAGAAAACAGAGCTCGAGAGATGACCGATTCGACTCTCACTTCTTCGCCGCCTTCTTCGCTTTTTTCTCCTTGACCTTACCCGGCGTCTTCCTCTCCTCTCCGCCCCCCTTCGCGTCTTTCCCCCCCGCGCCCTTCCCTCCTTCCGTCGTCTTCGTCGTCGTCTTCGTCGTCGTCGTCGTCGTCTTCGTCGTCTTCGCGCGCTGCTCCGCCTCGAACTCCGCCTTCGCAGCCTTCACCCAGGACTTCTCCTTCTTCTTTTTCGGCTCGTCGTCCACGCCGACGCCGACGCCGTACCCGTCGCCGCCGGTTCGATCCCCGCCGCCGACCTTCTTCCCCTTTTTCTCGCCCCCGCCCGCCGCCTTCGCGTCGTCGTCGGCGTCGTCCTCTGAGACGTCCTCGGAGACGTCGTCCACCAGCCTGTCGTCCACCGCGTCGCCGCCGCCGCCGCCGCCGCCGCCGCCCGCGGGCGCCGTCTTGTTGGACAACTTTTTAATCTTCGCCACGAAGAAGCCGTCCATGTTGTGCACGTGCGGGTAAAACCGACGCGCCTTGGTCACGCTCGGGTGAAAGTTCTTCCCGCGGTAGCTCGCGAACGCTTCCCTGCCAAACTCCAAGCCCGTCGATACCAGCTTGACGTCGCGCTTCTTCAGGAGATAATCCACGACGGCTTCGTTCTCTTCAACCGTCACTGAGGGTCGTTCCATACGAGCGAACGTCGGGGTGGAGTTCAAAGGCGTCAGGTGGAGTTCAAAGGCGTCGAGGGTGGGGATTGAAACCGTGGCGTGGGCGTAGAGAAGCGCCGCGCGAAGTCCTTCAGAAACGGCGTTCACCACGCGGACGGGGTCGTATGGGGACCGGTGTAAAGAACGCACCTGAACACGTCGAATACACGACGTATCCGCCGGTTTTTGACGTCGCGTCGCAGCAGTCCACCGCGGCGACGAGCAGCTCCTTCTGCAGGTGCGCGCACTTCGCGATGTCCGCCTCGCTCTTGCTCACCTTGACGCTGCTGTCCTTCGCGATGACGCCCGTGCCGCTGCACGGCGCGTCGAGCAACACGCGATCGACGCGTCCTAAGGGTCGTTCCATACAAAGCGATGGCGGGGTGGAGTTGAAAGGCGTCAGGTGGAGTTGAAAGGCGTCGAGGGCGGGGATTGAAAGCGAGGGGTGGGCGGAGAGAGACGACGGCAAAAGTCCTTAAGGATCGGCGTTCACCACGCGAACGGGGTCGTATGGGAACCAGTGTATAGAACGCACCCAAGACTTTCGGGAGCTGTCTCCCGTCGTAGTTACACACCACGGCGTTCGTGCACCCCATGCGTTGCAAGTTAGCGACGAGGCTCGACAGCCGTTTCTTTTGAAATTCGTTCGCGAAGATCTGCCCGGTGTTGCGCATCAGCGCGGCGACGTACGTGGTCTTTCCTCCGGGCGCGGCGGCCATGTCGAGCACTCTCTCGCCGTCTTGCGGCGCGAGCGCCATGCACGGCAAAAAACTCGACGCCGACTGAAGCATGTCGGGGTGGAGTTGAAAGGCGTCAGATGGAGTTCAAAGGCAACGCGGTCGGGGATTGAAAGCGAGGGGTGGGCGGAGAGATGTGCCGACAAAAGTCCTTAAGGATCGGCGTGCACCACGCCGACGCGGTCGTATGGGAAGCAGTCTCACCTGAAGCATGTAGTGCCCCGCCATGTACTCCGGCGTCGCGCCGATGGGAACGCGGCTGTCGTACACGAGGAGACCCACCTTGCTCCACTTCCCGATCGGGTCCAAGTTCACGCCGCGGTTGATGAGCGCCGCCGCGAGCTCGCGGCGGCGGCACTTCAGGGTGTTCGTCCGCAGCGTCACCGGTCGTTGCGTCTCGTTCGCTGGAGGAGGGAGGCGCGGAGGGAGGGACGAGAGATTGGATGACGTGTCAGCGCGGGATTGGTCGTATGTGATGATGTGGCGGTGACGTGGCGAATCGCGTATGGAAAGCAGTCAGACGCCGGACGCGACGCGACGCACCTTCCAGAAGCTCCATCGTCTCCGCGACTGAAAACGTCTCGATGAAGTACCTCGTGAGAAACGTGTTGTAGCCGTAATACGTCGCGAGGTCCGCGACGAGACGGTCGACGTACTCCCCTCGCGACCTTCCTTCCTCTCTGCGCGACTTGAAGTCCTGTAACACGCGCACGACGTCCTGGATCCTCGCCTGGACGCGTTGTAAGTCGGGGACGGCGCCGCCGTCGCCGCCTTCGTCGTCGTCGGACGTCGGCTCGAGTTTGTACGCGTCGTCGTCGTCGTCGTCGTCGTCGTCGCCCTCGACGTTGAGGTCCATGACTTGCTCCGCGGCGGCGTCCTCGGCTTCTTTGAGTCGCCGCGCGTCCTCCTTGCGCGCCTTCTTTTCGATCGGCAGCAGCGCCTCTTCGTCCTCCGAATCCGACGCCGACGCCGATTCCGATTCCGATTCCGAATCTGAGTAGTGTCGAGGGTCGGGGTGGAGTTCAAAGGCGTCAGCAGCGGAGTTGAAAGGCGTCGAGGGCGGGGATTGAAAGCGAGGTGTGGGCGGAGAGATGCGCCGGGAAAAGTCTTTAAGGATCGGCGTTCACCACGCCAACGGGGTCGTATGGGGACCAGTGTATAGAACGTACCTGATTCCGAATCGCTCGCGCCCTCCTCCTCGGACTCGGACGGGGACGCGAAGTTCGGCGGCGTCTGCTCCGGCTCGTCGCCGTCGTCGTCCTCGGAGTCGTCCCCGAGGCCGGCGAACTCGTCGTCCTCGTCGTCGGAGTCGTCGTCGAGCTGGAGGCTCTTCGGGGACTTGTTGTTCATAACGCCCTCCATCGAGTCGTCGTCCTCGTCCTCGTCCTCCTCCGTCTCCTCGTCCGAGTCGTCGTCGTCGGAGTCGTCGTCGTCGTCGCCGTCGGAGTCGTCGCCGTCGCCGCGGACGCCGCCGCGGACGCGGGGGTTCTTCTCCACGTCGAGCTCCTCGTCCTCGGAGCTCGACTCGGACTCGGGGTCGCTCGAGACGTCGTCGTCGTCGTCGGACGGCGACGCGTCGCGCTTCTTCTTCGACTTCTTCGCCGGCGTCGCCGCCATCGCCGCGCCGCTCTTCTTCTTCTTCTTCCCCGCGCCGCCGCCGCCGGCGGCGGCGTCGGACGCCGCCGCCGCCTTCGCGGGCTTCTTCTTCGCGGGCTTCAGCCACGTCTTGTTATCGTCCGAGAACGCCGCCGCGCCCTTCTCGGTCGACCGCGGCGATGACGATCTCTTCTTCTGATGCGTCCTCTTCGCGTCGCCTCCGCCGCTGCCGCCGCCGGCCGCCGCTTTTTTCGCCGCCGCGGCGCGCGTCGTCCGCGGCTTCGGCGGCGACGGCGTCGTCGTCGCGGGCTTCTTCTTCTTCGCGCGCGCGTCGCCCGCGTCGTTACCCGCGGGGCGCTTGCCCTTAGGACCCATCGCGTCGGGGGGCGATGCGTGCGTGCGACACCGCGCGCGATCGATCGGTGGCGATCGATGTGGATTCGTCCATCAGTTATTAAATTAGTTTCTCGCGGCGCTCCAAACCCGCGCCGATGTGTACTGTACTCGCGCACGCACGTGTATGGGAACCAGTCAGGAGGGATGTACGAGATGGCCCGAAGAGTCAACTCGTCTACGTGATCGCGATGAAAACGAATACTTTTCCTTTCAATAACAGAAGACCGCGCGACCTTCAAGCCAAGCCCTGGGGTCAAAGTCCGTCACACCGACCGCGGGACGCCTCTTCTCACCCGCTCGCGGTCATCGTGGTCTGAACGCGAACGTTTGAAACAGTCAACGATGATGATCTCGGCACCTTCTTCTTCACTCGACGCGCGCACGTCCCCACGCACGCCGCCCGCGTCGAATCGAGCCCGCGCTCGCACGCACGCTCGCGCGCTCCTCCCCTCGAATCCACGACCGCGACGGCCGGCGGTCGTCCACCGTCCGTCGTCGATCATGACGAACGGAGCGCCGCACTTTAAGAACACCGAGCTCAGCGCGCTGCGCGATTACGTCACGCACGACTCCGGTTCGCTGAACAAGGCGGACAGCACGCTCCTGCTGATGGTCACGCACAGTAACCTGCAAGCGCGGTTCATGGAGATCCGCTTCGACCGATACGTGCGTGCTCGACCCCGCGGGGAAGCGACCGATCGATCGACGGGTCGATCCGATCGTTCGTTCGTTCGCTCGCGCGTCTTCCTTCCCGCGCCTTCCAGCGCCTTCTTCTCGGTCTCGGTCTCGGTCTCTCCTCCGACCCGACCCCGAGCCCTAACCCTAACCCTAATTCTAATAACTCTACCTTCTAACGCTACGCAGATGACGATCCTGCGCGTGAAAGAGAAGCTCATGACGCACGTGGGCAGCAACGTCAGCACCATGAACCTCTCGCTGAAAGATTGGGACGGCGCCGTCGTCGCGCGCATGGACGACGACGCGAAGGCGCGTCCGTATTGTATTCACGCTGGCTGGTCCCCATACGACCGCGTTCGCGTGGTGAACGCCGATCCTTAAGGACTTTTCCCGGCGCGGCGTGGCGCGTGTTTCTCTCCGCCCACTACCCCTCGCTGGTTTCATCAGTCCCGACGCCTTTCCACTCCTCCCTCCCTCCGTCTGACTGACGCCTTTCGACTCCTCCGAACCCTCCCTCGACCTCGTGTAGATGCTCGGATACTACTCCCCCGAGGACGGGTGGACGATCCACATCACGGACACCGACGCGAACTCCGCGTCCGCGGGGGGATGGCTCGAGGACACGAGCAAGGTGAAGAAGTACGAGATGAGCGCCGAGGAGGCGCGTTCTATCTTACACTGGTTCCCATACGACTGCGTTCGCGTGGTGAACGCCGATCCTTAAGGACTTTTGCCGTCGTGTCTCTCCGCCCACACCACGGTTTCAATCCCCGCCCTCGACGCCTTTCAACGCCATCTGACGCCTATGAACTCCACCCCGACATCGCTTCGTATGGAATGGCCCTAAAGTACAACGCGCGCGAGGGGACGTACCGCGCGTGGAAGATGGAGCAGGTAGTCGAACGAACTCGCGTTCTCTCGCTCTCTGACGCCTTCCCCGAACCCTAACCCTAACCCTAATAAACCTACCCCTAATAACCCTACAGCTCGCGAAAGACCCGACGTGGTGCGTGGAGAAGCACATGGCGGAGAAGCGCGGCGAGGTCTGGGTCCCGCAGAAGAAGACGGAGGACGACGAGCACCAGGCGCGTCCATTTATTCATTTGACTCTAAATGCCCATACGACCCCGCCCGCCGGTCGTGTCGTTCCTCTCCGTTCACCGCCCCCACTCGCTTCGCTTTCAATCGATCCCCGACGCGCGGCGCGCCTCGATCGATGCCTTTCAACGACTCCCGCCCGACGACGCCTTTCGACGACCGACTAACTCTTTGAACGCTTCGAACGCGACAGGCGGCGGAGGCGGCGACGTGCGGCGTCGGCGATCGGTGCGAGGTCAACCCCGGGGGTAAGCGCGGCGAGGTCATGTTCGTGGGGAATAAGGTCGACGGCCTCCCGAAGGGGTGGTGGATCGGCGTCAAGTTCGACGAGCCCGTGGGGAAGAACGACGGATCCGTGAAGAAGAACGGCGTCCGACTTTTCGAGTGCGACGACGGCTACGGCTCGTTTCAGCGGCCGAGCAACGTGACGTGCGGGGACTACCCCGTCGTGGACGAGTTCGCGTTTTCGGACGAGGACGAAATTTAAGTCGTCGAGGTGTTGTTGTTCTGTTCGCGCCCACGAACGACGACGTGGGCGCCGTGTATTGTGTACAGGTATATACGTTTACATCTCCAAACTAAAAGAATCTACAGAAGGATCAGCCGCACGACGCGCCTCGTCTCGTCGTCTCTTCGGTCGTCCTCCCCGTCCTCGCCTCTCGCGCTTCGCTGTTCGCCGCTATCGCCTACCTATCTCCTCTTCCGCGCGCCGCCTCTCGCGTCGTCCTTCCCGGCGGCGTCGACGACGTCTTCTCCCCGCCGCCGTCGCCGTCGCCGCTTCCTCCGGGTCCGCCCCAGAGCGACGGCGTCGTCCATGACCACGACCACGACGACGAGCTCGCGATCGGGGACTTCCTGAACGCGTCCGAGGACGTCAGCGACCACATGTGGAGCTGCAGCGCGCCCGCCCAGAGGACGATGCCGCCGGCGAGCAACGCGCGCTTGTCCACCATGCGCGACCGCGCGCGCGACACACTGCGCGATGTGCTGACGTCAGATGATGACAACGCAGAAAAATCTTCTTCTGGTCTGGAACTTCGACGCGTCACCACGCCGCTCCCCCCCACTCCGCCGTCCCCGCCCGCGCGCGCTCACGCAGACATGTCCGCGACCGCCGGCCCGCGCGTCGCCCTCCTCCCCCATCGCGCGCGCGCGCGCGCGCGCGCCACGCGCGCGTCCGCGTCGTCGAACCCGCCCGCGGCATCCTCCGCGGCCTCCGCGGCCACGTCGACGTCGACGACGCCGTCATCGCTTCCCGGGGCGCCGACGCCGACGCAGCTGTACGCCGCCGACGCGCGTCAGACGCGATACGGCGCGAACGTCGCGCGGTACCTCGTCGACCTCCACGACCACCCGCCGGGCGCGACGTTCAACTTCTGCGGCGGGATGATGTTCGGGCTCGTCCTGAGCGACGCGCTGCGATCGCACCTCGCGACGGTCGCGGCGAACGGCGAGAGCGATCCCGCGCAGCCGGTCGTGCAGGCGCGTTCTCCTTCACACCGGTTCCCATACGACCGCGTTCGCGTGGTGAACGCCGATCCTTAAGGAATTTTCCCATCGTCTCTCTCCGCCCATACCTGCAGCCGCACACCGCGCATCGGATGGCGTCGCTGCCGGAGTACGCGCGAGACGCGAGCGCGGACGACGCGACGATCTTCCACGGGAGAGAGATTCGCGGCGTGACCGGCGCGCGCGGCGGGGTGAGCATGGTGATTCATCTCTCTCTCGCGAACGGAGAAGATCCGGAGGGGTGGACGTCGGGCGAACGCGAAGACTACGCGGGCTGGCTCAGCGACCGGCAGCGGCGGTGGCGCGACGGGAACGTCTTCGCGGAGGAGGGCTTCGCGGGGTTTAAGGTGCGTTCTGTACACTGGTCCCCATACGACCGCGTTCGCGTGGTGAACGCCGATCCTTAAGGACTTTTCCCGGCGTGTCTCTGCGCCCAGCCCTCGCTTTCAATCCCCGACCGCGACGCCTTTCAACGCCATCTGACGCATTTCAACTCCACCCCGACGTTCGCTCGTATGGAACGACCCTAAGCAAAAGTTTGGCGAAGACGCGTTCACGTTGCACCACCGGTTCTACCTCCATCGGGACATGCAAGGCGGGTTTTGGCTCTCCGCGGAGGACGGGTGCGAGGGCGTCGCGGAGGAGGCCAAGCCGCGCGGGAGAGACTTCGGCGGCGGCGCGTCCATCTTCGGGAGGTGAGACGGTGACTCGCGCGTTATATTCCGAGTTGATTTTCATGTGTACAAGGCAGTATATGGCAAACGCTCTCTGCGCGTCACCTGTTCAGTAGTCATAAACACCCTCGAAGTCGTACCACCCGCGTCCATTGCGGCGCGCTCGATCATTACAAAAATTAGCAAAACAAAAATTAGCAATACAAAAAAATTTCGCTCAACAAGAGGGCGCGTAGATGTCTGGCGCGTAATACGACGAGGAACGCGCCATGCGTTCGACCTGACTTGAAATGTGTTCCTTCGCCTGCGCCTCCTGCAACGCGTCCTTTTCCGTTGTCCGCTCCTTTTTCGGGGCGGACCGCGGAATCTTCGAAGACGGCGTGGTGATGCCGTAGTTTTCGCTCTGAAAGATGATGCTGTGGTGCTTGACCCCTTTAAGCGCTTTCGCGCCGCACATCGTTCGAAGGCATGCCTTGTTCAAGAGCGATGAAACTAAGGATCCGCCGCAAAAGGTCACGAGCGTCGGAGCGACGACGGACCCGGCGGTGCCGTTCAAAATGGATCGATGCACGGTGTCCATCATCATATCGTTGATGATCTGTTGGAAGTCTGGTCGCGTAGCCTTGAGCGCGCCCGCGGCTTCGAGCCTCGTTCCTTTTACTTTACTTTGAAGCAATTTAACCGCTTCTTCGTCTTTGTCCGTGACAAAGACGCGAACGCTGGATACCCTCGATGCGTACGCCTTCCACATCGTTTCGAGATCGGACCACCATCGTTCGAGGTCGTCCCAGACGTTAGAGTCACCCGCACAAAAAAACAGTCAGTCACGCACACGCCCGAGTAGTTTGTCAAGTCATAACGCGACGCGAGTTGTATAAACAGACGGAACGGACAGAGATCAGAATACAGAGCCCGCGGAAGATACGGGGAAGGGAGGGGATCCCCACCACAGATGCATCGCGAACGGCGCGGACCGGGTAACGAAGATGAGCTCAAACTGATCCGGTAAGTCGCCGCCGCCGACGAGCTCCATCGCGCGTTGTCGTAAGCCGCGTAGGTGAGAGTAGGGACCCGTGAGCGTCGCGTGCGACCAAAGGCGGTAGAAGCGATAGAGGCTTAAGCCGAGAAACGCGAGACACTGGTACAACGAAAACTTCCCGAACGCGTCCAGACGGTCCCACTCGACGGCGGACAAGATTCCGACGCCGACGATGACGGTGTCGGCGAGGAAGTACGGCGTCTTGATGCCGACATGGGTGAGCCAATACAACGCGTGCAATGAAATGCCGATGCACGTGAGGACCAGTAAAATGTTCTGCATGTCGTCCGTTACGATCCCGTGTGAGTGATTGAGGATCCGCCACGACACCGCGAAGATGGACGCGGTGAACTCGATGACTGGGGGGATGAAGTAAAGAAGCGCGCTCGAGGAAGATAGAAGCATTCTTTCCTCGGTTCTGATGACTGCGTTAGACGTCGGGTTCGCCCTTTTCGTATCCACCGCTTCTTTGATTTTTCTCGAACGCCATACCAGTTGCGCCTGCTTTATGATCATCTTCGCGTCGTCGTCGATGTTTTTCATGGACTCCTTCAAGGGCGCGCGTTTTTCAAGAGCGACGTCGTTTCCGATCTTGAGCGCGGGGTCGCCGAGGACGAGAAGTTTCACGAGTTGCCACAACGTTTTCTGACGCACCTCGTAGGAACCTCGTATCTCCTTCGCCTTTTGAGTAGCGAGCGTCTGATTCATCTGGTGCATCTGCGCGTTTCGTTGGAACAATTTAAAGTATACGCTCTTCATCATGCTTATCATAGGGACGATCCCGGTGCCACTGCCGACGGCAAGGACCTTGCGATACTCCCCCAATGATGTCGCGCTGCCGTACGGTCCTTGCACGGTGACGTACGATTCCACGGCGAGCTTTGGATTTCCCTTCGCTATCTCCCACAACTGTTCTGTCCACGTCTTAGTTTTCGCCCCTGGTTTCGACTTGGCAACTTCGACGTAAAAGTCAAGGGTGTTTTCCTGAGGCGCGGACGCGATGCTATACGGGTGATACGTCCTGTCGATGGATGGGACGTGGAGGTATGCGAACTGCCCGGGTTGAAAATCGAAATCCGGCGGTCGTCGAAGCCGAAGGATCAACACCTTATTCTCTGCGAGCCGCTTCTTAAGCGCGTCTGACGGTTCGGAATTCGTCGCGTCGTTCGCTGGCTCATTTTTCTTGTTCTTTTTTTGCTTTTTGTCATCTGACGACGTCGCGGGCGCTCGTGCGATCTGATGATCACCCCCGAGCGCGCGCCACTCGACGACGGGGCACTGTTGAATTTGCGTCCACATGTACACTCGATCTGCGACATACCACGTGAGCGAGGCGGAGAACCAAATAAAAGTCTGCGACCGCGCTTTCCCCCGCCGGTTCAAGTCATCGATCGTGTGCGCGATCGCGAGAGCGAACATCACGAAAACAAAGTGATGCATCGCGTAAAAGTATTCGTACTTGATCCTATTTCGTAAATACGACGTGACGCCGACGAGGAAGAGCGCGGCAAAGATGCCGTACCCGGTGAGCATGATTTCACCGTGCATCTTCGTGCAAAACGTCTTCTCTCCGCTCGCGGACAAAGGTTCGTCGCCGGCGTGTTGATCCGCGCACCCTTGCCCGAAGAAAATGAAGAACAACACGGTGGACGCGGCCACGAAGCCAATCATGCAGTATCCCAAATGTATGTGCATTCGCGTCATTCGCTTGAACGGGATGATGGACGCGAGCGTGCTGTTCTCGGACGCCTTGGTCAGCGTGTACCGGCACATCGTCAACGGGAGAAGAGCCATTTGGAGTAAGATCGCGTGCATCGCTCCGAATTCGAGCGGTGGGACGAGCCTCTTCCACCAGTACAAGTTCGCCCCATTCGGAACGATGGCTTCCACGGCTCGAAATTTAATGTAACCGAAGTGAAACCACACCGCCATCGTCGCGACGAAATGAAGCAGCCCGAAGAAACAAAGAAGCCTTTCGCTGTACAACCACGCGAGGAACCACGTTCCCCAATGGTTTTTGGAGCCGTCGTACGACGACGTCAGCTGTGGCACGGCGGGTTAGGAGCTTTACGGTTAGGCCTCGGATTAAAGTGAGCGGCAGATGACGTGAACTTTCGATACGGACGATCGAGCGCACCTTGAAGACGTTCCCGAGGTACGCCGCTTGCGCGGACACGAGCTGCGACGCGTGCTTCATCGCGTGTCGCAATCGCAAGTGGCGATCGACGACGACGGTCACGTTGTTCGCGCGCTTTCCATACTTGTTTGTCGCATCGTTTACCCACCCCATCGTGCGACGTGTATAGGTTAGGATGAACTTCGCGCGCACGCGTGAAGATTTATGGTAATCGGCGCCCGGCCTGCGCGCGCGCGCTTGTGCGTTACCGAGGGGCGAACTGAAATACCTTCGTATTTAACCAATACCTTCGAAGGTAAGTCGATCCTTCACAACACTTGAGTATAAAAAATACGTATTAATCTGTGACTGATTGCCCATAGATTAACCAGAAATATTATCCATTCAACTGAAAATATCTGGAAAATATCCTACAAGGACGACGTGAGTAACAACGGCAGCTCAGGCTTTGCGTCGTCGTTCGACTCGTGAGACGAAAGCACGCACGCGGTGACGCGCGAAATAAATACGTTGTAATACACGCATCATGACGTGAAAGACTACTCACACGAGTCACCGGACGATCGCCGCCGCCGCCGCCGCCGCCGCCGCCGCCGCGCGCCAACAGACCCGCTCACCTCGGCGCTTTCATCTCCTCCCTCTCCGCCTTCTCCGTCTTCTCCGCGTCCTTCTCCGTCTCCCCCACCTTTACCCCCCCTAAAAACCCTAACCCCCCTAACCCTACGACGTCGACGTCCACGTCCACGTCCACGTCCACGTCCACCCCGCGGGAGAGCGCCCTCCCGCGTCCGTCCCACTTCGCGACGTTCAAACACGCCGGCGCGCACACCATCGCCGCGGCGACGGCGGCGCGCGCCCACACCAAATCGCCGCCGTCGTTCACGTCGAACGCGGGACCGCACGCGAGCGAGGCGTCGCGCGCGACGACGGCGACGACGAGGGACAGCAGCGCGATCTTCGCCGCGAACGTCGCGTCGGAGTCGTCCTTCCACACCGTCGCGAAGTTTTCGACGTCGAAGTCGTACCACGACGCCGATTTCGACGTCGACGTCGCCGCCGCCGCCGCCGCCGCCGCCGGCGTCCGACGCTCGCCGCCGCCGCCGCCGCCGCCGCCGCTCAGTTCCACCGCGGCGTAACACATCCCCGCGTTCCCGATCATCGTCAGCGCGCCCTGCGCGGCGACGAGCCACTCGAGGTCGTCGCCGTTGAAGAAGAAGTGCTGCGTAACCGCGCACACGCCTGCACAAAAAAACAGTCAGACACGCGAGAACAACTTCTGACGGAACAGACGAAAGAAAAGCGTTTTGTAATATGGAAGGGAGGGGAGAGCAAAGAAAAACCCTACCGCTCGCGTGCAACGGCAACATCCCCCACGTGAGCTGTGATAGGCCGAGGGAAGACACGTGTCAGTCGCGCGTGCATGTGATTGGTGGATATCATTCCCACGTGTCAAAACGAACGTGAGGTTCACAGCGCGCGAAAGGAAAGGAAAGTACGCCTTAAGAAACGGCGTTCACCGCGCGAACGAACGGGGTAGGTCGTACGGGAAGCGGTCTCACAGAACTCCTTAAGAAACGACGATCAACACGAGAACGGGGTCGTATGGGAACCAGTCTCACCTTCCTCCACCCCGGCTCGCCGCTGACGTCGGCGTAGTCCCACACGAGCCCCATCGCGACGAGCCACTCCACGAGCGAAAACACGTGCACGCCCCACGTGGGCACGCTCAGCGCGTTCGCCGGCGCGGGCGGGAGCCACGACGGCGAGAGCGCGCGCGAGACGGCGTCGGCGGCGTCGCGAAAGCTCGCGAGCGCGGCGGCGTCGATCGCGGATCCGTCGAACGCGGGATCCGGGATCAACCGCGAGTCCAACGCCATGAGCGCGAACGTCCCCACGAGGCCGATCCCCGCGGCGGCTTCGACGAGAATCCCAGGTCGTAACTGCTCCGTGGTGACGGTTACTACGATCGGCGACGACGCGGCGCGCCCGAGGCCGCCGTCGCCGCCGCCGCCCCAGTCCATCGATCGGAACGCCGCGCCGACGGCGGCGCCGTCGAAGCCTTCGCCGTCCCAGTCCCTCTCTTCGGCGGCGTTCGAACCGTCGCGGCCCCGGCTCGCGTCCTCGGTGGAGTTCATCGCGACGATAGCGTCGGCACCCGCCGCCATCGAGTCGGCACCCACCGCGAGCGGAGGCGTTTTCGGCGGCGGCCCGCTCCGCAGCCCGTCTCGAAACGCGAGCATGATTCTCAGATTCGTCAACGATATCGCCGCCTGAGGGTCGAAGGTCCATGCGAAGCGACGAATGTCGGGGTGGAGGCGTTCAAAGGCGTCAGAAGCGGAGTTGAAAGGCGTCGAGGTGGTCGGGATTGAAAGCAGCGAGGGGTGATGGGCGGAGAGATACGCCGGGAAGTAAAGTCCTTAAGGATCGGCGTTCACCGCGCCGACGCGGTCGTACGGGAACCGGTTTGATACTAGCTAGCTAGAACGCGCCTGTATCAGAAAGTGCAGCGCGTCGATGTTCGACAGCACGACGCCGTACGTCTCCCTCGTGTACGCCTCCGCGGGTATGGACGCGACGACGAACAGCAGCAGCGTCGCGAACGACGCCTTCATCTCATCCGTCGCCGTCGGCGCCGCCCAGACGCGATTCAGAAACGCGAGGTACGGCGCCACTGAGGGTAATTGTCCATACGAGCGATGATATCGGGGTGGAGGCGTTCAAAGGCGTCAGAAGCGGAGTTGAAAGGCGCCGAGGTGTTTCGGGATTGAAAGCAGCGAGGGGTGATGGGCGGAGAGATCCGCCGGGAGATAAAGTCCTTAAGGATGAAACGGCGTTCACCGCGCCGACGCGGCCGTATGGGGACCAGTGTATAGAATGAATGCTGCACCTGAAAGCGCGAAGAGCGGCGACGCGATCGCCCACCACACCGTGTGCTGGTCCACGATCGCGTCGCGGAGCGCGCGCGCGAGCTGCTGGACGTCGAGAACAGCGCGGTCGTCGAGCGGCGGCGGCGTCGACGGCGGGAGGAGGACGGCGGCGTGATGGTGGACGGACGCCGCCGCCGCATTCGTCGCCGTCGCCGCCGCGTCGACGTCTGAGGGTCGTTCCATACAAAGCGATGTCGGGGTGGAGTTCATAGGCGTCAGATGGCGTTGAAAGGCGTCGAGGGCGGGTATTGAAAGCGAGGTGTGGGCGGAGAGATGCGCCGGGCAAAGTCCTTAAGGATCGGCGTTCACCACGCCAACGGGGTCGTATGGGGACCAGTGTATAGAACGCACCTGACGATGAGAGCATCTGGGACAGCGCGCTCGGATCGAGCGACGCGCGCGCGACGCGGAGGCGCCGCCGCGCGCGCGGGCGGGCGCGCGGGCGCGGTGGGAGGCGCGCGCGGGCGCGCGCGCGCGCGGGCGCCGCCGCCGCCGCCGCGGGTCCAGCACCCGCTGCGCGCATGCCCCTCTGCGTGGCGTCCCGGAGAACACTTCTGCGCCCCAAGTTTTACTCCTATCTTATAACTTATAGTCGGCGCCGACCGCTGAGTCACTGCCAATCCATACAAAAAAAGTTTACCGGTCAGTTGAAACGGGACGCGATCAAATGTTGAAACCGAGCGATGGGTGAAAAACTTTTGTATAGAACGCACCACAGGGCTTCATTTCAGGTCACCTCATTCCGCGCCGCGCGTCGCGGGATGACGCGCGCCGTCCTCGCGACCGCCGTCGCGCTCGCGGCGGTCCCTCCGCGCCGCGGGGGACCCCGCCGCGACCGCGCGGCGTCGCGGCAGCGACGCCGCGCGCCCGCGACGACGACGACGACGGCGCGCGATCGCCAGCGCCAGCGCCAGCATCGCGTCGAGGGGACGTCCCGTCGCCTCGTCCGATTTCACGACGACGACGACCGGATACGGGTTCGCGCCGCGTCCGAATCCGAATCCGAACCGCCGCCGCCGCCGCGGTTCGCGCGCGACGTCCGCGCGCGCGCGTTCGGATTCTTCGGACGCGGCGTCGGACGACGCGGAGGGATGGGACGCGACGACGAGAAAGACGCGGAGGCGGACGGCGTCGGCGCGCGAGACGGAGGCGCGTTCTATACACTGGTCCCCATACGACCGCGATGGCGTGGTGAACGCCGATCCTTAAGGACTTTTCCCGGCGTTTCTCTCCGCCCAGGGTCCCTCGCTTTCAATCCCCGCCCTCGACGCCTTTCAACTCCGCTTCTGACGCCTTTCAACTCCACCCCGCCGTTCGCTCGTATAGAACGACCCTCAGAGATGAAAATAATGTACCTCGACCCGAAGGGCGACGACGCGCCCGTGCGCATCGACGCGCCCACCGGGTACTCCTGGGACGACGACGTCTCGTCCATCGTCGTCGAGGCGGACGACCGCGCGTCGTCGTCGGAATCGGAATCGGGACCCGGAGGGTACTACGCGGGGTACGCGTACGGCGACGGCGACGGCGACGGCGAAGCGTGGCTCCCGCCGGGGTCCCGCGCCATGAGAAGGGGGCGCTCTGGGATGATGAACGATACTAAACGAATTCGATTTCGACGACGAAGGCTGCGGTGGCCTCCGTACTTGGGCGCGGGGCTCGCGCCGCGGTTCGCGCGCAGCGTCTGGGCGCTCATCGCCGTCGGCGGCGTCGTGTGGGCGTTGTGGTCCGCGGCGAAGCACGTTTTGCTCTTCGGCGTCGGCGCGACCGGCGCACAGCTGGCGTCGACAGTCACCGCCGCGGCGATCAACCGCGCCGCGTTGGAAGCCCTCGCGGGCCTCGCGGAGGGCGCGCTGATCGGCATCTTAGTCGCGCCGACCACGGGCGCGCTGATCGCCGCGGCCGCTGAGGTGCGTTCTGTCTCACACTGGTCCCCATACGACCGCGTCGGCGTGGTGAACGCCGATCCTTAAGGACTTTCGCCGTCGTGTCTCTCCGCCCACCCCCCGCTTTCAATACCCGCCCTCGACGCCTTTCAACGCCATCTGACGCCTTTCAACTCCACCCCGACATTCGCTCGTACGGAACGATCCTCAGTTTGCGCTTCGCGCGGCGATGAGGTTGCGCGCGTCGTCGCTGCCGCGGACGCTCGCGCCGGCGACGGCCAAGACTTCCGGCGAACGCGGTGAGACTGCTTCCCGTACGACCCCGTTCGCGTCTCGATCGTCGTTTCTTAAGGCGTTCTTTCCTTTCGCGCCGCGCTATGTTATGAACCTCACGTTTTGACACGTGGGAATGATATCCACCAATCACACGCACGCGCGACTGACACGTGTCACGCGCGTCTTCCCTCGATCGATCGCCGCAGCCGAGCGCGTCGCCGCCGCGGAGAAACACGGGGACGCGCACGCGAGATTCGCGCGTCTGAAGAAAGCCACGGAGGCGGCCGCGGGGGCTCGGCACGCCGCCGCTGCGTTCGCCGTCGACGCGTGGACGCGGCCGCTCGTGTTTAGCATCGTCGCCGCGGCGCTCTACTTCACCGTCGTCTCAGGCGCGTTCTATACACTGGTCCCCATACGACCGCGTTCGCGTGGTGAACGCCGATCCTTAAGGACTTTTGCCGGCGCATCTCTCCGCCCACCCCTCGCTTTCAATCCCCGACCTCGACGCCTTTCAACTCCGCTTCTGACGCCTTTCAACTCCACCCCGACTTTCGCTCGTATGGAACGACCCTCAGTCTGCGGCGGGTTCGGGCTTCACGGGATGTCGAATCTCACCGGTCTCTCCGCGGGGCAGCAGCTTCTGCGGCTGCCGCGTTCGGTCATCGTCGCGTGGTACGGCGCCGTCGTCCTCGCCGCCGCGCTCGTGGCGTCGCTTCGAAGGAAGGACGGCGCCGCGGTCGCGAGCGTGCGGCGCGAGTTGGAGAAGAGAGAGAGGGAATTCATCGAGGGATTGCACCGCGGAAACTTTTCGTGCCGGTGGCGCGCGGACGCGTACGTCGCGCCGCAGGTGCGTTCTACATTACAAAAGTTTTTCACCCAGCGCTCGGTTTTAACACTTGATCGCGTCCCCTTTCAACTGACCGGTGAACTGTTTTTGTATGGAATGGCCCTGTCGTCAGGAGCGGCGAAACGACCAACTCAACAACGCGACCGAGTCGCAGTCCGCCGCGGATAAGGCGCTGACGAACGCGGCGGTCGCGGCCGCCGCCGCCGCCGCCGCGGTGGACCGCCACGTCCCACCGAGCGCGGCGCCGGCGCTAATTTTGGACGCCGGCGACGCGCGGACGTCCACCGCGCTCGCGTCCGCGTTCACCTTCGCGACGAGGCACCACTCGGGAGGCGACACGTGGCGCCTGGATTCGCCGCGCGGCGGCAAAGGTGCGTTCTATCTCACACTGGTTCCCATACGACCCCGTTCGCGATGTGAACGCCGTTTCTTAAGGACTTTCCCCGTCGTCGCGCTTCGCCCGCGCTTCCCTTTCAACGTACGTTTCGTTTGACTGGTGAGACGCACGATTGACCGACGCGTTCGTTCGTTCACCCGCGTTCACCCTTAAAGGCGACGGAGGACGCGGCGCGCAGGTGCACCTCCGAAGCGGCGATTGGGGCAGCGCGTCGGCAGCGTCCGGGGGGTCCGTGTCATTGTCCGGCTCAGTTGGCTCGGGATCCGGCTCCGGCTCCGGATCCGGATCGCAAGACGACGACGACGACCGGTGGGACGACGTTCTCGACGGCACCGGACGGTACGACTTTGAGGACACGTACGGCGGCGAACGCGTCGTCGTGACGTCGCCGTACGTCACCGGGAGCGTGGAAGTCGGCGAGGGCGTTCGTGACGGGAACGGGGACGGGGGGGACGGGGACGGGGAGGACGCGGAGGAGGCGCGTGAGGAGGGGAACGATGCTGACGTGGACGACAACGTCGGAGAATCCTCCGACGAATCATCCCGCGGCGCGAAATCCCGCGGCGCGTCCGGATTTCCCTCCGCCGCGATCTTCGTGCCGAACCAACACACGCACGTCGTCCGCGAACTCCGAGCGAAGTCGCCCTCGAAGTGCACGGCGTTCGCCGCGGACGTGCGCGACGTGTTGGCGCTGCGATCCCCGTGCGCGACGGCGCTTCACTGCGTGTACTTGGACCACTGCGGCGCCGTCGCGCAACGCGAGCAGCAGCTCTGGGACGTGTTTTCGCGGCACGCCGTCGCCGACGGCGGCGTCCTCGCGGTGACCTTCTCCACGCGAGGCAAACGCAGAGGCTGGAGCAAAGCGAAGGCGGTGAGCACGTGCGTCAGAGGGCTGATCGAAGCCGCGGACGCGCACGGGTACGAGCTTCACGGCGGCGCCGCGGACGGCGGCGGGTGCGCCGCCGAGGCGAGCGCGGATCTCTCGCGGCTGCTCGATTACACCGTGTCCTTCGGCGACGAAGGTGAGACTGGTTCCCATACGACCCCGTTCGCGATGTGAACGCCGTTTCTTGATGACTTTCCCCGTCCGTCGTCGCGCTTTGCCCGCGCTTCCCTTTCAACGTACGTTTCGTTTCGTTTGACCGGTGAGACGCACGATTGACCGACGCGTTCGTTCACCCGCGTTCACCCTTAAAGGCGACGGCGCGTCGGACGCGTCGGACGCGTCGCCACCGGAAGATGAAACGTCAACCGACGCCTCTCGCGCGAGTGCGCGAACGCGAACGCGAACGCGAAGAAGAACCGCGGGAGAGACCGCGAGCGCGTACCTCGCGCACGCGATGACGGTCGAGAACGCGCTGCAAAGGTACCTCGCGTCGTGCGACGCGCTCGGCGGCGTCGACCACGCGTTCGATCGCTTCCGCGCGCCGTCGCCCGCTAACGTCGCGCTCGTCTCCGCCGCGGTCTCCGCCGCGGGCGACCTCGCGCGAACCCTGTCAGGGTGGAGCAAGGACACGGGATACGCGGGAGGATTTGGAGGCGGAGGTAACGCGGAGGTGTTTAACACTTGGGCGGCGCGGCGACGCCGGCGGATGTGCGTTCGGTGTCTGACCGCTTCCCATACGCTCCCGTTCGCGCGGTGAACGCCGATCCTTAAGGACTTTTCTTCCCGGCGATTCTTTCCGCCCGCACCTCGCTGGTTTCAATCCCGACACACCTCGGCGCCTTTCAACTCCACCACTGACGCCTATCAACTCCATCTGACGCCTATCAACTCCACCCACCAGGTGCGGCTACGTGAGCGACCGCGTGCTCGGGAACGCTTTGGACGCGCGCAAGCCGTCGCGCGCGGATGCGCGGCTGCTCGCGTCGTTGGGGCGGGAGGTGGTGGAGGCGATGGACGCGGCCGCGGCGCTGGCGGCGCCGACCGCGATCGGGGGGAGGAGGCGCGCGGCGAGCGGCGACGACGACGGCGACGACGGCGACCGGGCGAAAGTCCTTAAGGAACGGCGTTCACCGCGCGAACGGGAGCGTATGGGAAGCGGTCAGAC
>NW_003315883.1:100735-151215 GCF_000151265.4 Micromonas pusilla CCMP1545
GCAAGGACACGGGATACGCGGGAGGATTTGGAGGCGGAGGTAACGCGGAGGTGTTTAACACTTGGGCGGCGCGGCGACGCCGGCGGATGTGCGTTCGGTGTCTGACCGCTTCCCATACGCTCCCGTTCGCGCGGTGAACGCCGATCCTTAAGGACTTTTCTTCCCGGCGATTCTTTCCGCCCGCACCTCGCTGGTTTCAATCCCGACACACCTCGGCGCCTTTCAACTCCACCACTGACGCCTATCAACTCCATCTGACGCCTATCAACTCCACCCACCAGGTGCGGCTACGTGAGCGACCGCGTGCTCGGGAACGCTTTGGACGCGCGCAAGCCGTCGCGCGCGGATGCGCGGCTGCTCGCGTCGTTGGGGCGGGAGGTGGTGGAGGCGATGGACGCGGCCGCGGCGCTGGCGGCGCCGACCGCGATCGGGGGGAGGAGGCGCGCGGCGAGCGGCGACGACGACGGCGACGACGGCGACCGGGCGAAAGTCCTTAAGGAACGGCGTTCACCACGCGAACGGGATCGTACGGGGACCGGTGTAGACGCTTCGGGCCCGCGCGGGGAGGTGACGTACCCGCGGTGTTTCTTCCTGTACGACACGCTGATGTTCTTCGTGTTCAAGGTGAAGGCGAAGCGCGTCGGTGGGGGCGGCGGGGGGGTGCGGGCGACCGCGGGGGGAAGCCGCGCGCGGAGATGACGCGCCGATCGGAGGGCAACTTTTTTCCGGAGCTCAGGCGCGTTCTATACAAAATGTTCATCGGGCAGTTGAAAGGAGACGCGATCAAGTGTTGAAACCGATCTCTGGGTGAAAAACTTTTGTATAGATCGCACCTCAGTTCGTTCGCGCCGACCAAGACAGAAAAAAATTCAGAAAAAATTGGCCGTTTGAGAGAGTCTGGTCGTCTCTTCGCGTCCACTACAGATCGTCGCGTCGTCGCGTCGCGTTCGCTTCGCTCCCGCCGTTCGCACCGCGCGCGGAGGACGCCGCGCGAAGAGGAAGCGCTCTCCTTTCCTCTCGTCTCGTCTCGTCTCGTCTCGTCTCGACCGGTCGCCGCCGCGCGCGGACGCCGGTCGTTTACGTCGTCCGTCGCTCGCGGATCTCGAGAGAAGGCACCTCGGTCCCACCTCCTCCCTCCCCCCGCGCGTCATGGGCCAGTGCTTCTCCACCCCCGCGGAGAAGAAGAAGAAGAAGTACGAGGTCCAAGACTCCGCGCCGAACTCCCCGGAGAAGCCCGCGAGGAAGAAGCCGGCGCCGTCGTCGTCGTCGTCGTCCGAGAAGAAGACCGACGCCGCCTTAACCGCGACGTCGAAGACGAAGACGAAGGGCGGCGGCGGCAGCAACAACAAAAAGGGCGCGCCGCAGCTGTCGCCGGTGAAGCCGAAGCTCGACCCGAAGGACTTCATTTACGTCAACCGCCGCGGCGAGAGGCTGTGTAAGCCCCCGGGGAGCGTCGACGGGCAGCAGTTCGTGATCGACGGGTGCGAGGACTGCGAGATTTACATCCTAGGTGCGTTCTATACACTGGTCCCCATACGACCGCGTTCGCGTGGTGAACGCCGATCCTTAAGGACTTTTCCCGGCGCGTCTCTCCGCCCAGGGTCCCTCGCTTTCAATCCCCGTCCTCGACGCCTTTCAACTTCAACTGACGCCTTTCAACTCCACCCCGACATTCGCTCGTATGGAACGACCCTAAGACCACTGCGACAGCGTGACGATCGACGACTGCAAGCGATGCGTCGTCGTGATCGGGCCGACGGAGGGGTCGATATTCATTCGCGACTCGGAGGACTGCAAGTGCGTCTTCATGTGCCGGCAGTACCGCAGCCGCGACTGCGTGAACGTGGACACGCACCTGCACGTCACGACGCGGCCGATCATCGAGACGTCCGCGAACATGCGTTTCGCGTGCTTCGACTTTCACTACGATAAGCTCGAGGCGCAGATGGCGACCGCCGGGATATCGCGGTTTCAAAACTTTTGGAGCCACGTGTTCAACTTCAACCCGGAGACGCACGCCACGTGGAGCCTCATGGACCCGAAGATCACGGCGTTCTCGCAGCTGATTGGCGGGGCGTACGGCACCGGTGCCGAGCTCCCGGATTTTCCCGCGCTCGAGGGAGTGAGTGAAGCGCTGAAGGACGGCGCGGCGCCGCCGTCGTGCTGTCGGACGTGGGGCGAACGCGAACCGCCGGCGGCGGCGACGGGCGGTGAGACCGCTTCCCGTGCGCTCCCGTTCGCGTCTCGATCGTCGTTTCTTGATAAGGCGCACTTTCCTTTCCTTTCCTTTCCTTTCGCGCGCTATGTTATGAACCTCACGTTCGTTTTGACACGTGTGAGTTATATCCACCAATCATGCTATCCCCGCGCGACTGACATCCCCACGCGTCTTTCCTCGACCTATTATTCAAAAATAGACGGCGACCTCGGGACGTCGACAGGCGGCGGGGCGCGCGACGGCTGCCTGATATTGATCCCGGCCGCCGACGCGAAGATGGCCGGAGAGTTGTTGCAGATGGCCGACGCCGCGAAGGTGCTGCTGATGCGGACGAACGACTGCCAGCTGTCGGAGCCGTGGCTGAGGACGTTTTTAACCGAGGGCGGCGTCGCCGCGAACGAAGTCGCGAAGCTCGCGAAACAGCTGTCGACGGGACGCGCGATCGGTCTCGAGTTTGGCGGCGACGGGTGCGCGGACGCGATGCGCGGCGTCGCCTCCTCGGGCGGGTTCGCGATGCTGGAAGACCCGGACCAGTACGCGGAGTGGAGGTACATGGGCGTGGAGGGGTGAGGGGACGGACGGACGGGATGGATGGATGGACGGACGGTCGCGCGATGTGAATCGTACGCGTAGTAGTCTATTCATCATTCCGTTCCGCGCGCGGTCGTGCATCATCATGACCTACAGTACTTACTCCGTCAATTCACGCTAATTCGCGGCTGAAAGGGCGTACTGTAGTACAGTACATCACGCGTTCGAATACTCCAGCCACTTCGTCATGTTCGATCCGTAGGGATCGATCGACCGGTCGCGCTTCGCGCGCGCGTCGCGGTTCGCCTCGCGGAAGTCCACGCCGCACGCCTCGCAGACGTCGTCGCCGTGCGGGACGCACACGCGTATCGGCGTCAGGCACTCGTCGAGCTCGTAGACGTTCTTATCGTAGCCGCCGTCGCGAGAAGTCGCGATCGCGTCTCGCGCGCGTCGCCTCGCGTCGTTTCCTTCGAGAAAGTTTACATCGCATCTGTCGCATCGCTCGACGCGGTGCTCGCCGCAGACGCGGACCGTCGCGCCGCGCTCGTTCAGGTCGAGCGATCTCGATCTCGCGGCGAATGGACGCAGCGAGTCGCGGTCGCGGTCGCCGTCGCGCCGGGGTGGGGGGAACAGGAAAGCGTGCATGGGAGAGACGCGCGGGACGGGGAGGACTGACGCGACGCGACGGGACGTTTTCGTGCGTTCTTTTACTCGGACAAACCGAGGCGACTTCAGGCGTTAGGCGCGTTCAGTTCTATACAAAAGTTTTTCACCCACCGCTCGGTTTCAACATTTGATCGCTCCCCCTTTCAACTGACCGATGAACATTTTTTGATTGGCCCTTCTATCATATCAGATCAGTCGGTGTACGTTGTACGCGAAAAAGCTACGACGCGCGTCACTCCACCCACCGCGCGCGTCCGATGTCCGCCTGCCCGCTCCGTGAGCACGGCGATGTCGGGCGGCTCGGAAGCGTCGTCCCTCACGTGCGGCGTCGTGGGCGTTCGAGACGACGCGCCCGTCGACCGCGCGAGCGAAATCGAGCCACAGCCGCTAGCACGGGATAAGAGCTTCGACGCCGCGAAGAGGCGAAGAGAACAAGACGCGCGCAACAAGCGGGAGAAACGAGCGCGCGCGGCCGCGGGGATCGTCGAAGTAGTTGTACCAAAGAAGAAAATGAGCGCCGCGGAGAGATACAGGGCTAATCGCGAGCGCATGACGATCGCTCAGAGAGTGGTTTATCGTAGGAAGGACGCCGCGTCGCATCGAGCCAGGTATACATCGACATACGTTCGAGACGACATACTTTCGAAGCTCGAGCCCGTCGCGCACGGTCTCGCGAAAGAAGAAGCCTGGTCACTGTACAAGTATATACGATCAACCTTCCCGAAAGAAGAATCGGGCGTGCCGGACGATCACGAGGAGACGACGGCAGCGGCGGCGGACGTCGTGATGACCGAGCCGAGCCGGGCAAAGTCCTTAAGGATCGGCGCGCGCCCCGCCAACGCGGTCGTATGGGGACCAGTCAGCGTGATGACCGAGCCGGTGAAAAAGACGAGAGATGCGCCGGCAAAAGTCCTTAAGGTTCGGCGTTCACCCCGCGAACGCGGTCGTATGGGAACCAGTGTAGACGTCCCCGCCGCCTTCGCGACGGCGGCGGCGGACGCGTGCCAGCACCAGAACGTGTTGGCACCAGTGAAGATGGAGGCGGACTACGATAACTACGATAAGCAACAGAAAGAGTCGCAGTCGCAGTCGAAGGATGGACTCGTCGCGCGTTCGGACGTGGGGTCGCTCGCGCCCGCGACGCTCGAGCCCGGGAGCGTCTTGATGACCGCGGAGACGTACTGCGCGCTGCTGATTCGACGCGGGTTCACGCCGCTCGTGTCCGGGGAGCGATGCCCGCGCGTGGAGGGGATAGCGGCGACGGTGTAGGCTATGAACACCGCTACTGTCGCGCTACTCGATGATCCAATCGCCGTCCTCGCTCCCCGCCATCTCCTGCGCGAGCCTCGACGGCGGCAGCCGCGACGGCCACATCTCCGCGTGGTTCCTTCTGAACCAACTCGACGTGAAGAGATTCAACTCGCTCGCCTTGGACGTCGACAAGTCGACGACGTCGCCCATCTTGACGTGGTGCTGCGACGCGATAGGCCGAGGGAAGACACGTGTCAGTCACGCGAGGATGTTATTGGTGGATATACTTCACACGTGTCAAAACGAACGTGAGATTCATGACATAGCGCGCGAAAGGAAAAAACGAACTCCTTAAGAAACGACGATCAACGCGCGAACGGGGTCGTACGGGAAGCAGTCTCACCGTGACGTGCGCGCCGTCGATGTACGCCACTCCGACCCTGCTGTTCCATCGAAGCGTCATCGTCTCCTCGGGGTCATAGAACCCGTGCCCGCTCGACGGCGGCGGGATGTGATCGTGATAGATCGGCTCTCGATCCATGAACTGCAGGGCCATTCCATACAAGCGAATGTCGGGGTGGAGTTCATAGGCGTCAGTTGGAGTTGAAAGGCGTCGATGGCGGGGAATGAAAGCGAGGGGTGGGAGGAGAGAGACGACGGCAAAAGTCCTTAAGGATCGGCGTTCACCACGCCGACGCGGTCGTATGGGAACCAGTGTATAGAACGCGCCTGCATGCGTCGGCTCGCGTAGTGCATCGGCTTTCCCCCCGCGCTTCGCATCGCCGCGGTGGACCCCGCGGCGGTGCACGCTGAGGGTAATTGTCCATACGAGCGATGATATCGGGGTGGAGTTGAAAGGCGTCAGTGGTGGAGTTGAAAGGCGGGCGTCGCGGTGTGTGCGTCGGGATTGAAACCAGCGAGGGGTGATGGGCGGAGAGATGCGACGGCAAAAGTCCGTCCTTAAGGATCGGCGTTCACCGCGCCGACGCGGTCGTATGGGAACCAGTGTGAGATGGGACGCGCCCCGCACGCCGCTGGACCGGACGTGGAACCAAAACTCTCCGTCGCCGTCGCCGCTGTTAGTAGTATCATCGCCGCTAGTAGTATCATCGCCGCTATTAGTATCGTCGTCGTGGCCCTTCTCCCCCTTCCGCTTGCCGACCTGCACGCTGTACCTGGACACCGCGCCCGGGGACGGGTGCGCGATGAGGACGTCGTTGAGCGCCGGCGGGAGCGATTCGCCGCCTGGCGATTGATCGGTCAGCGATTGGTCGAGGGAGGACACGTGTCAGTATCGCGTGCACGTTATTGGTGGATATTGTTCCCACGTGTCAAAACGTGAGGTTGACAGCGCGCGAAATACAGGTACGTCGAAACAGACGCCGCAGCCGCGACGGAATCGAATCGAATCGAATCGAATCGGCGTCGGCGTCGGACGCACCGACGACGACGCCTAAGCGCGCGAGCGGCGTCGGCGCCGTCGCGCCACTCAGCACGTCCGTCAAAAAGGGCCCCACGTCCACGCTCGTGCACCCGCACAGGTGACCGACGCTTCGTCGCATGTCCAGCGGCTCTTTGGGCCATTCCATACAAAGCGTTATCGGGGTGGAGTTGAAAGGCGTCAGAAGCGGAGTTGAAAGGCATCGAGGTCGGGGATTGAAACCGTGGGGTGGGCGGAGAGAATCGCCGGGCGAAGTAATTAAGAAACAGCGTTCACCACGCGAACGGGGTCGTATGGGAACCAGCGTATAGAACGCACCTTTGCTTCGGTACAACGTCGCGAGATCCTGCAACGACGCGCGGTCGGTGTTGACGCCTACGTTTCGGGGTGAACGAACGCGTCGGGTCAGTCGGGTCAGTCTCGCCGGTCGAGCGGCGCGCGTTGAAAGGGCGACGAAAGGAAAGGGCGAAGAGAGAGAAAGTCCTCAAGGAATGAAGTTCACAACGCGAACGCGGTCGTATGGGAAGCAGTCTCGACGCGGGGAGCGGTCCGAATCATCATCCATCTATCGTCTCACCTAGGAGCGGAGTGTCGTCCTCGATGAGATGCGACGCGATGAGCGTCGTGCCGTCGCCGCCGAGCGCGACGACCAGGTCCGCGTCTCGCACGTGCTCTCGCGTGATCTCCGAGCGCATCACGCTCGTCGTGGACGTGACCCCCATGTCTCGCAGGAGCGTCGTGATCCGATCGACCTGATGCACGAGGGTCGTTCCGAACAAAATGCGATGTCGGGGCGGAGTTGAAAGGCGTCAGAAGCGGAGTTGAAAGGCGTCGAGGCCGGGGATTGAAAGCGAGGGGCGGGCGGAGAGAGACGACGGCAAAAGTCCTTAAGGATCGGCGTTCACCACGCGAACGCGGTCGTATGGGGACCAGTGTATCGACCTGGTACATGTGCGTGTCGTGTCGGCGCGCGAGCGATTGCATTCGCGCGGGGTCGAAGACGGCTTGACCCGCGGCGGTCGCGATCGCTTCCTGGGCCTTGTACGCGTCGAACGCGGTCTGCTTGATGACGAGGAGGAGGCGGTTGAAGGAGACCATATCGCGGGTGGTTTGGGTGGGGCGATAGAGGACGGAGCGCCCCGCGCCCCGGCGCGATGCAACAAATGAATGAACGTTCGCGACCTCGCTTTTCGCTTTTCGGTGCCCACAGCAAATTCTGCCAGTCCAAGAATCCAGTCTCGATCAACTGACCTTTCGTCGACCCCGACGCCGTGGTTTCGGACTCGGCCCGACCCCTCGCGCCGTCGCTTTCGAGCGAACGCTTCGATCGCGCCCCCCGAAAAAATCTTCGCTTCGCGCGCGTCGCTGAGCTGGCCGCGTCCAACGACTTCGCGCCTTTTCCTTCGTCGTCGACGCGCGAGGAAGCTGAGATCTCCGCGCGCGCGCCTCGCCCCCGCGCGCACACGAGATCGATGTCGTCCGCGACGGCGCCGCGCGTCCGCGCGTCCGCGCCGCGCGCGCGCCTCCCGCGTCCGACGACGACGACGACGACGACGACGCGCCGCCCCGCCGCGGCGTCCGCGTCTCCGCTTCATCGTCGGAGTCTTCTTCGAAGGGGACGCGTCGCCGCGCGCGCCGCGTCCGCGTCCGCGGACGCCCCGCCGCCGAATACGCCGCTGCGAATGATCGTCCTCCGGCACTCGGACTCGTGCACGGAGGACGCGTCGCTGAAGGACCACGATCGGCCGCTCACGTCGCGAGGGCGCGCGCTCGCGAACGGGCTCGCGAAGGCGCTCGCGGCGAGCGACGACGGTGAGACTGCCTCCCATACGACCCCGTTCGCGTGGTGCACGCCGTTCCTTAAGGACTTTTCCCGTCGTCACTCTTCACCCGCGCTTCCCTTTCAACGTTTGCCCGGTAAGACGTTCGACTGACCGATCGCTTCACCCACGCAGGCGGCGACGGCGCGTGGGGCGCGCCCGACCTCGTCCTCTGCAGCGCGTCCACGCGATCGCGCGAGACGCTCGAGGAGCTCGTGCGCGCGCACGCGCCGATCGGCGACGCGACGACGCACTTCCTGGGGAGTCTGTATCACTTCGCCGCGATGGACGGCGTCACCGCGGCGCACCTGAAGGAGACCATCGTCAAGACGTCGGAGGTGAGACTGGAAGATGAGATCACAGACTGCGACTGCTCCCCGTACGACCACGTTCGCGTGTTGATCGTCGTTTCTTAAGGCGTTCGTTATTTCGCGCGCTATGAACCTCACGTTTTGACACGTGGGATTTATCTCCACCAATCATATGTGTACGCGACTGACACGTGTCTTCCCTCGGCCAATGAATGATATCGCAGGCGGCGGCGGCGGAGAAGAAGAAGAACGGCGGCGGCGGCGGCGGCGTGAAGACGGTGATGTGCATCGGGCACAACAAAGGGTGGGAGGAGGCCGCGAGCGAGTTCGCGGGCGAGCCCGTGAAGCTCAACGTCGCGAACGCGGCGCTGTTGGAATACGTCGGCGACGGCGGGGAGGACTGGGCGAAGGTGTTCGACGGCGCGCGAGGCGCGGGGGGGCTAGGAGAGAAATCAGGCGCGTCCTCCGTTCTGTGATCACACTGGTCCCTGTACGACCGCGTCGGCGCGGTGAACGCCGATCCTTAAGGACTTTACTTCCCGGCGCATCTCTCCGCCCAGGGTCCCTCGCTTTCAATCCCGACACACCTCAGCGCCTTTCAACTCCGCTTCTGACGCCTTTCAACTCCACCCCGACGAAAATCATCGACGCTCAGAATCCGAGTCCACGTTCGTCCCCGCGCGGTGGAGGGTCGTTCGCGTCGTGGAGCACGGCGTGACGACGCCGCCGCCGCCGCCGGAGCGGCCGGAGGACGACACGTGGGGGGGGGAAGGGCTCACCCCGGTGCCGTCCGCGTGACGAAGACGCGTCAAGAGTCGTCGAGAGACAGACGCGTTCGTTCGTCGGGAGCCGATGCAATTCTTCTACGTATAATCAGATTCTTTTTCACCTACGTGTACGTGTACGAGTACCTTCGTACGAGTACTCGCGCCTAAACCTCCTACGCGCGCCTCCCTCCTCTCTCTCTCTGTCATCAGAACGCCGCGAACTCGCCGACGGCGTCCCCGAACGCGGCCGCGCCCGCGCCCGCGAGCTCCGGCGCCTCCGTCAGCACCCCCCCAGCCAACATCCGGTGCGCGACGTCCGCGATTGGAGACACTTCCTCCACGTCGTGCGACACGACGACGACGGCGCGATCTCGTCTGCGGGGTGAATGAAGTTCGAAGTTCGTTCAAAGGCGACGTCCGTCGGGGTGAGCGTTCAAAGGCGTCGTGGGGTCGAACGTTACGTTGAAACCGAGGAAGGAAAAGTCCTTAAGGATCGGCGTTCACCACGCCGACGCGGTCGTATGGGGACCAGTCATACCTGAGCGCGTCGAGCAGCGCCACGACGTCCGCTCGCGCTTTCCAGTCCAACCCCGCGAGCGGTTCGTCAAGGCACAGCACGTGCGGGTCGCGGACGAGCTGTATCGCGAGCGCGAGCCTGCGCTTGTACCCCCCGGATAGGGAGCGGACTTCGGTGTCGAGGGGAACGTCGAGCATGCCGACGGCTTCGAGCGCGGATTGCATCCGCGTCGCGAGCTCTGAGGGAGGGGTGGAGTTGAAAGGCGTCGCGGTCGGGCGTTGAACGCGAGGGATGGGCGAAGAGAGAGTCCGGGAAAAGTCCTTAAGGATCGGCGTTCACCACGCGAACGGGGTCGTACGGGGACCAGTGTCAGATAGAACGCACCTCGTCTTCGCGGGTAGTACTCCGCCTTGGTCGGCCATCCGAACGTGAGCTCCGAGAGGACGGTCCGGCCGAGGAAGTGCCGCTCCGGGAACTGAAACACGATCCCCACGCGCGCGTTCCGTAACGCGGACGGCAAGTGATCATCTAACGGCAGGTCGCTGAACGTTATGACCCCCCCCGTCGGCTCCGCGAGGCCGCTGAGGGTCGCCGTTCCGTGCGAGCGATGATATCGGGGCGGAGTCGAAAGGCGTCAGAAGTGGAGTCGAAAGGCGTCGAGGTGTGAGCGTCGGGATTGAAGGCGAGGGACCCTGGGCGGAGAGAGACGCCGGGAGAGAAAGTCCTTAAGGATCGGCGTTCACCACGCGGACGCGGTCGTATGGGGACCAGTGTGAATACGAACGCGCCTGACGAGCGTGAGGAGCGTGGACTTGCCGTGCCCTGATCGACCGACGAGGAGGCACAGCCCTCGCGGCGACAGCGACAGGCTCGTGCGCCCGGTCAAGATCTTCGCGCCGCTGCCGACGGGGGTGTACTCCAGGTCTCTGATCACGAGGCCGCCGCGCGAAGACGCCGGGGGCACGGCGGCGTCCGCGGACGGCGACGGCGGCGACGGCGACGGCGACGACGACGACGACGACGACGACGACGACGACGACGACGACGCGCGTCCTCGGACGACGCGTCTTCGCGCGGGCGCGCGGGGGGTCGCGACGACGCCGCCGCCGCCGCCGCCGCGCCGTCGCGTCGTCGCGCGGTGCGGCGAGGACGAGGACGCGCGCGCGTGCGACGCCGCGCGCGCGGTCGTCGCGACGGTCGCGGGCATCGCCGTCGTCTCGCGCGGGCGAGAGTACAGCTGAGTGCGTTCGCGGCGGGACGAGATGTGGCATTTCTCACAGCGCGCGAGGCGCTTCGGCCGTCGGTCAGTTGGGAGAATTGCGGGTCAGCTTGACAGTTGACGCGGCTGCCTCGATCGGTCAGCTGAGTGGTTTGAAACGAACGAAACCGCGGAATTAATTTTGCACCCGTTGGCCCCGCTTTTCTGCCGGATCCACCAGTGTCGCCGCGCGCACCCAGCCGCGATGCGAGCCGCGATGGCGACACGCCGCGCGCCCTCGCCGACGCCCGCGGTATCGCGCGGACGCGCGGCGCGCGCGTCGTCCGCGACGCGCGCGGACGCGACGCGTCGCCGCGCGTCGTCGTCGCGCGCGGGCGCGGAGTCGTCGTCGATCATTCTCTCGTGCGATTTCTCCCATTCGACGTCCCGCGTCGACGATCTGCCGACCGCGCGCCGCCGCGTCGCCGCGCCGACGGCGTTCCCGACGCGACGACGCCGCGACGCCGCGACGAGCGCCGCGGGCGTCCGCGCGCGCGCGTTCCCGCAGGGCAAAGAGCGCGGGAGGGTGTCGTACGTCGATCAGTACTTCGGCCCCTCGCCGCCGTCGAAGATTCGTCGCGGGAGGGAGAGGACGAATCAGAAGACCGATCCCGGCGATGACGACGCCGACGACGACGACGACGACGACGCCGTCGCCGACGTCGCCGACGTCGCCGTCGCCGCCGCCGACGACGACGACGACGACGACGACGCGCGGAAGTTTCTCGGCGCGAGCGCGGTCGCGCTCGTCGCGTGGACGGCGCACGTGCGAGCGAAAAAGGCGCGCGAGGCGGACGCCGCGACGACGACGACGCGCGAGCCCACATCTCGGGTTCCCTCCGCGAAGGATCGCATCCGCGCGAAGAAAATCGAGCGCGAGATGAAAGAGACGATCTCTCGCGCGCGCGCGGAGGCGTCGCGGAAGACGGAGCTCGAGCGCCTGAGAGCGCGCGCGGAGACGCAGAGACGGGAGGATGCGATCGCACGGGCGAAGCGAGAGAGGGAAAACGCGACGGAACGCGAGCGGCGGGCGAGAGAGGCGAAGAAGCGTCTGGAGGAGCGCGAGAAGCGCATCACAGACGCGAAGACGACGGCGGCGAAGACGACTAAGACGAAGGGTACTACTACCTTGTTGAAGGGCCCTGGTAACGCATCGAAATCGAGCGTTACAAGTACGACGACGACGACGAAGTCGACGTCGACGTCGACCGCGTCCGAAAAGTTGTTCGACCCGGTTCGCGTCAAGGCTTCTGAGGTGCGTTCTATACACTGGTCCCCATACGACCGCGTTGGCGATGTGAACGCCGATCCTTAAGGACTTCGCCCGTCGCATCTCTGCGCCCACCCCTCGCTTTCAATCCCCGCCCGCGACGCCTTTCAACTCCAACTGACGCCTTTGAACTCCACCCCAACGTCGCTTTGTATGGAACGGCCCTGAGACGGCTGCGAAGTTCACGGACAAGTACTTCCCCGGCGTCGGCGAAAAGCCGGTGATGGTCCGCAAGGGCGGTCGGTGGCGATTCGATCAACCCCTGCCCGCGGACGCGAAACAAGCCGCGATCGAGACGAGGCGAAGGGAGGAAGGGAGGGCTATCGCGGCTGAGGAGTGGCAAGCCGGCGTCGATCGCTTTTGGTCGTCGGCGATCGCGTCGGTGAACGAGGCGGGCGCCGCGGTGACGTCGCTGCCGATGAAGATCGCGCCGAGGGTGTTCACCGCGCTGACGGACGAGGGGCGTGATCGTGCGATCGCGAAGCACGAGAAGCGCGAGGAAGCGAAGAAGGCGAAGGCGAAGGCGGCGAAGGATCGAGACCAAAAAAAACCGACGTCGACGACGACGACGTCGTCGCCGACGTCGCCGCCGCCGCCGGCGAAGCTGCCGTACCCGTCCCCGACGCGACTCCTCCGCGAGAACGTCGCGAAGACGTACGCCGCGTCCTCGGACGTCGTGAAGAAGTACGCCGCGGTCGTGGACGCGTCGCCGCCGCCGTTCCTCGGCCGCGTCTCGGCGGCGACGGGGCTGGCGCCGTCCGCCGTCGCCGCCGCCGCGCTAGGTGCGTTCTGTCTCACACTGGTCCCCATACGACCGCGTCGGCGCGGTGAACGCCGTTTCTTAAGGACTTTACTTCCCGTCGTCTCTCTCCGCCCAGGGTCCCTCGCTTTCAATCCCGACACACCTCGACGCCTTTCAACTCCACTTCTGACGCCTTTCAACTCCACCCCGACGTTCGCTTTTAAAGCGCTCGCGGCGGGGGTTTCCTTGGCGGGGGTCGTCGGCGGCGGCGGAACGCGAGGGGAACGATCGGAGGGGAACGATCGTCGTCGTTCGACGCGCGGCATCGCGAATACCGATGCCGTCGACGCCGCGGGCGCTGCTAGCGGGGAGACGCGGAGAGAGGAGTCATCACTCTCGGAGGAGCTCGAGGCGGACCGCGAGGCGCAGCGGCGGCGGTGGCGAAACGCGGTGGGCGACGACGAAGAATCTGATTCGTCCACGTCGGCGCCACGTGGCGGCGTTCAATTGAACGATGTGGACGGTGCCGTCGACGACGCGTCGTCGTCGTCTGACGAGTCATCTGATGATGCTGACGTGGCGGACGCGGACGTCGAGGACGCGCGACGGCTCGGCGAGGACATCGTCCGCGAGATGACGACGGCTTCTTCGACCGCGACGGCGGCGGCGGCGGCGGCGGACGCCGACGACGACGACGATGATTCAAATTATTCCAACGACACGGAAGCAGACGCGAAGCGCCGCCGCGACGCGAAGCTTCGCGCGGAAGCGAGCGTGATGTCCGAGTACGCCTCCGCGGACTCCCCGACGTCGCCGGGTGGGACGGGGTGGGACGAGCGGGAGCTGCGCGAGATGAAGAAAAAGTTTCGCGACTTTCTTCGCGACACCAAGGCGAAATGATCGATACGAGCGATGAGGGCGGCGAGGGCATCGTATCGTCAGTCGTAGCGAGGGGGCGCGGGCGGGGGATGAAGGCGCGCTTCGCTGCGGAGGCGGCGCGCGCGCGCGCGCGATGTGATCTGATCATCAAACGCAGAGAGAGTTCTCCGGTAGGGGACGCTCGCATCGAAATAAATGTAACTTCGCTCTCTCCGCGAAATTCTCCAGTCCGAGCACTGATCATCATCAGTGGTTTCGCGCGCGAACAGACCGACCTCTGGCGCCACCCAGGCCACCTCGTCCGGTCGACGTCATCGAGATCGCTTCCGTCGGCGTTCGGTCGTCGTCGCGCCCCTTCGCGCGTCTCGCGCGCCTCACTCTGCGACGCGCGCGCGCACGCCCGTGCCGCGTGAATCGCCGCCACCGCGCGTCTCATCGCGTCGCGTCGCGTCGCGTCGATCGACCGCGCGCCCGCGAGCGCGTCGTCGCCGATCCGATCGATCGAACGTCCACGGAAGGACGAAGGCTGCAGAAGGCACGCAAATAAATAATCTTCTGACGTCACCGCAACGGCCGCGACCGCCACCGAACGCGAACGGAACGGAACGACCGACGGACGATCTCGCGACGATGCCGACGCTCGAGCCGTTCGCGGACCTCGCCGCGCGCTTCCGCGCGCACCACAACAACTCCCTGAACGTCGCGCTGCACATGATCACGACCCCCGCGGGCGTCCTCGCCGCTCTGATCCTGGCGCTGCAGCGACCGGAGATCTCGCTCGAGGTCGTCCGCGGCGTCGTCGGCGCGTACGTCCTCTCGCTCGCGTTCATTCTTCTTCGCGGCGGCCATCTCGCGGCGTTCTTCTGCACCGCGGCGACGATGGCCGCGCTGACGCACGCGGCGACGGCGCTCGCGCCGACGCTCTCCGTCGTCGACGCCGTGAAGCTCTTCGCGGTGGCGTACGTCGGGCAGGAGCTCGCTCACGTGATCACGGGAGAGACGACGTTTCAGGCGCGTTCTATCATCACACTGGTCCCCATACGACCGCGTCGGCGTGGTGAACGCCGTTTCTTAAGGACTTTTGCGGGCGCATCTCTCCGCCCAGGGTCCCTCGCTTTCGATCCCCGCCCTCGACGCCTTTCAACTCCGCTTCTGACGCCTTTCGACTCCACCCCGACGACGAATGCTTCGTACGGAACGCCCCTCAGTCCACGTACATGTCTAAGCGGTCGTGGCCCGCGCTGCTGCTGGAGCACACGTACTACCTCCTCCCACTGTGCTTCGACGCGCTGTTCACGCTGAAGGAGTCGTTCGCGACGTGGATCGTCGCGCACGACTACGTCGTGCGATGCAAGCTCACGAGCGCCAAGGACAAAGCGGTGAGACGGCAGACTGCTTCCCATACGACTCCGTTCGCGCGTCGATCGTCGTTTCTTAAGGAGTTCAGGAGTTCTTTCCTTTCGCGCGCTATGTTATGAACCTCTCGTTTTGACACGTGGGAATGATATCCACCAATCACACGCACGCACGACTGACACGTACGCGTCTTCTCTCGACCAATCGTCGCAGGCGTTGCGCGCGGTGAAAGATTTCGTCACCGCCGAAAACCCGGACCGATCGTGCACCGCGCACTGGTGAGACTGCTTCCCATACGACCCCGTTCGCGATGTGAACGCCGTTCCTTAAGGACTTTTGCCGTCGTCACTCTTCACCCGCGTTTCCCTTTCAACGTACGTTTGACCGGGAAGACGTTCGACTGACCGATCGCTTCACCCACGCAGGTGGTACCAGAAGCTCGAGGGTTCGGTCAAGGACGCGTTCACGCACTGCATGGGGTGCGACCCGATGAAGAAGATGTTCACCGATCGGTTCCGACCGGACGCGTACAACGTCGATCCGATCCCGGCGATGAACGAGATCTACGTCGCGTCCAGCCACCACGAGAACAACAGCGACACCGTGTTCTACACTCAGGCGCGTTCTATTCCTTCACACTGACTGGTTCCCATACGACCGCGTCGGCGTGGTGAACGCCGTTCCTTAAGGACTTTATCTCCCGGCGCATCTCTCCGCTCACCACCCCTCGCTCACAATCCCGACACACCTCACGCCTTTCCAACTTCAACTGACGCCCATGAACTCCACCCCGACTTCGCTTTGAACGATGGACAATTACCCTCAGCACTGCGACGGCCCGTGGAGCGTCTACCCGTTCTGTCACGTCTACCGCGTCATGCTCGCGGTGAACGAGAACGTTCAGGTGGAGACCATCTTCACGATGCAGAAGAGCGGCGGCTGCCTCAGCGACGGCGACGCCGCGGGGTTCGACTACAATCGCGAGGTGCGTTCTATACACTGGTCCCCATACGACCGCGTTCGCGTGGTGAACGCCGTTCCTTAAGGACTTTTGCCGCCGTCTCTCTACGCCCACCCCTCGCTTACAATACCCGCCCTCGACGCCTTTCAACTTCAACTGACGCCTTTCAACTCCACCCCGACATTCACTCGTATGGAACGACCCTGAGATTCACGTCATCTCCGACTTGCCGACGAAAAACACGGATCGTCGGATCACGCTCAAGCTGCACTACGTCGTCTACCCGAAGTGCTTCGGGTGGATCGGGAAGTTCAAGGGCACGCTCGCGACGTGGTACAACACGACCGCGCGGAACTTGTTCCTCGCGACGATCAAGCCCCGGGGCTTCTTCTGGAAGTTCGCCGCGTGGTGCGTAATTTTCACCACGAAGCGCGTCCGAGAGCTCGAAATGTACGCCGGTCTCAACAACATCGCGCTCGCCGCCGCGCTGTACCTCGCCGGCTTAAAGATCCACCCGCGGTTCTTCATGGCGACGACGTCGTTCACGCACTACTGCATGTACATCGCGACGTACCACCATCGCGACCGGATTAACTTCGGCGTGTTTAAACGCAACGTGGTGTTTTTTAAGACGATCGCGTTGACGCATCTGTGCTGGAACTACCTCGCGAACTTCGTTTACGACCCGGTGTCGATCGGGATGTTGATCGGAGGATACGGCCTCTCGATCGCGGCGACGTCCGCGCTCGGGCTCGATCAGACGTACTTTGGCGTCGAGCTCGGCGCGGTGGAGCCCAACTTCGTGTCGGGGTTCCCGTACAACGTCGTCCCGCACCCGGTGAGAAGCGACTTCATTTAGAGTTGACTGCTCTCGTTTTTGGCGCGTCGTCGCGCGTCGGTTCTGATGAAGGACGACTTTCGTTTCGTCTCGTCTCGTTTCGTTTTTAATTTACTTTCCTTTCAAACGCGACCGCGACCGCGACTCGCCGACTAACCAACGATCTCCCCCAAACATCCCCCCATCCATCGCGTTCAAACCAACCAACGCGCAGATGATCGTCGGCGCGATGGTCGGCCTCGGCGGGTTCCACAAGATGGCGACGTTCCGCGCTTCGACGCCGTACCTCGTCCCGGCGCACTGCCTCATGTACTTGATTCACATGGTACAGGAGCAGGTGTACGACATCTACAAGAACGACTGGCGCGTGAGCGGTAAGGCTATTAATAAGGCGGTTAAGGGCGGCAAGGGGAAGGCGGCGGCGGCGGATCTCTCGCCGTCGTCGCCGACGCGCGCGTCGACGCGGACGCGGAGGAAATCCGTCAAGCTGGCGTGAGAGGAAGGAGAATGAAGGGAGGAAGGGAGGGAGGAAGGGAGGAGAGAGCGTCGCGTCCGCGGCGGCGGTGCGGTCGCGGGCGCGGGCGCTATCGATTGATTTACAACTCCTCACGCGTGATGGTTATGAATGATGGTTATGAATGACGATTTGATCTGATGACCTCGCTTTTTTTTTTTCTGCACGAACTCTCGTTCTTCTCCGCGCCGACGACAGATCTCGTCGTCAGTCCGCGCCGCGCCGCGCCATGGCGCTCGCGTGGCTTTCCCGCGCCGTCCAGGGCCGCCGCGACGCCCTCGGCTCGATCGACGTCTTCGTCCTGACGTGGACGCTCCTCCACGTCTTCTTCACCCTGCGCGACGTCGCGCGCGCGTGCGTCGACGCCGCGCGTCGCCTCGAAAAGCGAACGCGCGCATCGCTCCTCTCGACGCTCCGCGGCGCCGGCGCCGTCACCACCGCCGCCTCCGCGCGCATCGGGCCGTTCTCCGGGTGCGTCCCGGGCGCGCCGCCGGAGGCGCTCGCGGTCGTCGTGAACGACGCGTCGGACGCGCGCGATCCCGTCTCCGTCGCGCGCCTCGCGTCGCTCGTCGTGTGGGCCACCGCGCGCGGGGTATCGCACGTGTCGTTGTACGACCAAGACGGCGCGCTGAAGCGACGCGTCGGGAGCCTGCGCGAGTGCATCGTGCGCGCGACGGTGAGGGAGAGCGGTCATGGCGCGGAGGAGGGGGGCAGGGGGGCCAGGGGGAGGGGGAGGGGGAGGGGGCCGGCGCCGCCCGCGTGCGTGTATCGCGTGCGCGTGGCGGAGACGGACGGCGCGATGGCGACGCGAGAGCGGTTCAGCTGCGGCGGGAAGGCGACGACGACGACGACGACGACGACGGTTGAGAAGACGAACCGACGCGGAGGAGGAGCTGGGGATGGCGGAGGAGAACGCGGACCGTCGCGGGAAGACGAACCACCATCGCGGCAGACGACGGTCGACGTCCTCGAAGCCGGCGACGGCGCCGCCGCGTGGCTCGACGCCGTCGATCGCCGCCGCGACGCGATCGCCGCCGCCGACGCTTCGGTTGGTTCCGACGCTTCGTCTTCTCGCCCGCCGCCGCACACGGTCGAGTCCCTGGAACGTCACGCGAGGGATACGAACCGGCATCTTCCAAACGTCGACCTGTTGATCGTGTTCGGAGAGCACTTCCACCTCGCCGGGTATCCGGCGTGGCAGACGTGGAAGACGGAGATTTATCGCGAGCGCTCGGCGCGGGGCTTCACGCGGGAGCGATTCGAGTCGCTGTTGCGGCGGTACGCGAACACCGCGCGACGGTTCGGGCGGTGACGTTTCGTATTCTTTATTAATTCTTCCGACGTACAGTAGGCATAGATAGACGACGCTATGGGGAGCTCGATAGGGAGGGAACTCGACGACGATAAACAATATTCATTCATTCATCACTGCGAACGGACGGTCCTGTCTCAGACAAATCGAATCGAATCGAATCGACCGATCACTGCCCGCGGCCGCCTCGCCCGCCTCTCCCGCCGCCGCCTCTCCCGCCGCCGCCTCTCCCGCCTCTCCCGCCGCCGCCCGCCCTCGGATCGATCCGCTTAAACATCGGCGCGTTCTTCAGCATGTCCGGAATGACTAGGAACCGGATCTTGCTTCCGCGAATGTACGCGTGCTCCAGTTGGTTCACGCGGCCGTCTCTGCCCGTCTGCGTGATGCCCTCGAGTTGGCAGTTCCAGTTGTCCTCCGACTCGAGGAGCGTGCCGCGGTACGTCTCGCCGTTCTTGAGCTCGATCTGCGATGGCGACGCGACGCGCGCGACGACGGGTGGGGCGGGGTGGGTGGATGAGCGCGTTAGGAGGGAGGGAGGGAGGGAGGATCGAGCGTCGATCGCCCCGAACGAAGATGAAGAACGAATAGGTTTTTTTCCGCCTCGACGCCGCGCGATCGCGTCCGCCGGAAAGCGACGGCGACGCGCGCGCGCGACCGCGCGAGCGCGCCGCCGACGCGCGCGTCCGCGCGTCGAGGATGCTATCGAGAAGAGGACGCACCGTCACCGTGTGCCCCTCGGCTTCGTGCAGGAGTTTCACCGGGATCCCGATCCCTTTGCCGAGTCCGCTAGACATGGCGCGTCAGTAGTGCGCTCCCGCCGCGGATTCGCGAATTGATCGATTCCGCTTCCGATCTCGCGTCGCGCGGGCCGTTCGCCGGCTGCTGCGTTTAACCTCGGCTCGAGACGCGACCGACGCGACGACGACGCGGTCGGAAGGGGGTAGATCTGAGCGAGGCGGTGCGTTCCGCGCGCTCGGCGTTGTGCGAGCCCCCGCCCCCCGACCGCCCCTTCGAAGATCAAAACTCAAAAAAGTTGGCCGGCGCGAGCGGGAGTCGGCGTCGCGTCGGCGCGAGCGGAGCCACGACTGCGCAAATCTCGCCAGTCAGTCCCTCGCGCGCGCGTCGCGTGGACTCGCCCCACGCTACCCCCCCAACCTCCCTCCCACCCACCCGCGCGCTTCCCTTCCCTTCGCCCTTCCCTTCCCCACCGTGCGCCATGGGGAAGAAGTCGATGACGAAGGACCGCGGCTACGTCACCGCGACGGAGTGGCGCGAGGAGGGGGGCGGCTTCAAAGATCGCGCGGGAGAGGGGATACCGTTCCGACGCCTTCCGTTCAACTGCTGCGCGGTGTCGTTCCTGCCGTTCGAAGACCCGGTGTGCACGGACGACGGCACGGTCATGGACATCATGCACGCGGTGCCGTACGTGCAGAAGCATAAGAAGCATCCGGTGACGGGCGAGCCGCTGGAGCTTAAGCAGCTCACGAAGCTCACGTTTCACAAAAACGACGCGGGCGAGTACGAGTGTCCGGTGCTGAACAAGGTGGGTACTGTAGTGAGATCACGCACGCTTCCTGATCACCATACTGGTTCCCATACGACCCCGTTCGCGTGGTGAACGCCGTTTCTTAAGGAGTCTCTCGCTCGTCGGCCGTCGAGACGTTCGGCTGACGAACCAAATCTAATCCGATCCGATCCAATCCAATCCGTTCGTTCTCTTCTGACACTGGTCCCCATACGACCCCGTCGCCGTGGTGAACGCCGATCCTTAAAGACGTTCACGGACAGCACGCACATCGTCGCGATCAAGACGACCGGGAACGTCTTCTGCCGCGCCGCGATCGACGAGCTGTGCGTCAAGGCGAAGTGCTGGCGGGACCTGCTCACGGACGAGCCGTTCACCCGCAAGGACATCATCACGCTGCAGGCGCGTTCTAGTTGTCGCACTGGTGCTCATACGACCGCGTTCGCGTGGTGAACGCCGTTCCTTGAGGACTTTACTTCCCGGCGTGTATTTCTCTCCGCCCAGGGTCTCTCACTTTCAATCCCGACACACCTCGACGCCTTTCAACTCCGCTTCTGACGCCTATGAACTCCACCCCGACGTCGCTTTGAACGATGGACCCTCGACCCTACAGGACCCGCTGAACCAGAGCGGGAGGACGTTGGACGCGTTCGAGCACGTGAAGAGAGGGCACGACACGAGAGGAGGGGAAGATGGAACGTCAACCGACGCGGCGGCGCCGACAAACATGAACGCGCGCGCTATGAGCGAGGATATCAAGCGCGTGCTCCAGGGGCTCGGCACGAGCGACGCGTCAGCCGCGCTCGACGCCGGCGGCGGCGGAAAACGCGCGCAGGCGGAGCGACAGCTGGCGGCGGCGAAAGCCGACGCCGACCAATCCGGGAAGGACACGTCAGCGGCTGCAGCGAAGGACACGTCGCATCTGCGCAAGGGTCCGAAGCAGCTGACGCACGTGCTGGATAACGTCCGGTTCCGCCCCGGGTCGCACACGTGGAACACGGACGGAAGCGACGCGCACGACGCGAGCGCGCACGAGGCGCGTCCTATGCACTGGTCCCCATACGACCGCGTGGGCGTGGTGGACGCCGATCCTTAAGGACTTTCTCTCCCGGCGTCTCTCTCCGCCCACCCCACGGTTTCAATCCCGACACAACACCGCGACGATGCCTTTCAACTCCGCTTCTGACGCCCTTGAACTCCACCCCGACATTCGTCGCTTCGTATGGGCAACGACCCTCATCAGGCGGAGAAGAGACGCGAAGCCGAGATGCTCGAGAGATTCAAAGTCGTCGGCGATCACGTCAAAATCTCCACGAAGACGAACGCGATGCGCACGACCGGCGCCGGCAGCACGTCGTTCACGAGCACGGTCATGGGGAACGGCACGCAGGGCGTGAACACGCGCTGCGAGGAGATCGTCTATCGCAACCCTAAAAAGAAGGGCTACGTTCGATTAAATACCACGCACGGTAACGTGAACGTCGAGCTGCACTGCGACGTCGCGCCGAGGGCGTGCGAAAACTTCATCACGCTGTGCCTCGCGGGGTACTACGACGGCGTGGGGTTTCATCGTTCGATCAAAAACTTCATGATCCAAGGCGGGGACCCTTCCGGCACCGGGACGGGCGGGCAGTGCATGTGGGGAGGGAAGTTTAAGGCGCGTCCGTTCTCCTCGCGCTGACTGGTCCCCATACGACCGCGTTCGCGTCGTGAACGCCGTTCCTTAAGGACTTTCTTTTCTTCCCGGCGTACTGTGTGTTTCTCTCCGCCTACAGTACCCTTCGCTGGTTTCGATCCCGACGCGCCTACGCGACGCCTTTCAACTCCCCCCGTTTGACGCCTTTCGACTCCGCCCCGACGTTCGTCGCTTCGAACGATTGACCCTCCCTCGACCCTCACAGGACGAGATCACGCACCTCGGCCACTCCGGCCGCGGCGTCCTGTCCATGGCCAACGCGGGCCCGCACACGAACGGATCGCAGTTTTTCATCCTGTACAAATCCGCGCGTCACCTGGACGGCAAGCACACGGTGTTCGGGAACGTCGTGGGCGGGATGGAGACGCTCGCGGCGTTTGAGGTGCGTTCTATACACTGGTCCCCATACGACCCCGTTCGCGTGGTGAACGCCGATCCTTAAGGACTTTGCCCGGCGCTTCTCTCCGCCCATCCCTCGCTTTCAATCCCCGCCATCGGCGCCTTTCAACTCCATCTGACGCCTTTCAACTCCACCCCGACATTCGCTCGTATGGAACGACCCTGAGGCGGAGCCGACGGAGGACGACGATCGGCCGAGGAACGCCATCTCCATCCTCTCCACGGAGGCGCGTTCTCCTTCACACTGGTCCCCATACGACCCCGTTCGCGTGGTGAACGCCGTTCCTTAAGGACTTCTTCTTTCTCTCCTGGCGTACTGTACAGTTCAGTATGTTTCTCTCCGCCCACCACCCCTCGGTTTCAATCCCGACGCACACACCTCGACGCCTTTCAACTCCAGCCCTGACGCTTTCGTTGAACTTCACGAACTTCAGGTGTTCACGAATCCGTATAAGGAGATGGCGGAGGAGGAGGCGACGCGTGAGGCGAGGGAGAAGGCGAGGGAGGAGTCGGAAGCGCGGGAGCGCACGGAGGCGTTGAACCCCGGGCGGTGGTTCTCGGACCCGGCGGGGGAGTCACGGCGGGAGGAGGCGCGGCGACGCAGCGGCGGTGAGACTGCTTCCCATACGACCCCGTTCGCGATGTGAACGCCGATCCTTAAGGACTTTTCTCGTCGTCGCTCTTCACCCGCGCTTCCCTTTCAGCGTACGTTTGACCGGGAAGACGTTCGACTGACCGATCGCTTCACCCACGCAGGCGGCGGCGGAAAGGACGACGACGACAACGACGCGGTCGCGGGGACGAAGCGAGCCGGGGGCGTCGGGAAGTACGTGAACCAATCCGGGAAGGACACGTCAGCGGCGGCGGCGAGGACGACCGCGGCGGCCGCGCCCGGGATGTGGGGCGGCGCGAAGAAGAAGGCGAAGACGTCTGCTGGGTTCGGCAACTTCGACGGGTGGTGACCTTTAGACGCGAGCTTTGATCTGACAAAAATTCTTTCGCGAAAAAATGTTAAATCTTATTAGTCGCGAGCGATGAGACGGCAGTCGTCGTACCGTGAGCTCGTCTCGCCGCCGCCGCCGCATCCCGCGCGTCAGTACCCGTCGTCGGACCACTCCACGCTCGCTAACCCGTCGACGTTCGCGCGTATCAACTCCGCGGTCCTCTCGTTGCACCCTCTCGTCCTCCCAAACGTTTTGCTGTAGCCGTACACTGATGGATGAGGAGAAGTGTTCATCGGTCAGTTGAAAGGGACCCAGCGATCAAACGTTGAAACCGAGGGTGGGTGAAAAACGCCCAAAGATCGCACCCGATACGGTCGCGGCGTCGCGTCTGATGCGCCCTCCCCCGATCACGCGTCCGATCACCCCTCGCGTCCTCGCGTCGCTCCCGAGCTCGTCCACGAGCGCGCGGTAGACGTCCGCGTGGTACGGGCACCTCCTGACGTCGACCGACCGCACGACGAGGATCGCGGTCCCGGGCTCGTCCGGATGCGTGAGCTGGACTTGGACGTACTTGTGCGTGCCGCGCTCGAGCTTCACGATCGGGACGGATCGGAGGACGGGACCGAGCTTCGCGGCGGCGTCGTTCGAGACGTCGTCGCGCGCTCTGTCCGCGCCGATCGCCTCCGCGACGACCGCGCGCGCGGCGGCGTTGAGCGCCTCCCCGGTCTCGTCGCAGAAGCGCGCGGGCTCGTCGCTTGGGGGCATCCGTGTGTGGCGCGCGCGCGGACGAAAGTTAACATTCCGCTCTTCATCTGATAAAATTCTTTTCTGAAAAGTTGCCACAGAGCTAGCTTCTCCGGTCTCAAGCCCACAGCGCCATCTTCCACTCGTCGACTTCCGTGGGAAACACGGGCCTGAACGTCCTCGCGCTCCTCGGCGACGCCATCATGTCCTCCACCGTCGTCCTCCACTCCGCATAATGCGGCGTCTTCTGAGGGCCATTCCATACAAAAACAGTTCTCCGGTCAGTTGAAAGGGAACGCGATCAAATGTTGAAACCGAGCGATGGGTGAAAAACTTTTGTATAGAACGCACCTTATGCGCCGCCGGTCCCTCCGCGGTGGCGTAGATTTCAATCAGCACGAACCGCGTCGGGTCCTCCTCTGAGGGTGATCGTCCATACGAAGCGACGAACGTCGGGGTGGAGTTGAAAGGCGTCAGAGGTGGAGTTGAAAGGCGTCGAGGCGCGTGCGTCGGGATTGAAAGCAACGAGGGGTGGTGGGCGGAGAGAAACAAACGCCGGGAAGTATAAAAGTCCTCAAGGAATGAAGTTCACGACGCCGACGCGGTCGTACGGGGACCAGTGCGAGATGGTCTAGATGGTAGAACGCGCCCGAGCGCAGCACGTCGAATCGGAGGTTGTCCGGCTCGAGCACGCTCGACGCCGCGTTCGCGACGCACGCGTCGACGAACTCGTCCTCCATTCCGGGCTTGACGTGGACGTGGACGTGCGCGATGTGCATCGACTCCAGCGACGGCGGCGGCGGCGAAGACGCGTTCTCATCAGGGCCGTTCTATACGAGCGAACGTCGGGGTGGAGTTCAAAGGCGTCAGAAGCGGAGTTGAAAGGCGTCGAGGACGGGGATTGAAAGCGGGGGGTGGGCGGAGAGAGACGACGGCAAAAGTCCTTAAGGATCGGCGTTCACCACGCGAACGCGGTCGTACGGGGACCAGTGTGAGATAGAACGCACCTCATCTTCGTTCTCGTCGCTCGCGCCATCGTCTCTCCTCGGCTTTAGAAACGACGCCTCCTCCGGCGTCGACCGCGCGCTCGCCTTCCTCCTCGCCGCCGCGCCGCTCCCCCAGAGCCCGCGCCACGGATACACGGGGACGTACTTCCCCGCGCGCCTCGGGACCGCCATCGCGTCCGCGACGTCGTCGCGCCACCGCGCGTAGTGCGCCGTCTCCTTGTGCGCGGCGACTGACGTGAGGGTCGAGGGTCGGGTCCGTCGTTCAAAGCGACGAACGTCGGGGTGGAGTTCGTGGGGGTCAGAAGCGGAGATGAAAGGCGTCGAGGGCGGGCGTTGAACGCGAGGGACCCTGGGCGGAGAGATGCGCCGGGAGATAAAGTCCTTAAGGATCGGCGTTCACCACGCGAACGGGGTCGTATGGGGACCAGTGTGGATGGACGCATGGACGACGCACCGCCCTCGGGGGAATCGTAGATCTCCACGAGCACGAACTTCGCGTCGTCGCCGACGTCTTGAAGCACGTCGAAGCGCGCGTTGTCCTCCTCCTCGACGCTCGAACGCGCGTTCGCGATCGACGCCGCCGCGAACGCGGCCTCGGTGCCGGGGACGCACGCGACGTCCACCGTCGTGACGCGCATTTGATCCATCGATCCGCCGGGCGAGGAGGAGGAGGAGGAGGAGGATGACATCGACACGGCGCGCGTCGTCGTCCTCCGCGGCGCGGCGCGACCGCGACCGCGACCGAGGCGCGGCGCGCGCGCGCGGGTGGTGATCGCGCGAGGAGGAGGAGAGGGAGGAGGTCGACGCGCGACGCAGCGCGATACGGCGGACGCCATCGCCGTCGTCGTCGTCGCGCGCGCGGAAAAATATCTGGCGGGGACGGAGGGAGTCGCGTGCGAGACGAACAGAACGAAAAGAAACTTGGCGGCGTCACGCGTCTAGCGAACGTCTCGCGCTCTTCCTCTTCGCGCTCTCATCTCCCTCTTCGCCCCCGGGGGAGTCGCTCCCGGAGACGTCCCCGGACGCGGACGCGTCGAGCCAGCCCGCGTCGTCGTCGTTCAACGGCGACTCTGGGCGCGGCGGCGGCGCGGCGTCGTCGTGACTGTCGTCGTCGTCGTCGTCGTCGTCGTCGTCGAGGGACGCGACGAACGCGGGAGACACCGGCGACCACCGCGGCGGCTCCACGCGCTCCGCGCGGTCCTCGGAACGCCTCGGCGACGACGGCGGGGAGTCCCCCGGGGAGGAGGAGGAGGAGGAGGAGGAGGAGCGTCTCGCCGGCGGCGGCGGCGGCGGCGACGCCCCGAGCGGGTCCCCGCCCGCCGACGCCGCCGGCGCCGCTTCATCTTCCTTCTTCTCGTCCTCTTTCTCCTCCACGCGCTTCGTCGCGCCGCCCGCGACTGCCCCCCCGCCCGCGCCGCCGCCGCCGCCGCCTCTCGCGAGCGCGGCGACGCCGTGACTCACCCCGGACGCGAGCGCGCTCGCGCCGCCGCCGAACGCGCCGCCGAGCCAACTCAACGTCGACCACGCCGTCGACGACGCCGACGCGTTATTCAAACTACTACCGCTCGAAGGAGTGGCGGCGGCGCTCGCGCCGGATCCGCCGCGTTCGTCGAAGATGAGGTCGCCGCCCGCGCCACCCGACGGCGGCGGCGGGCGGAAGTTCACGCCGACGAGATCTGCCTCGGTGACGGCGCCGCCGGACGCGGCGAGGACGGCGTCTCGCCGTCGCCGCTCCACGACGCTCGGGTCTTCTTCCACTGTTCCTTCGCCTCCCGCTTCTTCTTCTTCTTCTTCTTCTTCTTCCTTCGCGCCGACGCCGCCGCCGCCGCCGCGCGTCGTCGCCGCCGTCGCCGTCGCCGTCGCCGTCGCCGTCTCGATCGCCGCCCTCGACCGGTCGGCTTCGCGGCGGAGGCCGTACAACGTGTGGTGTCCGACAGTGTCCGACACCTCGTGTCCGACAGTGTCCTTCTTCTCGCCCTCACCCGCGTCGCCGCCGCTTCCTCCTCCTCCTCCAGCGCCGCCGCCGAAGTCCTCCGCGGAGAGAAAATCGTCCAGATCTTTCCTCGCGTCGCGGCCGCGCATGAACCCGGCGACGTCGAGCTCAGCCGCGGCGGCGGCGAGCGTGCCTCGCTTCGGCGGCGATTTCGGCGGCGGTCTCCCGAACGCGCCGCGTCCGAACGCGCTGTGTCCGAACGCATCGTTGTTATCCGACACTTCGTCGTCGTCCTCCTCCAGATCCTCCTCCTCCTCCCCCGCGCCCGCGGCCGCGCGTCCGCGCCGCTCGCTCTTCGCCTGCTTCCTCGCCGCCTTGCGAATCGCCTTCAGATCCCTCGTGAGCTCCTCCTCCAGCGCGAGCTCCTGCCGGCTCCGCTGCGTCACCCGCGAGTCCCTCGCCTCTCGCTCCCTCTCCGACATGAACGCGCGAACGCGCTCCAACTGAGGGTCGAGGGTCCATCGTTCAAAGTGACGAATGTCGGGGTGAAGTTCAAAGGCGTCAGAAGCGGAGTTGAAAGGCGTCGCGGTGCGTCGTCGGGATTGAAAGCAGCGAGGAGTGATGCGCGGAGAGAGACGAACGCCGGGAAGTAAAGTCCTCAAGGGACGGCGTGCGCCGCGCGAACGGGGTCGTACGGGGACCAGTGTGTAGAATAGAACGCGCCTCGTTCGCGTGCGCGATCTCGATCGCCCTTCGACTCTCCTCGCGCGCGTCGTCCCGAGCGTAGAGCGCGTCGAACGCGGTCGCGACCTCCGCCTGGAGCAGCATCTCGTCCGTCTCAGGGTCGTTCCATACAAGCGATTGTCGGGGTGGAGTTGAAAGGCGTCAGGTGGAGTTGAAAGGCGCCGCGGGCGGGCGTTGAAAGCGCGGGATGGGCGGAGAGATGCGACGGCAAAAGTCCTTAAGAAATGGCGTTCACCACGCGAACGCGGTCGTATGGGGACCAGTGTATAGAACGCACCTCACTCATGAGGCGACACGCGGCGACGATCGACTCGTTCGCCGCCCAGACGTCGCTCACGACGCTCGGAAGCGCGCTCAGTTCTTCCTCCACCTGAGATGTCGGGGTGGAGTTCAAAGGCGTCAGGTGGAGTTGAAAGGCAACGCGGGCGGGGATTGAAAGCAGCGAGGGACCCTGGGCGGAGAGAAACGAACGCCGGGAAGTAAAGTCCTTAAGGATCGGCGCGCGCCGCGCCGACGCGGTCGTACGGGAACCAGTGTGAGACATAACGCGCCTTGGCCCAGTGCTTCGCGTGCTTCGACAGCGTCTCTCTGACGTGCTCCGCGAGCGCGATCGTCGTCTCCGCCCTCGAGAGGTGATGCGCGTTGTTCACGTCGAAGTCCGAGACGGCGGTCTCGACGGATCTCGCGAACGACGCCGCGCCGTCGCCGCCGCCGTCGCCGAAGTCGCCGCCGCCGCCGCCGCCGCCGCCCTTCGCGCTCTTTTCCCCGAAGGCGAAACCTCCTTTGGCCCCTCCCGCGCCCGCCCCGCCGCCGCCGCCGCCGCCAGAAGACGAACCGTCAACCGACGCGCCGCCGCCGCTGAGGGTCGAGGGTCCATACGAGCGAATGTCGGGGTGGAGTTCATAGGCGTCAGAAGCGGAGTTGAAAGGCGTCGATGGCGGGGATTGAAAGCGAGGGGCGGGCGGAGAGATGCGACGGGCAAAGTCCTTAAGGATCGGCGTCCACCTCGCGAACGGGGTCGTATGGGGACCAGTGTATAGAACGCGCCTGGAGCCGCCGAAGAGCGTCTCGATCTCCCGCGCGCGGCGGTGAAGCGCTTCGATCGCGGCGTCGCGCGCGGAGACGGACGACAGCGACGCGAGCGAGCCGCGGACGCTCTCCGCGGCGCTCGACGCGGTGTCGTTCATCGCGTCCACGACGTCTAAGAGCTGGTCTTGAACGACCGCGGTCTCGCCCTTGAGCCAGGAGAACCACGACGCGGTGGGCGCGCTTGAAGGCGCGGAAGGCGCGGAAGGGGCGTTCTATACGAGCGAACGGCGGGGTGGAGTTCAAAGGCGTCAGTTGGCGTTGAAAGGCGTCGAGGTGTGTCGGGATTGAAAGCGAGGGGCGGGCGGAGAGATGCGACGGGCAAAGTCCTTAAGGATCGGCGTCCACCTCGCGAACGGGGTCGTATGGGGACCAGTGCATAGAACGCGCATGATTCGGCGCGGGCGCGGGCGCTCTCATCGGATCGTCCGCTCCTTCGTCTGCGCCGCCTCCGCCGCCTCCTCCTCCTCCCGCGACGGCGTCGCCCCCGACGCGAGCCGCGGGCTCGATCGAGGACGACATGACCGACGACGACGGCGACGACGACGGCGACGGCGACGACGCGTCCGTTCGCGCGGACGACGGGGCGCGCGCGTCGGGCGAATGTGAAGATGATTTGATGATTTGATGATTTGATGATTCCTCGCGCGGTCGCGGTCGGGACTTCGACTTTTTGTGAGCTTTCGGTGAGCAATGTCGCGGTTGGCGCGATCAACGACGAACTTGAAAGCGAAAGCCGGAGCGCACCCGCATCAGATGTAAAAGATTCCACTTTCAAGAATCTTTCGCAGTGGCGAGCGCGTCGAGCTGAAAAGATCACTACACGACGCACCGGCGCGCCTCGCACGCGCGCCGTCGTCGCTCTCTCTCCCGCGCGCGTCCCTCGCGAGCAGCGCGTCGAGGGTCACCCCCCCCCTTCCGCGCGCGCGCGCGCGGCGGACGCGCGGCGACCGACCTCTCGTCCGGGGACGGACGACCGACGCGGCGTCCGAGAGAGCGAAGAAGGAAGTCGTTGCGCGGCGAGCGCATATATTAAACGATGGCGTCGTCGCTCCCGCCGCGCGGCGACGACGACGTCATCGTCGGCTACGCGCTCACGGAGAAGAAGTGCCGGAGCCTGTTCAGCCCGGAGCTCATCGCGCACGCGAGGTGCGCGCGCGGTCCCGCGCTCCCGACCCGCCCGCGTCCGCGCCCGCGGCGTCGCGCGCGTCTCCGCGGGAATAATAAAATGGCGCCGACGGCCGCCGCGCCGCCGCGTCGCGTCGCTCCCTTCCCGCGCGCGTCCGGTCGCCTCCCCGCTCGCGCGCGTCGACTGACCGACCGACGCCCCAACTCTCGTCGACGCGACCGCGCAGGGACCAGGGCGTGCACTTCCTTCCGATCGACCCCGCGGTGGAGATCGAGGCGCAGGTGCGCGCGACGCGACGCGACGCGACGCGCGCGCGGCGACCCCGTCGCGGCGCTCGAAATCCTTCGTTCGTTTCTATACACTGGTTCCCGTACGACCGCGTCGGCGTGGTGAACGCCGATCCTTAAGGACTTTGCCGCCGCCGCTTCCTCGTCCTCGTCCTCGTCGTGTCATCACGTCGTCTTCCTCCCTCCCTCCTCGTCGACGCAGACTGGGCATCCGTTCGACGTCGTCCTCCAGAAAGTCCCCGCGTCCTCGCCGGACAAGGCGACGTGGGACGACAGGATCACGGCGTACGCCGCCGCGCACCCGCGCGCGTTCGTCGTCGACCTCCCCGCGGCGGTGGAGAAGGCGCGTCCTGTTGTTATTATCACACCGGTCCCCATACGACCGCGTCGGCGCGGTGAACGCCGTTCCTTGAGGACTTTCTCTCCCATCGTGTGTTTCTCTCCGCCCATCACCCCTCGCTCTCAACTCCGACGACTTCTGACGCCTTTCAACTCCACCCACCCCGCGACAGATCGCCAACCGCGCGACGATGCTCGACGCGGTGAAGAAGCTGCACGCGGCGGCGGCTAACGAGCAGTTGGCGACACGTGTTGTTACTGATGATGTGGCAGTACACGTGGCAGAACCTGGACCGCGCACTAGCGCGTCGTCCTGCCGCGCCGTGCGCGCGCCGAGGCAGATCGTCGCGTCAGAGGGCACGGAGGAGGACGTCATCGCGGAAGTCCGCGACGCCGGCTTGGAGCTGCCGTTGCTCGCGAAATCGCTCGTGGCCAACGGGACGGCGGACTCGCACAAAGTCGCGATCGTGCACGACGTGGAGGGGCTGCGGTGCGTCGTGCGCGGCGACGTCGCGGGCCTGCGGCCGCCGTGCGTGATCCAGGAGTACGTCAATCACGGCGGGTGTCTCTTCAAGGTGTACGTCGTCGGCGACGTCGTGACGACGACGCGGCGGAAATCGTTGCCGGACCTCGCGGGCGCGCGGCGACGGCTCCGGCGGCGGCGGAAAGTGGCGGAGGCGGCGGAGCGACGGCTGCGGCGGACGTCGCGCGAGTCCGAGAGAAGGCTTTTAGAGCGGCGGGGGCGGTCTTCCGAGGACGCCGGCGGCGGCGGCGGACGGGGCGAGGTGGGGGCGGGGGCGGGGGTCCGAGGCGGCGGCGGCGGCGGCGGCGGCGACGGCGAGGGCGCGAGCGACGGGGACGCCGACGACGACGACGACGACGCGAGCGACGCCGCGTCCTTCGACGACGACGACGACGACGACGACGAGGGCGAATACTCGTATGACCGCGAAGGACGCGACGACGACGACGACGACGACGACGGCGGCGGCGGCGGCGGCGGCGGCTCGCCGACGGGCGCGCAGTCCGTCCCGCGCGTGTCGTGCTTCAAAGGCGGCCCGCTCAGGGACGAACGCTCGTGGCGGGACCGTTTGAGCGTCGACGCGGACGACGAACTTCGAGGCGCGTTCTATCTTACACTGGTCCCCATACGACCGCGTTCGCGCGGTGAACGCCGTTTCTTAAGGACTTTTCTTCCCGGCGTTTGTTTCTCTCCGCCCACGCCTCGCTTTCAATCCCGACGCACCTCGACGCCTTTCAACTTCAACTGACGCCTTTCAACTCCACCCCGACGTCGCATTGAACGATGGAACGGCCCTCAGTGCGCGAGCAAAACTTGTCGCGGTACCTCTCGAAAAATTTACGCCTGGACCCCCATAACCTGACGCTGTCGCACGTCGGCAGCGAGGCGTCGATCGACGGCACCGCCGCGAGCGACGGCGGCGTCGGCGCGACCGCGAGGGTGACGCACCGTCGGTTGGAGTCCCTGAGCGACGCGTTCGGCGGCGCCGGCGCGAGCACCACCGGAAGCGAGGGCGGCACCGGCGGATCGGGCGCCGAGGTGCGTTCTATACACTGGTCCCCATACGACCCCGTTCGCGTGGTGAACGCCGATCCTTAAGGACTTTTCCCGGCGCATCTCTCCGCCCACACCTCGCTTTCAATCCCCGCCCTCGAGGCCTTTCAACTCCGACTGACGCCTTTCAACTCCACCCCGACGTTCGCTCGTATAGAACGGCCCTGAGGACGGCGGCGCCGGCGCCGGCGGCGGCGGGGAGAACGTCCGCGTGCTGCGATCGCCGGCGCCGTCGTTCCGCCCGGACGGCGGCGAGGGCGCGCGAATGCGCGGCGATGACTCGCTGGGGTCGCCGTCGGACGCGGCGGCGGCCGGACGCCGCCGCGGTCACGGCGCGTTTCAACGAGAAGAGGGGGGCGACGCCGGCGACTCCTACGGGCAAACAGTCTCCCGCGTCGTCGCCGCGCCCGACGCCGATTTCGTCCGCGACCTCGCGCTGTCCCTGAGAGACGAGCTCGGGTTGCGACTGTTCAACTTCGACCTCATCAAGGTGGTCGGCGCGGCGAAGGACGAGTGGCTCGTGGTGGACATCAACTACTTCCCGGGCATCGCGAAGATGCCGGGGTACAGGCGCGTTCTCCTTCACACTGGTTCCCATACGACCGCGTCGGCGCGGTGAACGCCGATCCTTAAGGACGGAATTTTGCCGTCGCATCTCTCCGCCCATCACCCCTCGCTGGTTTCAATCCCGACGCACACACCGCGACGCCTTTCACCTCCGCTTCTGACGCCTTTCAACTCCACCCCGACATTCGCTCGTATGGAACGACCCTACAGCGACACGTTTTGCGGGTTTCTCAAGTCGGCGAAGCGCACAGCTGGCGGGGGGACCGGCGTCGGCGCGGAGAGCGGTGGGAGAGGAGAGGCGGCGACCGGCGGCGCGGCGTCCAGGAACGGCGACGCGTGAGAGAGAGAGAGAGAGAGAGAGAGAGAGAGGAGGTCGAGGGCGCGAGGGAGGGTCTGAAAAAGCACGTGACCCGCCCTGAGAGCCCTAGACTCGGGAAGATTCTTTGTTCCATCGATTGATTCATTTTTTTTTTGGTCCTCGCCTCGCTCCTTAGTCGCCGTCGCCGTCGCCGTCCCCGGCCTCGTCCGTCTCCCCCCCCGGATTCAGCGGCGACTCCCGCGCCGCCGCCGCCGCAGCCTCACGCGTCTCCGTCTTCGTCTCCGCGACCCACGGCTTATTCGCGACGCACAGCTCCCCCGCGACGCACCCGAAATCGCACGCGGGCTCGTCCTTCTTCCACCCGCACCCGGGCTCGTCCGGTAACGCGTCCAGCCGGTCGATCGCGCCGCGCATCAACCCGATCATGTCGGTCAAAATCGCGTTCAACGCGCCGTCGACTTTGGGTCGTTCCATACGAAGCGAAGTCGGGGTGGAGTTGAAAGGCGTCAGTTGGCGTTGAAAGGCGTCGCGGTCGGGGATTGAAAGCGAGGGACCCTGGACGGAGAGACACGCCGGCGAAAGTCCTTAAGGATCGGCGTTCACAACACCGCGCCGACGCGGTCGTATGCGGACCAGTGTATAGAACGCACCTTTCGCGCCGTCTTGCAGCGTCAGGTCCCCGCGGTCGCCCGCGTCCGCCGGCGGCATCCTCGGCTTGTGCGACCGCGGATCGCGGACGTGTTTCGTATCCACGTACGGCCGCTTAGGGTCGTTCCATACGAGCGAACAGCGGGGTGGAGTTGAAAGGCGTCAGATGGAGTTGAAAGGCGTCGAGGTGTGTCGGGATTGAAACCGAGGGGTGGGAGGAGAGAGACGCCGGCAAAAGTCCTTGAGAATCGGCGTTCACCACGCCAATGCGGTCGTATGGGAACCAGTGTATAGAACGCACCTTATCCCACGACCAGACCGCGTTCTTGTTCGCGTCCAAGTACGTCGCGCCCCAGGTGTAGTGATACAGCGACGCGTTCCCCGCCGCGCGGTCCGCGGGCGGCTGATGCGTCAAAGAGAAGTCATGTATCTGTCAGTTGAAAGGGGCCCACGCGATCAAATGTTGAAACCGAGGGGTGGGTGAAACACGTGTGGCGATACGAGTAACGCACCTGCGCGATGAGCGTCGTCGCGCTGGGCTCTTGCACGTCGTGTTTCACCCCCGTCACCGCGGCGGCGACGTCGTACGCGTACATCTCTCGGACCCACCCCAGGCGTTCTTTCGCGACGTCGTCCGCCTCGATCGCGGCGGCGATGCGCTCGTACTCGTCGATTAAACGCACGAGATCGGAGCGTTTTATCATCACCGGCGCGGGACCCGAGCGCATGACGTCCTCCACCCTCACCGAGTCCCTCTTCTCCTCCGGGATGAGCTTCCGTATCACCTCGGGAAGTTTCGGAAACTTCGGGTCGATGTAATCGAAGTGAAACGCGATCGCGGGAGAGTTCGGCGGCGGCGCGGGCATCGCGCGTCGCCACACGTAATCCGTCTCTATGAGCAAATAGTGTTGCGCGCCGCGGCGGCTGTCGGACGTGCGCAGCCATTTTTTTATCGCGTCCGGACGATCCGCGACGGGGAATTCGCACCACACGTCGCACGCCGCGTGCAGCGAGTCCACCCTGGGGGGTTGAAAGGGACCGGGTTGAAAGGGACCGACGCGATCGAACGTTCGTTGAAAGCGAATCGCGGCGGGCGAAGAGCGGTCGACCACGGGGAAAGTTCAACTCCTTACGGGTCGTATAGGGACCAGTCTCGTCTCGTCGCTCTCACCTGACCGTGGGCACCTCGGCCATGAGCTCGTCGTCGGTTCTTCTGTGTAACAGACGCGTGAAGTGCAGCATATCGCTCCCGGGCTGGACGTCAAGGAACGTTCTATACATTATCCGCGTCTGCCAGTTCAGGTACGGGCTGCCGTTCGACGTCGCGACGACGTGGATGCCGGCGGCGGTATTAGGGCCGTTCTATACAAGCGAAAGTCGGGGTGGAGTTGAAAGGCGTCAGTTGGAGTTGAAAGGCGCCGAGGACGGGGATTGAAAGGGAGGGGTGGGCGGAGAGATGCGACGGGCAAAATCCTTAAGGATCGGCGTCCACATCGCCAACGCGGTCGTATGGGGACCAGTGTATAGAACGCACCTTATACGATTCTGATTCTGATTCTTTCGTCGACGACGACGACGACGACGACGACGACGACGACGACCGCGACGGGGCGGCCGGCGACGGCGGCGCGGGCGGGTCCCCACGCCTCCGCGCGCTCGGCGCCTCCTCCTCCGACGTCGCCGTTTCCCTTCTCGGCGACGACTTTCGACGGCGTCGCCGCGCGTCGTCGTCGTCGTCGTCGTCGACGTCCTCATCCTCGGCGTCGACGAACGCGCTCGCGAACGACGCCCCCCCGCTCGTCGCGTCCCCGCCGCCCGCGCCGAGGACGACGCCGCCGCTCGACTCAAACTCGCTCACGCGCTCCGCCTCCTCCTCCTCCTCATCGTCGTCGTCATCGCGCGCGGACGCCCGCGCCGGCCCCTCGTCTCCGCGTCGTCGATCGCGGGAGGATGCGATCGCCGCCTCCGGTCCGCCGCGATTGCGCGCGCGCTCCGGCGCGGGCCCCCACGCCCATCGCGTGAGCTCGTACGCGATCGTCAGCGACGCGATGAAGAGGAACAGGGTGACGCATCGCCTCGATCGCGCTCTCGACCCGCGCGCGGAGGTCGCCCCCATCGCGGGAGGGAGGAGGATCTCGCGCCTCGACAAGTGTCGCGCGTGGCGTGGATCGAGCGCGAACCTCAGCGCAGCGGTGTGAGAACGTTGTTAGTCTGTCTGGTGGTGTTCATAGGTCAGTTGAAACGGGACGCGATCAAATGTTGAAACCGAGTGGTGGGTGAAAATCAGAACCTGGAAAAAACCGGCTGTAACCGTTGAGGTGCCGATACCGGACGACCGCGCCGCGAGCCCGCCACACGCGCACGACGCGACTCGCGCATCGCGCTCGAGCTCGCGACCGCGCGTCAAATCCGCGAAGACGCGAACGGCGACGCGGAGGATCCGGCGGCGCGAGGCGGCGGCGTCGGCCGCGAGATCTCGCGCGCGCGGCCGTTCCGAGAGGGGCATCGCGTCGTCGTCGAGTTCCGTGGAAATAATTCGTTCGTTCGCGCCGCGTCCGCCGCCGCCGTCATGAGCAGCACGAGCGGCGGGAGCGACGACGGCGACAGAGGCGGCGGCGGCGGCGGCGGCGACGGCGCGACGCCAAAGTCAGAGAAGAAGAAGCGCTCGGGCGCGGCGAAGAAGCACGCGCGCAAGCTGAAGAACGCGACGCAGATGGCGGAGCTCAGAGAAAAGATGCGCGTCGCGCGCGAGAGCAAAGCCGCGTCCTCCGCGGCGGCGACGGCGGCGACCGCGGCGGCGACCGCGGGCGCCGCCGACGCCGACGCTGACGACGCGCGGGGTTTGGCGTCGGCGTCGGCGCCGCCGCCGCCGCCGCCGCCGCCGCCGCCCGCGTCGTCGTCGTCGTCCGCCTTCGCCCCGGGTGCGATCCTCGTCGCCGCGGACAAGGCGTACTTGGAGGGCGACCTCGACCGCGCGGCGACGCTGTACGAGGGCGCCGCCGCGGACGACGGCTCCGGGTTCGCGCCGCTGGCGTCGATGCGAGTCCACGCCGGGGATTTATCCGGCGCGCTGGATGTCCTGCGCGCGGCGGCGGCGGCGGCGGCGAACGCGAAGGACGCGTCGAGAACATCATTCGACGCCGACGCTGCGCGGAGGCTCGCGATGGACCTCGCCGAGCTGTGCGCCGCGGCGGCGTCGGCGTCGAGCGCGTCGGCGCCGCCCGCCGCGCTGTCGTTCGCGACGCCGACGGGGACGCGTCGGAAGGCGTTGACGAGCTCCGCCGCCGCGCGCGTCTCCGCGGCGGCGTCGAAGCAACTCGCGGCGGGCTTGTTCCTCCGCGCGCACGCGAAGGGGGACGTGAACGCGCTGATCCGAGCGTCGGAGACGATCGCGTACGGCGGCGAGGGGGACGACACGTCGCCGCGCGCGGACGCGGACGGATGGCGGCGCGCGGCGAGGATGGCGTGCGCAGCCGGGCGAGCGCTCGGGGAATGGAAATCGCAAACGCCCGCGAACGACGACGACGCAAGGCCGCGGTGAGACTGCTTCCCATACGACCCCGTTCGCGTGGTGCACGCCGTTCCTTAAGGACTTTTCCCGTCGTCACTCTTCACCCGCGCTTCCCTTTCAACGTTTGACCGGTAAGACGTTCGACTGACCGATCGCTTCACCCACAGGAACGACGACGACGCGCGGCGGCGCGCGGCGAAGGCTGCGTTCGCGGTGGCGGCGGGGCACCTCGTCGCGCGCGCGCGCGCCGTCGGCGACGACGTCGCGCGCATCGCGGACGTCGCCGCGGAGGCGGCGTGGTGTTTAGGCGAGAAGGACGTCGCGGGCGCGTCGGTTGACGTTTTATCTTCCGTCGGCGGCGCGGCTAGGGAACCCCGCGCGTTGGTCGTGAACGCGTGCGCGGCGGCGTGCGCGGACGTCGTCGAGAACGTCGCGGCGTCCAAGAAGATATGCGTCGACGGTGCCGACGATTCGAATCCTCCTTTGGGTGCCGAGGGTGCCGAGGGTTTAGGTGATGTCGACGTGGACAAATCAGATGCGTCTTCCGCGGCTGTCGTCGTGAACGCGATATCGACGCTGATCGCCGTCGCGCGATCCGCGGTGACGTCGCTCCCTTCAGGTGCGTTCTCCTTCACCACACTGGTCCCCGTACGAACTCGTCCGCGTGGTGAACGCCGATCCTTAAGGACTTTACTTCCCGGCGTCACTCTCCGCCCGCCCACCGCTTGCAATCCCGACACACCTCGACGCCTTTCAACTCCGCTTCTGACGCCTTTCAACTCCACCCCGACGTCGCTTCGTACGGACCCTCGACCCTCAGACGCGTCGGACGACGCGAGAGAGACGACCGCGGCGGACGTTCTCGGCGACGACACCGCGCGCGTGTGCAAGGCGCTGTGGGCGAGCCGGTGCCGGGACATGCACGCGATGCACGCGAAGACGCACGCGAGCGACCTCGTCGAGCGGCGCACGCGGACGATCGAGTCCAAGTCCGAGGCCAAGTCCGCCAAATCCGCTAAGGCGCGTTCTATACACTGGTCCCCATACGACCGCGTTCGCGTGGTGAACGCCGATCCTTAAGGACTTTTCCCGGCGCGTCTCTCCGCCCAGCCCCCGCTTTCAATCCCCGCCCTCGGCGCCTTTCAACTTCAACTGACGCCTATGAACTCCACCCCGACGTTCGCTTGTATAGAACGGCCCTAAATCCGAATCCGAGTCGAAGACGCGCGACGACGCGTCCGACGACGCGTCCGACGACGCGTCCGACGACGCGTCCGACGACGCCGACGACGCGTCCTCAGGCTCCGCGGACGAGCGCCTCGAGGCGTCGTCGCGGGCGGACTTGAACCTCGCGCGCGCGGCGATCGCACTCGCGGCGTGCCACCCGAACGACCCCGCGGTGTACGCGCACTGCCTCGCGTCGTGCGGTGAGACTGCTTCCCATACGACCCCGTTCGCGCGTTGATCGTCGTTTCTTAAGGACTTTTCCCGTCGTCACTCTTCACCCGCGCTTCCCTTTCAACGTTTGACCGGTAAGACGTTCGACTGACCGATCGCTTCACCCACGCACGGCGCTCAGCGTCCATCCCGGAGCCGTCCGCGGAGACGGCGGAGGCGTTCGAGGCGCGTTCTTTCTTCTGTGTTTGTTCACACTGGTCCCCGTACGACCGCGTCGGCGTGGTGAACGCCGTTTCTTAAGGAGGACTTTTCTTCTCTCCCGGCGTACTGTATGTTTCTCTCCGCTCACCGCCCCTCGCTGGTTTCAATCCCGACGCGCGCGCCGCGACGACGCCTTTCAACTCCGTCGTCTGACGCCTTTCAACTCCTCCCCGACGTCGGTCGCCTCGACCCTGGACCCTCCCTCGACCCTAAGGCGTTGACGCCGCCGGACGCCGGCGCGGCGATTCTCAAGCCGCTGCGCGCGTTTCGAGCGCGCGCGGAGTCTGCGGCGCACTCGCCGCCCGCGTCGCCCAGGGACTCGGGCGCGGGCGCGGCGCTCTTATCGCAGCTCGATCAAGCGCGCGATCAGGCGCGTTCTATCTCACACTGGTTCCCATACGACCCCGTCCGTGTGGTGAACGCCGTTTCTTAAGGACTTTCTCTCCCGGCGTCTCTCTCCGCCCAGGGTCCCTCGCTTTCAATCCCGACACACCTCCCTCGGCGCCTTTCAACTCCGCTTCTGACGCCTTTCAACTCCACCCCGACATTCTTCACTTTGGTTGGAACGCGCGATCAGTACGTCGGCTTGATTTTCGACGAGCTCATGAACGTCGCCGTCGGCGGCGCCGCCGCCGTCGCCGCCGCGCGCGCGGCGGTCCCGCCCGGGCCGATCGCCCGCGCGATCAACCGTAACGCAGGTAAACCGGCCGTTTCGTTTTCATCCCTGGACGAGGACACGATGACGACCTCATCCCCCGCGAAAGCGTGGTGCTCCGGCGGCGTCGTGCCGTACTACGCCACGTGCGTCCGCGATCCGTTCGCGGCGAACGCGTCGGTGGATCCGACGCCGCGGCTGCTCGGTCTCGTCCCGGACGCGATGTCCACGCCGCCGGCGATGCGAAGGGTGTCTCTCGGGGATTTACCCCCGGGGTCGTTGTCCGCGATGGAGGCGCGGGGGCAGGCGGGCGCGGCGGTTGACGGTTCATCTTCCGTCGGCGGCGCGTTCGGGTCTCCGACGCCGACGCCGGCGGCGGACCCGGACCCGGACCCGGCGGCGACCTCAGGTGCGTTCTATACACTGGTTCCCATACGACCGCGTTCGCGTGGTGAACGCCGATCCTTAAGGACTTTTGCCGCCGTCTCTCTCCGCCCATCCCTCGCTTTCAATACCCGTCCTCGATACCTTTCAACTCCACCTGACGCCTTTCAACTCCACCCCGACATTCGCTTGTATGGAACGACCCTCAGCGTCCGAGGAGGATAACTACAGCGACGAGAGCTTCGGCGCGTCCTCGAACGCGGCGGCGGCGGCGAACGGCGGTACTACGACAACTCGTGGTGGACGCGGCGGCGTCGCGGTCACGACGCTGATCCTCCCGTCTTCCGACGCGTCGGACGCGGAGCCGCGGGAGTATCAGGCGCGTTCTCCTTCACACTGGTTCCCATACGACCGCGTTCGCGTGGTGAACGCCGTTCCTTAAGGACTTTGCCCGGCGTCTCTCTCCGCCCAGGGTCCCTCGCTTTCAATCCCCGCCCTCGACGCTTTTCAACTCCACCCCTGACGCCTTTCAACTCCACCCCGACATCGCTTCGTGTGGACCCTCGACCCTCAGAAGACCCCGGAGCCGGTCGCGGACGAAGCGTTCTCGCTGGCGACGACGGCGCTCGAGACGTCTGGTTCTGCTTCGTCCGACGATAGCCTCGCCGCGATCGAGGACGCGCTGCGACGAAGCATCGCCCGCGACGACGACGACGACGCCGATGGGGACGCCGAGAGCGACGTCAGCGGCGGCAGCGCGAGCGGCGACGAGGACGGCGCGAAAGGAAACGCGGCGGCGACGGCGGCGGCGACGACGACGACGACGACGACGGTCGCCGCCTCCGGGCTCGACGTCAGCCGCACGTCGTCGATGGACTCCGAGGTCGCCGCCGCCGTGGACGCGACGAGAGCCGCCGCGGCTAAAGCGGCGGTCGCGAACGCCATGGCGGGCGCGTACGACGCGCCGATGATGACTCGACCCGGTCGCGCGCGCGGCGGCGGCGGCGGATCGGCGGGAAAGTCGGCGGTGGGGGCGCGCGCGGGTCACGCCGAGGGGTCCTTCTCCGCGGCGGCGGCGGCGACGGCGGCAGCGGCGGCGGCGGCGGGAGATGTATTACCCTCCCGCGTCACGCCTCTGCTCACGCGGTACGATAAGCAGGTGTACGGCGACCGGAGAGCGGGCGGCGCGCGCGCGATGGGGGGCGGCGCCGGCGGCGCCGGCGGCGGAACGCATTTGCGTTTGCTGACGCGCGAAGGGATGCGACGCGCCGCCGCGGAGGCGGCGAAAGCGGCGGCGCTCGCCGCGGACGCCGCCGCGAAGGCGCAGCAGAACGCAAATGAGTGGAGAAGCGCTGAAAACCCGAACTCGAAAGTAACGCCTGGCGTGGGGGCGTTACGCGCGATGAACGCGGACGTCCAGGCGGTCATCGAAGCCGCCGTCGCCGCGGCGACGCGAGACGCGGAGACTCGCCTCGCGGCGACGCTCGAAGCCGCGCTCGCGAAGATCCGCGAGGACGACGCCGCGTCCTCCGGGGCAGCGAACAGCGGGGATGATGTTACTGGCGAGAAGAAGGAGAAGGAGAAGAAGAAGAATACCTTGACGGCGGACGGCGTAACGGACGACAACGGGGCGTTACTTTTTACGATCGACGCGGCGATCGCCCGCCACCCCGGATTACGCCCGTCGTCGCCCATTCGCACCGAGTCGGTCGAAGACGCCGCCGCCGCCGCAGCGCTGGAGGCGTCCAAAGCCGGCCCGGACGCGCAGTCGATGTACTACAGCTCCTACAACGTCGCGCTGGACGCCGCGACGACGACGACGGCGACGACGGCGGCGGCCGCGTCCGACGCCGCGCGCGTCGTCCGCGTCCGCGTCGGAGAGAAGGGCCCACAACCTTTTCCGACGGCGGCGGCGGCGTCGGCGGCGGCGGTCGCGTCGTCGATGGCGTCCGCGGGCGCGGCGGGGAGAGCGGCGAGCCGCGCGCGCGCGGAGCGGATGCTCGAGCGGCGAAGACGCGTCGCGAACGCGGGGAGGAACGGACGGCCGGAGGTGCGTTCGAGTCACACTGGTTCCCATACGACCGCGTTCGCGTGGTGAACGCCGATCCTTATTGAGGACTTTTGCCGTCGTCTCTCTCCGCCCAGGGTCCCTCGCTTTCAATCCTGACACAACTCGACGCCTTTCAACTCAGCTTCTGACGCCTTTGAACTCCACCCCGACATCGCTTTGAACGATGGCCCGACCCTCAGTTGTCTCACTTTTTAGGCGGCGACGACGACGCGCGGCGGCTCGCGTCCGTCGTCGACGCGGAGCTCGCGGAGAGGCAGATGCGCGCGCTGTTAAAAGACGAAGATAAAGACAAGGGAGGAAAAGAAGGTAACAACAGTGGTGGTAACGGTCCATCGGAAGGCGTTTCGACCACCTCGAAGAGCTTCACCGAACGACGGGCGCCTCCCTCCCCCCGGGAGTTTGGGATATTCGCCGACTTGGCGTCTGAGAAGTCGTCCGGCGCCGCCGTCCTCCGCGCGAGCGACGCGCGACGGTCGCGTCCGAAACCGCCGCTCTCCGCGCGTTCATCCGTGAACTCCCAGCTCGGCGGCGGCAGCGGAAAAGGGTTATGGGCCCGGAGCAGCCTGAACGACACCGTCGACGCGGCGTGGGATAAATTCGACGACTCCGTCGACGTCCGCGCGTCGCGACTCGACGCGTTGCTCGACACGTCGGACGCGCAAGAAGACGCTGTCCTCGCCGCGGAGGCGGCCGCGGCGGAGGCTGAGGCCGCGGCGATGGCGGACCCGATCAAGGACGCGATCGACGCGATCGCGGTCGCGGCGTCGCGAGCCGCGGTGACGACGCCGCGGGCGCCGGCGGATCCGTTCCCGTACTTGCTTCCGTGGGTGCAGAAGAGAGCCCGCGCGCTGTCGCAGCTCTGGTCGCAAGCGTCGCATCCGTCGCGGCGGTCCGCGGTCGCGGCGGCGGCGGGGATGGTCCGAGGAGGGTCGACAGGGTCGCCCTCGTCGGCGCTCAAACAGAAGCCGACGCGCGGGGACGTGCTCGATCGCGCGGAGCTCGCTCGGTTCACGCGGCTCTTGTTACCCCCCGAGGCGGACGCCGCGCGGTCGCTCTGGTACATGCACGCGTGCGTGTCCACCGAGTGCGGCCCCGAGGTGTCGCTTTCGGACTTCACGCGGCAGGTCAAGGAGGGCGCGAAAGCCGGCGCCGCCGCGGAGGCGTCGGTAACGCTCGAAGAGGATGCGTTTACGCGCGCGCACGAGGAGTTCGAGTACGACGTCGTCCGCGTGTCGGAATGTACGGAACCGACCGGAACCCTAAACCCCGGGGAATCGTCGTCGGGGTCGCCGTTCGCGACGCCGACGAAAATGGGGACCCCGTCGTCGGCGAGAAAACGAAAACCGTCGTCGGGCATGTCGACGACGCCGGGACGCGCGGGCGGGCTCGCCCCCGGCGGCGGCTTCGGCCAAGGCTTTCGAACGCCGCACGACGCGACGCTCGCGCGCGTCGCCGCCGCGGTCGACGTCGACGTCGGCGCGATCAAACGCCGGTTTCACCGCGGCGGCGTCCACGGCCCTTTCTGCCTCTCCCCCGAGGAGCTCTCCGCGACGCTCCTCGAGCAGAGCTTCCCCGCCGCGGACGTCCGCGCGGTCCTCGCGGAGCTTCGCGTCTGGGAAGGGTACCCGTCGAAGATTCGATTCGCGAAGTTTCGAGCGATGCTTCGGCCGCGGCGGGACCGCGTCAAGGAGCGCGCGATGAAGGCGCGCGACGCGGGCGCGGAGGCGCGGCGAGCCGCGGAGGAGGACGTGGCGAACGGCGTCCCGCTGACGATTCCGACGGGGGGTGGGGGCGCGGCCGCGGGGGGCGACGTCTCGGTCGATTTCGAGGCAGCGACGCCGAAGGCGGCGGCGGCGGCGGCGGCGACGGATAAGGAGGACGTCGAAGCACTCGAACCGCCGCGCGCGCCGGGCGAGGACGGAACGCGAATCGACGCCGACGACGCCGCGGACGCCGACGTCGCCGCGGAGACGGAAAAGGCGAAGGCGACGGCGCGCGACGCGTTAAGCGCGCTCGAGGCTGAGGCGCGCGAGTGCCTCACCGCGGACGTCCCCAGGGAGAGAGAAGACGTCGCGAGGGACGAGACGCGCGCGCGGCGCGTCCGCGACGTCGTCGAGGGACCTTCTTCGCCCGACGCGGCGGCGGCGACGCGGGAGGAGACGATCGCGTACGCGCGACGACTCGCGGCGCGATTGCCGCCGCCAGCGTCGTTGACGGTGCCGTCGAGGGACGAATCCCTCGACGTCGAGGCACTCGAGCCGCCGAACGCGGCGAAGACGCCGGAACTGGAGCCGGACGCCGCGTTCGGCGCCGCGGTCGCTGCTGAGCGGTCGCGGTCTCGAGATCCAGCGATCCAGCCGCCCGCGGACGACGACGACGACGAAGCGTATGGGAACCAGTCTGACGAAGCGTCAGAGGCGCTGGAGTACGACAGCGACAGCGAGCCGTTGGAGGACGACGCGTTGGACGCCGCCGTCGCCGCGGTGGCGTCGCACTTGGGGGTGCCGAAGGGTGCCAACGAGAGCGCTGACGTGGACCAATCAGAAGACGTAGACGACGATGACCTGTCGCTCTCCGCGTCGGCGAGCCCGCCGGGGAGCGGTTCGGGCTCGGGCTCGGGAGGAGGGAGCGCCAAGCTCCGAGCCGCGCGCGACGCCAAACTCGAAGCGTCCCGCTCGCCGTTTTCGCGACGGACGGAACGGAACGCGTCGGAGGCGGCGGCGGCGGTCGCCGCCGCCGCCGCAGCGACGGTTGACGTTCCATCTTCCTCCGCTTCCGAACGCGAACGCGACTGGCTCGCGCGCGCGACGCCGGAGGAACGCGCGGCGCTGGCGCTCCCGGATCGCCGCCCGGCGCGAAACGTCGTCGCCGCCGCGCCGGGGCCGGGGCCGGGGCCAGGGCCGGGGCGGGGCGGCCGCGACGCGCAGCAGCGCGCGACGGAGGCGGACCGCCTGCGGAAAGCCGCCGCGGGCGTCGTCTTGGACGGCTTCAAGGAGGTCAACTCGGAGCTCGCGAGGCTCGAACGCGACGCGGACGCGCTCGAGGAGGATTTGGAGAAGAGCGCGGCGACGATGGCGGCGATCGAGGTGAGACTGCTTCCCATACGACCCCGTTCGCGTGGTGAACGCCGTTCCTTAAGGACTTTCCCCGTCGTCACTCTTCACCCGCGCTTCCCTTTCAACGTTTGACCGGTAAGACGTTCGACTGACCGATCGCTTCACCCCGCCACCCACGATCGACCCTCTTTGACCCTACAGAGCGCGAGGGACGCGAGCGCGACGTCGCACATGCGACGGCTCGCGACGCAGGCGAGAGCGCTGCGGGAGAAGGTGGAGGAGGAGGACGCGGCTGGGGACGCGGCGCGCGCGTTTTTGGAGCGCGAGCGAGGGCGGCGATGATGAACGAGCGTCGCGGGGACCCCGACGGATTATTAAGACTACATCTATCTATCGTTCGCTAAAAATCTAATGTATAACGCCACACAGGCGGCCGTTTTGAACTGGTTAAACTTCAAAGCCGTCGACCAGAGCTCTCTCTCTTCGTCCGCCGCGTTCGATCGGTCACCACCGCCGCCGTCGCGCCGCCGACCGCGAACGCGCCCAACCCCACCGCGCATCGCATCGCGACCGGCGGCCCGGTCGCTCTGTAAAAATCCCTCCAGCTCGCGATCTTCAGCGGCTCGCCGAGCGTCGCCGTCGCCGCGCTGAGCGCGCCGCCGGCGTCGACGATCGGAAAAAGCGTCCGTCGCGCGATCGCCCAGACGCCACCCATCGCGCCCGCGCCCGCGAGTCGCCCGAGCGACGACGACGGCGCGTCGACGTCGTACGTCGCGAGCGAGGAGTCAGATGACGACGCGAGCGCGTGACCGAGGTACCACGTCGCGACGCACCCGCCGAGGAGCGACGGAGGGCCGACGAGCACGAGGACCCCGGGGCACATGTCGTGTGATCTGAGGTGCCCGCTAAGAGTTCTCGCCGCAGCTGTGTACGTGACTTCCGTACTACACGTACAGTATCGTATGGAGAGATAAGCATAGAATACTACGAAAGTACTTTCGTACGAAAGTACTTGTGACTAAATACTCGATACCTACTCACTTGGAATATTTCTTTGAGTAACAGGGTCTGGTATATGTACTTTCGTACTTTCGTACGAAGGTAGCTAACTTCACGTACGTAGATATGTACTGTAGTGTAGTTATGTACGACCCTTCGTATCTATTTGCAAATCTTAAATATCCGGAACCTGATTGGTCGAAACCGGAATAACATAGAATACGTGCAATACCGCACACACATTCCACACACACATTCCTTCTTCGCGCGCCGTCGCGCGCCGTCGTCGTCGTCGCGAAGACGATGGGGACGATAAACCCCGCGTCGATCATCATGGCGCCCATGATCGCCTTGGCCGGCGGCGACGCCGCGCGACGACTCGTCCGGAACGCGATGCAGCACGAGGGCCGCTCCCGAATGATGAAGATCTTCTTCGCCGTGATCCCCGTCCCGGAGCAGTTCTACGCCCGCTACAAAGACCTCGAGCTCATCAACACGCGACGGATCATCGGGATCGCGACCGCGGTCTTATACGCCGCGGTCGCGATTTCCTTCGCGGTCGGCCTGTGGTTCTACTACACCATCAAGGTGAATCACACGCTCGTCTCCGCGTGGGAATGGTCCGTCTCAGGATACGACTGCAAGCCGCTTTCCGGGGACGAGTTCTATGGAAACACGTACACCTACGCGGAGTGCCAGGCCAACTATCGCCCGGTCTCCGAGGATTCGATCGACTTCACGAAGCGCGCGGTCGGCAGGAGGTTCGGGAACGCGTGGAAGGCCACTGGGGGTGGGTCGCTAATCGTGGCCGCGGACGGATACGGAAGCGTGTCCTACAACCCGTTCGCGACGCAAAACAGCGAAGGCTTACAGGCGAAGTACCTCTCGACCGAGCCCGAGGATACCCACGAAGCCAGCCCGTTCACGCCCGATGGACGCGGCGGGTGGTACGGCGACGACGCCGTGAACTCCGCGGCGAACGTCGCGACGGGGAAGTACATCTACCTCGAACCTGGAGATCACTTCGTCGGCATTTGCGCGCCGAGCGGCGGGGCACTCTATCTGGATGACTCTACCACGCAAAGTGTGACCGCGGGGATAGATTGCACAACGGACGCCTTGGACGCCGCGTACAAAGCGACCTGGGTCGCCATGTTCGAGAAGGTCATGGAGACGTACGGCGACGTGTGTCACTACACGTACTCGAACAGGCCGTTCCTGTGCACGAAGAACGAGCGGCAGCACTGGCTCACGATTTTCGCGCTCGCGAATAACATAAGCGCGCTGCTGTACACCTTCCTCGCGATCGCGCTCATCAAGGCCGTGAGAGGAAAGCCGACGGACCGCGGGGAGACGAAACACTGGGTGAAACGGTTGCCGTTACCCCCCGAGCTGTACAACGAGCAGTACGACCTCACGTTCGTGACGGGGGACGTCTTCGCCAGCGTCGTCACGGCGGTGATTTACGTCGTCACCGCGGCGTCGTTTATGTTCTTCTTCTTTTTTTATTCGGACGAGAACAACTACGACGCGACCGAGATTCTCACGAGCGAGTACGAGGTAAATGGGTTCGAATGCTTCCCGACGGAAGCGCACACCGGTTTCCGGACGACGCACTCGTACGATCAGTGCGTGGAGGAACTCAAGCAGAGGCCCCCGAGCGCGGCCACCGTCACGTTCCAGACTAATTATGGCAGCGAAGACGCCACGCATACGCAAGTGTATAACTCCTTGTGGATGCCGTTCAAGAAAATGGAGGAAGACGCTGAGTTCCTCGCCGAGAGCACGTGGGGCAATTTCGAGCTGATTCCCGGGTCGTATCTCGAAGACGTGACCGAGCCCACCGAGATCGCGGCGAACTCTTTACTGAGCTTCGGCGTCAAAGCGTGGACGACGACCGGGGCGACGCGGAAGTGGTTCTCGCGCCACGCCGGTTGGCCCGCGAACGTGTACATATCTCGGTCGAGCGCGTGGTCGGACCACGACGGGTCGAAAGATGCGGCGATCGCCGCCTGGGTGAAGGTCGCGGATCACATCGGGGATAAACTGTGCGACTACACGAAGGAGCAACCGCCGTACCAATGCGTTGAGGATTTGAACCTGTTCAGCGTGAATAACATCCTGAATTCGCTCGCGCTCGCGTTCGGTCTCGCGCAGCTCATCTACGCCATCTTGAGCTACCTCGCGGTGATTTTCTTCGCGGAACGGAACCGCATGAGCAAGCAGCCGATTCGTTCGTTGAAACCAGAGCGCACGTGGCTGTCGCGCGTCCCCGTGCCAGAGAAATTTTACGAGCTCAACGCGCTCGATTTAATCGCCAAACCGATGATCGTCTTCTCGGCGTTCATGGGCATGGCAGTCGTCGGCGCGCTCGCGTTTTACTTCACGTACATCATCTACGACGCGCAGCGGTTCACGGATACGGCAACCGTGGACGGGTACCAGCTCGACGGGTACACGTGCAAGCCGACGGCGACGGCGCGGTACGGCTCGCAGACGGCGGGGCTTCCGCCGTGGACGTACGCGGAGTGCGTCGCGAAACTCGAAGCGCCGACGGTCGAGAACTCCGGTCTGAACGACCTCTCGAAATTGACACCGGCCGGGGATACGTTTGACAGCTATCCTTCTAATGTCGCCGGGACGACGACGTACGCTAATAACCTGTACAGCACGCCGGTGCGTTCACACATGGATTAGACGCGTTTTTCACCCGTACCTTCTCGGTTTCAACACTCGATCGCTCCCCCTTTCAACTGACCGACGATTTTTTTTCGCGCGCGCGGCGTCGCTTGCAGTTCGACCAACCCGTGCGGTTCGCGCCGTGGGGGAAAGCCCTCCCCGGATTCGACTGGTACCGAGGGTGCACGAGCGACTGCGAGCCGTCGTGCGAGTGGTCGCACCCCGCCGGCGACACGCGGTACGACTGGGGGCAGACGTTTAACTGCAAGCACGGGGTCAAGACGTGGGACGCGCCCTACGCGTCCTTCGACGCATACTTCACCGCTAAGATGACCGCGTGGAAGTCGTCGTTCGACGGCTCCGGTCTGACGTTAGAGAACGACCCTCGATTCGGCATCTACATCAAGTACGCGAACGCGGCCGCGAAAAAAGAGTCGGAGGTTGTCGCGCAGTTCACGAGCATTTACCAGACGCTCGGGGAAGAGCGTCTGTGCGCGTGGACCAACGCCATCACGCCGCAGGCGTGCGAGAGGGAGACGAAGAACGACGTGCTGACGGTGCTGTCGCTCGCGTTCGCGAACGCGGAGCTCGCGGCGATGACGTGGATCACGTTGATTCCGATCTTCATCATGAGGTGCTGCGGGACGAAGAGCACGTATCGCGAGCGCGTCGAGGCGCCGCCGCCGGAGCCGCGGCCGAATCGCGGACCTACGATGTTTCTGGTGCCGACGCCGTCGTCGAAGGAAGAGCTCGAGGCGAGGCAGAGAGCCGAGCGCGAGGCTGCGGAGAAGCACAACGCGGAGAGGAAGGCCGCGAAGGAGGCGGCGAAGTTGGAGAAGAAGGCGTCGAAGATGGAGCGCGCGGCGTCGAAGAAGAAGCCGGAGGGGGAGGATCCGAGCACCGCGGTGTAATAACCCCCGGGGGCGGGGGGGGGGGGAACAGAGGGGTGGGGAGAACGTTTTTTTTGCTTTTGCTTTTGTTTTTTCGTTTTTTTATTTTTTGATCTTCTGCTGGTTTTAAAGTTTTACTAGTGGGTTTTAGTTGCGCCAAAATCGGGTCTAAAATCGGGTGGAAAATCGGGTCACCCCACCCTATTTTGCCATACGATTTTAGACCCGATTTTGCAACTAAACCCCGTTTCGAAATTCGGGTCTAAAATCGGGTGGGGTCTCCTTCGGTCGTTTGAAAGGGGTACCCGCGGGCGTTCGCGCGCTGCTGGAGTCGCGGGAGCGTCACAAACGCCGACGTCGTCCGCAAAGAATTTACTCGAAACACCACGATGCGTCGACCCATTCAAAAACATTGCACCGCTCGCTGTGATGATCACGACGTAATCAGCGCTCGAACAGGGCCGGACGCAACTTTCAACAAAAAAAGTTCTCCTCTCTCATCATTGACGATTTAATAAAACGCGACGATTTAAACCGTCATTTCAGGTTTCGTACCCACCCGATTTTAGACCCGATTTTGACCCACCCGGTTTTAAAATCGGGTGGGTTCACCCGAATTCGGGTGGGTCGTTGCAAAATCGGGTCTAAAATCGGGTGGGTACGAAACCTGAAATGACGGTTTAAATCGTCGCGTTTTATTAAATCGTCAATGATGAGAGAGGAGAACTTTTTTTGTTGAAAGTTGCGTCCGGCCCTGTTCGAGCGCTGATTACGTCGTGATCATCACAGCGAGCGGTGCAATGTTTTTGAATGGGTCGACGCATCGTGGTGTTTCGAGTAAATTCTTTGCGGACGACGTCGGCGTTTGTGACGCTCCCGCGACTCCAGCAGCGCGCGAACGCCCGCGGGTACCCCTTTCAAACGACCGAAGGAGACCCCACCCGATTTTAGACCCGAATTTCGAAACGGGGTTTAGTTGCA